>NC_137119.1:38812090-38935583 GCF_949357685.1 Gobio gobio | reverse complement strand
TCGTTTTGTGCAGGTGAAGAAACGGGACTTCCCTTCGCGCATCTGCTTCAAAACACACGGTGGTGTGTATAGTGCTTTAGACCGGAGGATTATCATCCCGGCGATATGATGGAGTCAAACATTGTTATACTCATGTAAGGCCGGCTACACACTGCATGGCGTTTCTGTTGCGTTTCAGCTGCGTGGCGTTTTCTGTGTCTTTGCACACCAGAAGCGTGTCTGACGCGGCGCCGCTGCTGCTAGGTGACGTAGTGGAAGGTCTATACTTCATGTTAAACATAAAATATATAAATAAATATTTATATAAATATATAGCCTACTGATACAGCAAAGACAACGTCAGCACTCGGCAGTATTGACGGCCGAATAGGCTACAAAATATTTTGTTCTGCATTGGCAGGTGCAATATTTGAAAATCGATATTATATACATTTTTTTTAATTACAATTATATCTGCATTTATGTCAAAACCTAGAGACTTTCACACATAAAAATTTCATTTATTAATATGTATTCGTGTCAAAATGACAAACAGCTTTTCCTATTCTATTTTGCCTGGAAATGCTTCCAACACTCTTGCGTGTCGCATCGGTTCTATTTCTAGCATATGCTTTCGGCTCGAGCCGCACGTGTCACGCAGCCAGTGTGTACCTTGCCTAAAGGATGAATAAACATCCACACGCGATGCTTCTTTGCCGTCGTGTTTACATTAATGAATACAAAGTATGTACATTAACACAAATGAATACAGTCTCACACTTTTTGGAAAAAAAGTTCTGAATTATGTGTTATTTTATTCATGCCATGTATGCACATTCAAGTTCACTCAAACACATACTCATAACGTCATATACATCCTCACACTAGCGGTGAATCGCCACGAAATAAACCCATAATACAGAATTAATGAATAAAGGATAAACACAATAACACAACGTTACTGTCTGTGGTTCGGCGGCCGGCGGGAGATGTGACGGTCCCGGATCCGTCAGAGATGTAGCTCGGAGAAAACGTGAACTGTGCACCGTGGCGTGAGTCTTGTAAGTTACCAAATCAGTCGTGATGAGAAACCGCTAACGTTATATCACATAACGTTTAGTGTGGACGGATATTAACGAGTGTGACTTTTCCTGATGGTCAAAGCCTATAAGTTTCTGTTATTGGTAAGTAAATCAATAACTTACTAGATGACAATAACGTTACCAGCTTTGCTATTGCCTGATACATGATAACAATCAGTACAGTGAGTGTTGTGATCTGAGCACAGTGATCATATCGTTAGCTAGCTTTATCTAGCTAACACTGGTCTTTATCTAGCTAACACTGGTCTTTATCTAGCTAAAACTGGTCTCTCTCCGAGACACCTGCCGCTGTTCTCCACTGTTTCTCCTCACATAAATACTCAATCTGTCTCCTGTAATCGTTGTTCTGTCTAATTCTGGTCTGTCCCTAATTGTGTGTCATAATTGTATGGCTGTGGTCTGCCATATGAGTATTAATAAACATTTATAATGTCCTCAGCGTCCGAACTGTCATTGCGATCCATTGTTTTCCTATCGTTGAAATTCACCGCATTCCCTCTCGTTATGTCACGTCCGGTTTTGGCATTTTTAGATGCGGAAGTAAAATTTTCTCACAAAAACGACTCCAAAAGCCTTAATAGTGTATTTTAAAGTATCTTCTTCTAAACTATCTAAAAATCTAGTTCCTACATTATTTTTCTATACATTGACTCTAACCTGCAATATGCCCTTTAATGTTTCCAAATGTTTGACTGGTAGTGTGTATATATATATATAAAATGCATGGAAGAATAGTTCACAATAAGACCAGTAACATGCATTAAGAAAATACATGTTAAGAAGATCAATTTATAAAAATTTATAAAATTAAATTTATATATATAAAAGTTTATATATATATATTGTATTTTAAAAGTTTTTTTGCATTACACATTAAAACAACTCTTACGTGATAAGTCGGCACGAAATGAAAATTCACTTCTAAATACATAAATCCCTATTATAAAAAATTCAATTCTATAAAACCATCCCAGGGGACAGAAAGATCCCCTAATTGAAGAATCAACCTTAAACAATGATGTTTTGGCTATACTTCCCTCTGAAACTAAGCCCTGTCTCTCTGTCTCCGCAGGTTTTGTGCTGGTGATCGGTCTGGTGACGTTCTACAGGATCGGCCCCTACACTCACCTGTCCTACTCTTGCTACGTAAACATCGCTGCATGCTTGTTTGCCACGCTAGCGGCTGCCATGCTAATCTGGAATATTCTGCATCGCCGTGACGACTGCCTGTCACCGCCTGTCATTGTCATCAGTCGATCTTTGACCACACACTTCAGGCCACGCCTAGACAATGACTACGTAGAGTCGCCGTGCTGACACACAAAGACACATCTCACCTGAGACAAAACACATGATGGATATTTAGATGGGACGGACACAAAAGCCCATGGAGAGGATTTCAAACATTTTATGTGAAATTGATCTTCTGCTTAAAGGGACGGTTCACCCAAAAATGAAAATGTGCTGTTAATTTGCTCACCCTTAGGCTATCCAAGATGTAGGTGTCTTTTTTTCTTCAACAGTAAAGAAGATTTTTAGCTGAAACCAGGGTCCTTGGTGATTCATAAAATGCATGGCTACCGTCACTTTGAGAGTCCAAAAAACACACTGTCAAATAAAATGAATACCCACGGCTCAGGACGATATATTGATGTATTTTGAAGACTACGGAGACTAGGGCAATAAGCCTAGAAATAGAACACATGTCCTAGAAGAATGTAAAGACCTCTTCACACCAAAATTGAAATAATGAGCCTAATGAGCTGAGGTAAAAATGCAAATTCACACGTGTACAGTAGAGGGCGCAGCTCAAACAAACCTTTCAGCTGTGCTGCCATTCTGGATAATGGAAGAATAGGTCGCAGGAGAAAAAAAGTTTAACACTTACTTCCCCAATAAAGTCATTTTTGCTCATGGTTTAACTGAATCATCGAAGGTAAGCAGCAAGATATTGGTCAATAAAGTCAGATTTAATGCATAAAAATATTTGTTTTATTTAATATTTCATTATTGGAGTTTTGCCTAGTTTTCTGATTTTACATCTGACTGATTTTATTTATTTTGAGGAGGACTGAATCTTTACAGTGCAAGTGAGATGAATAAATGCTCACATTTAATAATCTAACTCTGCACTTACTCTCGATTTTTCTCAACATGGGGACAGGAGAGCTGTCAGTCAAATAAATGTGAAAAAGTAACCCAGATATTTTGTTGTAAATTTAGAAAGTAATGTGTTACTTTACTAGTTACTTGAAAAAGTAATCTGATTACATAACTCAAGTTACTTGTAATGCGTTACCCCAACACTGGTCGTAATACGGCAAATTATATTTGGACTGGCTAAAGAAAGGAATACAACACCCCGGAAAAACACACACACATTCAAACACACACTGAAGTGCTTTGGGAGCATTTCAATGAACATTAAGACCTAAATTAAGACCTAGAACTCAATATTGCAGCGAATGTAAGACTTTTTAAGGCCTAAAATTTAGATTTTGAAAATGCAAGACATTTTTAAGACCCTGCAGAAACCCTGGAAGTGAAATGATCGGTCTGTGCAAGAAACCTGTAATCCACAGCCTCGACAAACGGTCCTGAGTGTGTTCATGACAGTGCTTCCTGTCCCATAATGACGTGTATGTCATTATGTTGTGTTTCTTGCACAAGGCCAATCGTTTCACTTCATAAGAAATCACGAGCCACGGGTATTCATTTTATTTTTTATGTGTTTTTTTTTTTACTCTCAAAGTGACGGCGGCCATTGACTTATATTCGATATTATATTCTTATGAATATTCTACTAAAGAAGAAAAAAAAGGCAGCTACATCTAGGACGGCCTGAGGGTGAGTAAATTAACAGCAAATTTTCATTTTTGGGTGAACTGTCCCTAAGGACAAGGGCAGTGATCAAGTGACTGAAAAAAAAGTGACTGGCTTCGGACTGAGTGAAAGACTTTCGAAAATCCTTTAAACACAGAAGCTGTGGATTGTTAAGGATACAACCGACAGATAAAGATCAAGCTGGATCTTGACACGTTTATGTTCATAAGTGCACTTATGAGAAAGTAGAAGCACATGTATCTATTATAGTTCTACGAAGCATGGAGCATCAGATTTCAAAAGGTGTCTAGGCATTGAATATTGCTCCCAGGTCAATTGAATATAGTCATTTACAGGCCGGCATTGAATCTGCACTTTTATACACTTATTTTCTGTGCTAATTTAAGAGGACAAATCTGCAGAATGGATTTAAATAGGTGACTTACACACTTATTTTATGCTTATGTCCAGATTACATTTTACTCCAAAGTAGAGTCTATTTTAGGACTATTCGAATTCAATTTTTCAGGGACATTTGGTATAAATTTGCTTCATTTTGTTTAAGCAAAATATAACCTTTTTTTTACTGTGAGGAGATATGACACCCAAATATGGTCAAATGTGTTAAACAGAGCTGATCGTATTAGCACATCCAAAACATTCAATCTAATATGTGAGTGGACAGATTCTGTGCAGGTCTGGGCATTTGGTACCAAAATTATTTTAGTGATTTCTGCCTGTTCATTCATCTCCATGTGACAATTCATCTGATATTATATAATCCCCAAGACACCAATGAGGAAACTCTGCATAGTAACCATTAAGAAGGAGATGATCTGAAACTGGTCATAATTGTATGATAAACTGGAACTATATCAGTTCAGTATACAGTAGACACAATATTTGTTAACCTGTGCCTGTGGTACCCATATATGTGTATAATACAGAGGTATATTAAGTATATTATTAAAATGTCACATTTCACCCTGAGCGGGACTGATATAATATTATTGGAGTAATAAACAAAGCCATTCAATACACAAAAGGGGTTTTCTGGGATTGACTGTGTGTGTGTGAGACTGGTGAGCACAGCGGAGTCAAGGACAGTCTGAATGAGAGGAAATGAATGGAGACACACACACACACACACACACTCTACGGTGACCTGATTCCAGACTGACACTTGAACATGAGGCTAATTAATGTTTCTATATGCACATTATTAAGGGATAGTTCACCAGTTCATTATTATTTACTCTGTATATGAACAACATTTTCGACTGAACTATCCATTAATCATGCACATAGTTTAAAAAAAAACTCACGGTTTCTACAAAAATGTTTAGCAGCACTACTGTTTTCAACATAATATTAAGAATAATAATAATAATGTAAAAAAATATTATTGATAATAATCAGAAATCATCATAGAATGATTTATGAAGGATCATGTGAAACTCAAGACACTGATGCTGAAAATTCAGCTTTGAACACAGAAATACTGTAAATATTCAAATAGAAAACTTTAAATTTTAACTTTAAAATGTATTTTAAATTTGTATAATATTTCACAATATTACTGTTTCACTGTATTTTTGATAATAAACTTCCTTTAAAAACAAAAAAAATCTAACTTTTAAATGGAACTGTATTAGGGATGCCACAATTCTCAATTTAATATTGAACCGTTCGGTACGGCATTCACGGTTCAATACGCGCTTGTGAATTGGTTTTGCATTTAAATAATCAATAAGCTAAACCACGCGACATACATTCACATCACACGTCAGTGGTAGAGTTATACTCACGGAACACTATAGTTATTCACAATCACGAAAGTTCAATTTTTTGCATGCATTTTAAAGCCTTGCCGGTTAAACATTTAATTTGCGTGCTTATGCGCTTTTCTGAGCGTGCGCACTAAAAGCCTGTCAAACACGTGATTACTGGACTAAGTCGTCTTACTGCGCTAATACTGTCAAATACACACAAGGATAACATAAACACAGTCGGTTATGTCTAAAGTGAAAGTAAAATCGGCGTGTGTCTATTAGATGCGTGCAGGTCTTAAATTGACAGCAGCGCAGCCTAGTGAACACGCTGCTGCTTGTCCTTAAAGGGACAGTTCACTCTAAAATGGTGTCATTATTTACTCACTCTAATATTGCTCCAAACCTGTATTCATTTCTTCTGTTGAACACAGACAGTTGAATACCAGAAAATGGGGACCAGCAACTGTTTGGTTTCCAATAAGGGCTGCACAATATATCGAAATTATCGAAATATTGCAAATGTACATATGCATATCGCAATGGCACGCAATATCTGAATGATTTTAATAGGCTACTTCAACATTGTGAAAAGTGTACGTTTTAGGTCGATGCATATAGCAGAGAATACACTGGGCACACAACTGTTACTTATGTGACTTGCGTGACGTTAAAAAGAGTAATTAAACACAATAACTTGCGAAAAACAACTACTTGCAGTCTCGCGCTGTCTGACACACACGGAACGTGTGCACAAGCTGTTTTTTTCCGCGTCTTGTTACACACTCGTACTGTCAAATACACAGACAGTTAGGTCAAAAAGGCGGTCTTGATGAGTATTCATGTAAACACAGTTGGTTATGCTTTAGGTGAACGATGTCAGATGGGAAAAGAAACCGAATGTGTGTCAATAGGATCCGTGGATAAGGTCTGAAAGTGACAGCTGATACAGTAAATCTGCCGCTGTCTGTCAAACAACAAAAGAACAAGAGAAAATCCCTGTGCTCTTGGCTAAATAACCTTTGTAGCTTTATTATGTATCAGTGCATATTTAATTAATGTGAAGACTACTGTTTTTAAGTTTTAGGTTGATATAACCTAGGTGTGTAACCTAGTCAAGCAAAGAGTTTTTGGTATTTAAATATTGGCATTACATTTTTTGTTTGTTTACATTGATGTTAAAATTATATCGTCAGATTTGTAACATTAATTTTTGCTAAAACACTGCTGGTCACTTTCAGAAGTTGTAGCGATGCTTTCTTTTAGGGATCGACCGATATGGATTTTTTTAGTGCCGATACCGATTTTTTTTCATCAGCCTTAGCCGATGACCAATACGGGCTGCCGATTTTCTTGAGCCGATATTTGGAGCCGATACTGCTTTTGCTCCCTCAATTTACAACATAAAAATGACACAATGATCATGATGATAACAATTTAAAATTTACAATTTAAAAAAGGAACATTTATTGAACAAAAAAAAACAATATTTAAAAAATAGTAAAAACAGGCGAGGTAGAACAAGAAAAAAAAAAAGAGTTCAGTGGTGAAAATAAATTCTGAAAATAAATATTTAAGCATAAATAAAATAATTACACAATTGCACACAGTATCAACAAGCAAGCAGCATAATAAAGTGCACACTGACTGTACTATACTTAATTTTAAAACAACCTAGTTTACAACCTAGTCATTTAATGGTTGCACTCTAAAAAATGCTGGGTTAAAAATAACCCAAGTTGGGTTGAATATGGACTAACCCAGCAATTGGGTTGTTTTGACCCAGCAGTTGGGTTAAATGTTTGCTTAAAACAACCCAATTGCTGAGTTAGTCCATTTTCACCTAGAGTGTAGGTTCACTTAACTTAATCTCTTGTAGAGCAACACCAGCGGTAATTCAGGAAAAAATCTCCCAATGCTCCACGTGAAACTTCAGTCTTTCGACCTTTTACCATCGTGTCAATTCTCAATTGATTTTGATTAATATGCGCGAGGGAGGGAGAGCAAGACAGTTTGAAGACGGTGAGAGCTGCCCTGTGGATGCTTGTCTGTAAATAATGCAGGGAAGAAAATATCGGCGAACGCAGCAGCCTTGTATCGGCAAATATCGGCCTGATATATCGGCCGGCCGATATATTGGTCTAACACTACTTTCTTTCCCCAGAAAGAATGTGAAACACATAAATGGTATCATTCTCAGTTTTTAATTTTAAAAAAATATATAATTTAAATAGAGTTTACACACTTAAAGCAATATCGTATCGCATATCGAATAACACATTATTTAACAAGGATATCGCATATTGCATTTTCTTCAATATCGCACAGCCCTATTTCCAACAGTCTTCAAAATATATTTTATGTCCAACAGAAGAAAGAACTTTATTCAGGTTTAAAACAACTTGAGCGTGACAGAATTTTCATTTTTGAGTGAACTATTAATAAAACAACAAAAGACAAAGAGAAAATCTCGCTGCTCTTGACTGAAAAACTTTAATACAGTAGCTTTAATAAGAATCAATGTATATTTTATAGTGAAGTCTATGTAGTGTTTTATTTTTACATTTATTCATTCAATTTCATACTGAAATGCTGCTGTACTGCTCTGAGCTGCCAGTGTAAATCTTTATATATATTTATTTTATATTATACAATACACTAGGAATGTGTACAAGGTTTTTTTTTAAGTAAAGTTAGTAAAGTTTTAAGTTTAAGTAAGGTTTTTCAAGTCTTTTAAGTAAAATAAAGAAAGAGTATTGCAATAAAAAATAAAAAAAATTCTCCTTAACCTCTTGCTGTTCCTGTCGCCTAAGAATAGAATAGCAAAAAACTGATGTGACAAGCCATCAGAACCGAACCGAACCGAAAAACCGTGGTTAAAAAAACGAGGTATGTATTGAACCGTGGACTAACTGTATTGTTGCATCCCTAAACTGTATATATACACATCATACATGTAGAATATATGCATATAGGTGTGCATATATTTCTGCTGTTTATTCGTAATTATTTTATGAATGTTTTTTATTTTATTTACACTTGCTCTTTCCCATACAGTGAAAGCAAGTCACCAGGGTTTGTCAATCTCCAAATAAGACAAAAAAGTAGCAAAAAATATAAGAAAAGTGGTGCATATGACACGTGCTATAATCCAAGCTCTGCGTGAGAACACATTTTTTTTAAATGCACTTAAAAATGTATTTTCTGTCATAATTTTAAAATCTTGCTTCCTCATTCATACATGGCATGGCGAAATGACTAGCAAATATGATATTGAATATATTTATTACTTAAAGGAATATATCAGGGATATTATCGTAAGGAAAATACTAACAAAGATGCCTTTTAATTCTTTCCTCTGATTACTTGCTTTTATTGTATCAAGAAAGTCATACAGATTTGAAATGATATTGAAGGTGCAGGTATAAATAACCAAAGTTTCACTTTTAGGTGAACTAACCTTCAAAAGGTGAAATGTTAAAGGCCTTTAAAACATCCGTCACAGTTCATGAGAATGTGATCGTTAAAGATAGGCATCAATGGATCACTCAGCTCAAGCTCTTTTCCTCTCCTCCGCATTTCATCTGTTGCTAAAATGACCTGAAACAATACAGCCGGAATGTACAGTACACACACCCCATACAGTCATGGAAATCTGTGTCTTTTACGGTAGCGCTCTCATACACACAGGCGTCTTTTGGGAAGCTGCTACACACACCTACATATAAACATCAGTAACCTTACAAGCACGCGAAGTACAATTACAATTCCCATTATAAACATGAAACACACACACACCCTTCCCAAAAGCCACTGCTGTGTATTTGATTTGAACAGGGAGACGGCAGTGTGTGTGCGTGTCTGTTTAGATTACTATATCCTCTCTGGAAATATGACTGGAACTGCATTTTGTGTGTCTGAAACCAATGCAATATAAATGTCTGACTCACCGTTACCTCATTTATCATTGGTAAATCATTTTTATGATAAAGATCGTTTTACATAACATCTTTCTTTTCACTGTAATGGATGGTAAACGGTACGCATGCCATCTGGCACGTCCTCCTCATACACCCAGAATGCAGGCAGGCACAACGCAGAGGATGTTTCACTCACTCACAGCGACTCACTCAAAAACTTGTGTTAGGCTGGCCACACACTTGAAGATTTTAAGCCCGATTTGCACCCCCAAGCGATTTTCACAAACAACTTTTTGTCTAAAAAATCCTCAATTGTGTTACGATTATTTTACTGCTCAATTATGATTATGTTACCTCTCCTCTCCCGATCGCATCAGAGCCACATGACCCCAAATTGGGTTATGACTCATGGGATATGACTTGGGATATTGGAAATATGACTCTCGATCGGGCTGCCTCTGACGTGATACCCGCGATGGCCAATGAGAGCGAGCAAACTTCACCAACCGGATGTTGCGTGCTTCTATAGCTTAAAGAAGATCCCCCATATTCTTGTTTTCTCTCCTTTGTTTAACAAAACTCACACCAGGAGAACCAGCTGATGACATCCTCCATTAGTTTTTCTTCTCAAGTCATGTTTGATCTCGTGAGTCTCCGTGAGATATCGTCTCTGTGGAAATGTTACTACAATCGACAGGGGTGTGGTCTTGCGGTCCTGACAGGTCTTCAAGTGTGTGCATTCGAAGGATTATGATGTAAAAAATTGGTTGAAACTGCCATTATGCCCACAGTTTTAAAATTGGTTAAGATTTGAAAATCCTCTAGTGTGTCCCAGGCCTAAGCCGCCTACAAAGAAAGCATTTTTAGTTGTGATGGGCCAATATATATTGATGGGCCAACATTTGGTATTATCAGCATCAGCCAATTAGTCATCTGCTGACAAAATATTTTGAGAATTCTTATCAGAGTTATTTATTATTTATATAACACTATAGCATGTACTATTCTGAATTAGCTTTTATTTTTTTATAATTTCAGTCTTCATTTTAATTTAAGTGCAATTTTTAGTAATTTTGTTATTTGTTTTTTTTTATATTTATGTTTAGCGTTAATTTCTATTTATTTTTAGTCATTTAATTCATTTTACTTTAGTTAGTTGTCAAGAAAACATTTCTCATTTTTAAGACCGTGTCTGTCAAAGCGTTTTTTCACATGGCTGGCTGGCGTATTCAATTGTTTTCAATGCGAGCGCAGCGTTTGCCATAAGAATATTGCCATTAATATACAGTTTGCGTTAACGCCATGAGCTTAACAAGGCGCTGAGCGAGTATTCCACGCTCAAGCGCTGAGGGTTCGCCATTTTTTACTGGTCCCAGAGAGTTGAAGAATGTTCAACTTGAGTAAAACGCAGCGCTCATCACTGTCACTTTTCACCCAGCCGACCAATCACAGTGGAGAAGCGGTGGGACAAATACAACACCGACCAACCGCCACATTCTGCGTGTACAACGTCAACAGATGAAAATAAGCAGTATAATAACGGAACAAAATAATTTAAAACAAGAGCCAGAGCAAATACTTTACATTGTATCAGCATTTTTATATAGAATCAATACAGAAACAAACTATCTGTGAAATGAGATACTAGTAACACTTCAGCAGATATTCCGTATCATAACAAGCAAAGTCTCAAGTGAAAAAAAACGCTGCGCTGCCAAAACGCGTTTTCAGCTGGCTAAAAATGCTTTGGCCTAAGCTTTTAGGTTTTTCATTTAATATTTATATTTCATTTTCAGCTTTGTTTTTCAATCTATTACATTTTTAATAGTTTTGAGTTAACAATAACAACACTGATTTTGAGTAATCTGCAATCGATCATCCTGCTTAATAAATATTATAATTAGTGGTGGGCCGTTATCGGCGTTAACGTGCTGCGTTAACGTGAGACTCTTATCGGGCGATAAATAAATATCGCCGTTAATCTATTCTCAAAGTTGGGTTGGGAGCTGGGTCTATACTATGCAAGTTGTCGAGTTGACACGCACCCGCCTCCTCTCATTCAATCCGGTTTAACCCTCTGAACATGGCAAACTGGATTTTTCCTCATGACAGAGTGTTGGTATTGGTGTGACCGGTCTGGATTTCGCGCAGGGTTGCACATAACGTTAATTCTACTAATTCCCGCAGATTTCACGCTGGCATCTGAGGCGCACACACACATACCGTAATAAAGCCGCCTCTGACATACAAGCGCAAAAATGAGCTCCTTTTTCCATCTTATTAATGGTCAAATACACTCAAAAACGTCTCAATGCCCATCTTGGTGAGTTTTAACGTAAACATAGTCATAACCAGCTCACAGGAACAGTGTTTGGGATCCATGCGTGTGTCAGGTCTTTAAGGGACAGAAGTTATTTATTATTCAAATTACAAAAAGACAAACGATCACTTACGAGCACACATATTCTGAATGCCTTCGCCAGAATTCAAATGAGCCATTTTAATCTAGATTAATTCCAAGATTACAGTGAGATTAATCTAGATTAAAAAAATTAATCTATGCCCATTGCCCACCACTAATTATAATCTACCACTACAGTAGTTTTTTGGCCATTAAATTCCTGTTTGACACACATATGATTCTCAAAAATGCTGTGTATGTAGGCAGCTCATTAGGGTTTAAAACACAACATCTATTACCACACAAACTATACACTATGACACACGCATGATATGTACATTAGTACACATACTTTGATAAGTACAAAAAATAAGTGCTGACATCTGAAGTTCACATAGAACGAGACGGCGTGGAACTGTTAAATGGAAATAAGGCATGGTTTTAAAAGTACAAAACTACTGTTAACCTGACATGGCGTCTTAAAATGTGGCAACTGGCTTTTAAAGGGAATGGGAGATGAGACAATGATTGGTTTATTGCACGTTACGTCCAAGACACGCCCTTGACTCATTAAAAGACTCGGGACAACCCTTTTGAACCATGCGTCTGGCGCGCCGAACGTTTTTTTCCGTCGTTAATCTAGCAAAAGTGGATTCGGACACGCCCTAAGTGCGCCTGCGCTTCAGACTATGCGCTCAGAATGTTAAAATAGAGCCCCATGAGTGCATTTACCTCTTGATGAGTTTGATGGCTTTAAATGCTTCGTCCATGTCCCCTATAGTGAGGTAGAAGCTGAAGTTCAACATGGCGTCTCGGGTCTGCTTCTCGCAGCTCTCCAACCCCACAAAGTCTCGGAGGGCTCGCCGCACCACCATCTGAGGGGACGACGGCTCCTGGGGCGTGGCGGCGGGAGTCGAGACCACCTGCCCCTGATCTCCACCCTCACCCAGCTGAGAGGACAGAGAGAAGAGTTCATTAACGACAAACTTTTATCAAAACACAAAAAAATTCACTAAGATGAATGATGGGAGAAAGAGTGACGTGTATCAAATGGAGGATTCTTTTGACCGCTGGGTGATTGTGATGGTACTCACGTCAGGGAGAACGACTCCCCCCCTCCGAAATAAGAGCTTAACAGCGGCAGGACAGTCAGAATGAAAATCAGAATAAGAAGAATAAAAGGATGCATGCAAGAAATACAGAAAAATGTATGTAAAGGAGTGAGAAATAAAGAAGCATACAAGATTCACAGAGAAGCAGGAAGAGGGGAATGAAGGGTTCCTGTGTGTTCGTACCTTACAAATATAGTAGTAATACGGTGTATCTAGAGCCAGAAGAGAGAGCAGCATAGCTGGTTTAGGCTGCGAGTCCTGCAGGAGGAGACCATGTTCCTGTGTCACAAAGAACGTCACCACCATCACGTCCTCCTGCCAGGGAAAACAAAAATCCCTTTTTATATATTTTAACTCATTTATTTAGCCCTCATAATGCATTCAGTTTCCAATTTTCAAATTCCTAGAAATAAAATATACATTTCTAAAAATGCATAGTTTTTAGTACGGAAATAAACTTTGCAAATGAGCCAGGACTATCAAAATTATCTTCTTCTTTTTAAATAGACTTTTTAAAATCGTTTAAATTATGAACATGAGAATATGAATAACTAAAATAAGGTAATAACTGTAGAGCCGAGCCCAGTTAACAGGTTAAACTAATGAATTTCATATTCATTATGTTGTATTTTACCTTGTCTGTTTGTGATTGGCTGCTGCTGAGGAGGTCAGAGTTCACAGGAACTGTTTCACACACAAACAGACGTGGCTCATTCTCGTCCCAGAACTGAGAAACAGGGCAGCGGGCGGCCAACTCCCCCTCACATCGAGTCCTTAAATTGAAATAACATTTTTCACAATGATAGCTTGCTTATCCTTATGCACTTGCATCGTCTCTGTTGCTGTGAGACCACGCAACATGTCGTCTCAAGGTACCTTTGACTGTCGTCGGACAGTGCGAGGCTGCTCTCTGGCCTTCCTGTGAAAAAGTCGAAGTAAGACAGCGTGTCCAGCTCGATGTCATAGAAATACACTTTGTTATCTGGCCGCCCGTTCACCTACGATGCACAAACACAACTTTTTCTTAGACGAGAGACATTGGCAAAACCTACACATACAAATACAATCTATCTGTCTGTCGTTCTCTATCTATCCATCTTTCTATATTGTGTGTTTCAAGCTCTGTTAGGCTGCCGGTTTTTGATTCTGTCAGTAACGTGCTTGTCTCAATGATTAAGGGCGTTTTCACATCTGAAAGTCCGCACCAAGGTCCGAACTCGAAGTTCATGTTTTGATACATGGTTAGTTTTGATTTGGTCTCACATTGCAATTATGCGAGTGCACTACAGAACTTTACATGACACACTTGCGTCCTGTCGTCATCATCTATGTGGGCTGCATCTGGACATTGATTGGTTTGTAAACAGACATGCGTCTGACGTCAGCGTGTTGTGAATTCGGCGGGTAAGTTTGACAAGAATTAATGAACAGACACATATTGTTGCCACTAGTGTACAGTGCGAATTTCGTTTCGAATTGTTTCGTTTAAAAGTGTACATTTCAAGCTTTCTATACACACATTTCTCATGTCTGTGAGGCAGGTAGCTGCTGAGTTTTGGTTTATTTATGAGACATGTTCAAGAGCAATGCAAGTGATCACTCCAGCTCCTCCATGTCACGATTGTTGTCTGCAAGCCTATTAGCTTCTTATTTATTAAATCCAGGCAATTGGCTGATTAAACGCTGATTAAAATTAAGATACAATTCATACAAAACGAAATTCACTTTAAAGAAAGGCTTTCAAAACAAAACTTAATGAAGTGGTCAAAATCATTTCTGACCTTCTGTATTCTGACAGATTGCGCATCTTTACACTTTTCATAATCAAAATAGCCTAGATGAAATTTAAAAATAACTTTATAATATTGAAACATAAACAGGAACTTCCTGTAAATGGTCTGAAAGTCCGAACCATACAGAAAATGCTTTCACACTAGAAACAAACCAAACTGTTTGATCCGGATATAGACTACCTCTTTTCATCGGACTGGACCGTGGTCCGGGGGAGGTTTCACACCTGTCATTTTGATTAGGATCCGAAAATCCGGACCAAACAAGGCAGGTGTGAAAGGGCATGCAGGTGTAAGAGTGAAAATAAGTGTAAATGCTTGCGATACTGACGTATCAAGAGGATTGACCCTCACATTAAAAATGATACCAAATGTTTTAGCCATTACTTTTCTTACTATTGGTGAAAATGAATGCACTAAATAAACTGTGGAAAATGTAACAGACAAGATTTCATTCAAACAGAGAGAGCTGACACAACTAAATGTGACATTTATTAAAGTGGGTTTGATTATGTGAAGATTGTTTTAAGTTTACTTAAATTAAAAGTAATCATATTTTTAAAGCCTATTAAAAAGCCTGAAAAACTATGGATTTCAATTATACTGTAATGTTGAATGGCTATAATTGCTCATTTCATCCCTAAAAATGATATATTGACACCAGTAGCAGTATTAGTTCTCTATACTTCTTAGTACCTAGTAAAAAGATGCCATTAAACAAATATAAAAAATATACCATCTTCATGTTATTTCTACATTAATTTGGAGATTCAAATTTTAATGTTAGGTGTGATTAATCACAATTAATTACAGACAAATGTGTGATTAATTAGAAACATTGGTAACACTTTACAACAAGGTTTCATTAGTTAACATTAGTTAAAGTATTAACTAACATGAACTAACCATGAGGAATACATTTGTTACTATATTTGTTAAAGCTACACTGTTCGATATTTTCCCCCATCTAGCGGTGAAAAGGTATATGACCATCCAGTGAATTTTAGTTTCTCTTCCTCTCAATTCCGATTTCGTTTTAACTCCTACGGTGGCCGATTTAGTCCAAGATTAATATGTCTTCCAGTTTGACCTCGTCCACATTCAACACGGTGCCATCAAGTGTGAAAACGCGAAAGCTTGAATTCACGGGTATGTCCCTCTTTGGCTGATGTACTTTCAAGATGGAGGGGCAACATGGCGACCCGCATTCGAACCCCTCACCCGTATGTATTTTCAATGGCATATTATAAACTTACGAGAACACTTTATTACTTGAAGTAAATATACATTAATGAGCACATATATTTTTGAAAGAACTAAGTGTTTTTAGCTAAGAATAAACTAAAAGTTACACAAAGTGAATCCCAAGCACATCAACTGACCACGGGGGTTCCTCAGGGCTCAGTGCTTGGACCTCTCCTTTTCTCCATTTACACTACTTCATTAGGTCCCATCATACAGGCACATGGCTTCTCATATCACTGCTATGCTGATGACACTCAGCTCTACCTTTCATTCCAACCAGACAACCCCACAGTAGCTGCACGAATCTCCAGCTGTCTGGCTGACATCTCTGCATGGATGAGTAAAAATCACCTACAGCTCAACCTGGCAAAGACTGAGTTCCTCATCTTTCCCGCCAGTCCCACTATGCAACATGACTTCACCATCCAGCTAGGTGCATCCCTGATCTCCCCTTCAAAATCAGTCAGAAATCTTGGAGTTACATTTGATGACCAGTTGTCCTTCAGAGATCACATTGCTAAGACAGCTCGCTCTTGCAGGTTTGCGCTCTACAACATCAGGAAGATCAGACCGTTCCTAACAGAACACGCAACACAGCTTCTTGTCCAGGCCCTGGTTATTTCTAGACTTGACTACTGCAATGCGCTTCTGGCTGGTCTCCCCTCTTGTGCGATCCAAACACTTCGAATGATCCAGAATGCAGCGGCACGTCTGGTCTTCAACGAGCCCAAAAGGACCCACGTCACACCACTCTTCATCTCTCTGCACTGGCTACCACTCGCTGCTCGCATCAAGTTTAAGGCGCTGACGCTTGCCTACAGAGCCACCACACGCTCAGCTCCTGCATACTTTGACTCGATTCTACGTCACCACACCCCCACCAGAAGCCTTCGTTCAACCAAGGAGCGAAGGCTTGTGGTACCTTCACAGAGAGGCAAAAAATCCCTTTCCAGAACATTTTCATTCAACGTTCCCAGCTGGTGGAATGATCTGCCCACCGCCATCCGAAATGCGGATTCACTGACAACATTCAAAAGTCAACTAAAAACTCATCTCTTCTGTGAGCACTTAACCTCTTAAAAAAAAAAAAAAAAAACTTTCCTTTCCTCTTTTCCTCCTCTTTCCCTCCCTACTCTAGCCTGTGCTACACTGAGAAATGTACACGGACTAAGTATTTCAGGCACTTGTTGCGCTCACTCGACCCTTCACGACCAATCGCTTATTGTACCCCCAAGTTGTAAGTCGCTTTGGATAAAAGCGTCTGCTAAATGCATAAATGTAAATGTAAATGTAAATGTACACAGTGTAGCTTTAATCTTTGTTAATGTTCGTTAATAAAAATCCAGCTGTTCATGGTTTGTTCATGTTAGTTCACAGTGCATTAACTAATGTTAACAAGATTTTAATAAAGTATTAGTAAATGTTTAAATTAACATTAACAAAGATAAATAACAGCTCATTATTAGTGCATGTAAACTACTGTAGTTAACTAATGAACCTTATTGTAAAGTGTTACCGTAACATTTTTAATTGGTTGACAGCACTAAATTAAATTATCCAAATCACACAATTTTTTATTATTTAGTCAAGGTTTCTTACAGCTATAATACATTTTTTTCATGACCATTTCCACTGAATTTCTGCAGTTTAGTTTAAAAAAATGATCTTGGTCGACTAAGAAAGAGGCTTTGCATTGTGAACATCAAACTTGTGATTCAAAAGTTTGTTCATTGTAGGGTCCCTTTAAGAATGCTCTTTTCTTGTACCTGTGTAACGAGCACGCTCAGCTGACTGCCGCTAGCGTTGCATTTGACTGATCTCAGAGCGCCCAGGTCAGGAATGAGCTCACAGAGGTTCTTCGTGACGCCCAAGGCTTTGGCCTCCCTGTGCACACAAAGACACACACATTATACACACATATATACATTTACACGTTTGTGTAGAACTGAGTGTGTGTGTGTTTACCTGCGTGTGAGGTTAAAGACTCTGACGTGAGAGGTATCTGTTCCCACAGCCAGGTGAGATCCACACACACTCAGCAGTGTCGGGTTTCCTTCTGCTTCAGAAAACACCAGCAACTGTTTCACGGTGCCCTGGACACACACAAATATACACTTAAGAAACACAAACTTAGAATTGTGTACAATGTGTATTTCCGTATGTTAAAGAATGTGGATGTGAGGGTAGAGTTTGTTTGCGTAAGTGTGTTTATAGACATCACTTCTGTTTTATAGGTCAGTGTGTGTGCGAACCTGTGGAGTGCGGATCTGGACACGGTTGGGTTCTATGGTATAAATGTTTTCATCATGTAACGCGAGAGCAGCTGACTCACACTGGAAAGAACCTGATGAAAAAAAAAAACAGAATTCATCAGAAAGTGACTCAAGTACTGCCATATAAGAAGGTCCAGATTCTGTGTGTTGCTGCACATCAGTCATGCTGTATTATTACCTGTGCTGTGTAGTGTTTGTCCTGATGGCTCATACACTGTGATACATTTCCCATTCCACACCGCGACCATATCCTGTATAAACAAACATTATGCCAAAAAATTCAATTTTTTATTCATTAATATATTTAATATAAATTTATTTTCTTGTTTTGCGAAAATTGTGGACATAAATTTCATTGGTCCTGGCAATAAAAAAGACTGTGTCTACATTCATCAAATAATCTTGTGAACAATGATGCTGATTTGTATGTTTATTGAATATAATACTTTCCCCATTTAAAATCATATTTAAAGGAACACTCCAC
Organism: Gobio gobio; assembly: GCF_949357685.1. NCBI lineage: Eukaryota > Metazoa > Chordata > Actinopteri > Cypriniformes > Gobionidae > Gobio > Gobio gobio. The sequence goes on along the minus strand of NC_137119.1, from coordinate 38,916,684 downwards.
TTTTTTTGAAAATAGGCTCATTTTCCAGCTCCCCTAGAGTTAAACAGTTGAGTTTTACTGATTTCGAATTCATTCAGCTTATTTCCGGGTCTGGCGGTAGCACTTTTAGCATAGCTTAGCATAGATCACTGAATCTGATTAGACCGTTAGCATCTCGCTCAAAAATGACCAGAGTTTCTATATTTTTCCTATTTAAAACTTGACTCTTCTGTTACATCGTGTACCAAGACCGACGGAAAATGAAAACATTTTCTAGGCCGATATGGCTATGAACTATACTCTCATTCCTGCGTAATAATCAAGGAACTTTGAGCCGTACCATGAGTGCAGCGGCGCAATGATATTACACAGCGCCTGAAAAGTTCCTTGATTATTACGCAGGAATGAGAGTATAGTTCATAGCCATATCGGCCTAGAAAATCACAACTTTTCATTTTCCGTCGGTCTTAGTACACAATGTAACTACAGAAGAGTCAAGTTTTAAATAGGAAAAATATTGAAACTCTTTGGTCATTTTTGAGCGAGATGCTAACGGTCTAATCAGATTCAATGATCTATGCTAAGCTATGCTAAAAGTGCTACCGCCAGACCCCGAGATCGGCTAAAAGGATTCGAAAACAGTAAAACTCAACTGTTTAACTCTAGGGGAGCTGGAAAATGAGCCTATTTTCAAAAAAAGTGGAGTGTTCCTTTAAATCATTACAATATGTTTGCTGAACGAGGTGATAATTAGAATGAGGAAAAACTAGAAAAGGGCTTTGTGTTAAACGCTTCTGTGTGAATGTGTTACCTTGGTGACTTGCACGGCTCTGATGTGTGTGTCTGTGTGGAAGGTGATGTGTGTGTTGGTGTTGAAGTTGGCCAGGCTGAGCTGTGTTGGCGTGAGCTGCACTGCTGCCATCTGCTGGCTGTAATGAGAACACATCACATGCTCTGACAGAATCACCACACAGCTGCTGCTGCTGCTGCAGACGGCCAACAGATGAGAACTCGAGCCCCACTGCAGACAGAGAGACATGGGGAGAGAGACTTCAGTAATGCTATTAATTTGTGTTACATTATTGGAAATATCCCTGAATATACCTCAGAAGGGTTTTGTACCTGTAGCAGTGAGATGTTTCCTTCCACCTCTGCTGGTGTCTGGAGTTTCCATTGTGTTTTTATGTCTGCTTTCGGATCACTCACTGTCACCATGTGCCACAGAGCAACACGACCCATGCTGGTACCTGCCGCAAGAACTTCTGCAAATGAAGATCAGATATGAATAACATAGCCTTATACATTTCATCATTATCCCATGAAAATTAAACATATAAGGCCGCAAGTCAAGCATGTCAACGTCAAACAAGTAGTGAGTTCACATTTACGTAATATTGTTATCTAAAGGTACATTTTATCAGTACATGCATGCTCTTTTTTCTTGTTTTTGCACAAAATCTAACAAAATGTTGTATATCTAACACAAGTTTCTGCATAACAAATCTATTTTCAAATGGTGTAAGAACATTCAACTTAATTCAATATATACTACCTTTCAAAAGTTTTGGATCTGTAAAATATTACAATTTATAATAACTAATTTCTAGTTGAATGTAGTGTGATCAAAGCTGAATCATTACTCCAATCTTCAGTGTCACATGATCCTTCAGAAATCATTCTAATATGATGATTTGCTACTCAAGAAACGTTTATTATTATTATCAATGTTGATTTTTTTTAACATTATAAATGTCTTTACTGTCACTTTTGATCAATTTAAAGCATCCTGGCTGAATAAAAGTATTAATTTCTTTCACAAAAAAAAATAATTCCTACTGAACCCAAACTTTTGAACGGTAGTGTATAATGTTACAAAAGCTTTCCATTTCAGATAAATGATATATAGAGAGATAGATAGAGTGGAAGTCTTACGTTTAGAAGTGCAAAAGGACACACAGTTGAGCAGCTCTCCTTTCTCAAAGCCCAGAGACTCATCCAATGATAGAGCGTAATGATCGTCCAACTCCACATCCCACAACCTACACAAACACACACACACACACACACACCATCAGAACACCTCAGGGCATCTGTTGAGAACCTATAAAATACTTTTATATATGCTGTAAAACCAAACACAGAAGACTCGAATGTGATGTTAACCTGATGTGTTGTTCTCCTGATGCTGTGATGAGCAAACCGTTTTCTGTCCACACAATGTCTGTGTGCTGCCCACCTCTGCTACTGAGCTTCACCTGCACACACACCAGGGCTATTATTAACTAAAACTGAAATTAAATATATGTTTTTTTAAAAACCTTTTATTTCAGCTAGTTACCAAGGCTATATAGACAAAAACTTGCTATTACTAAAAACTAAAATATGGAGGATGTAAAAATGAAAAACTAAAACTATTGTATTTCAATAATATTAAAATAACACTGCCACACATTCATCTCAGCAATCTGATGCTTGGATGTCTGTTTTTTTGCAGTAGTATACTGATATCTGATTGGCTGTTACATAGTCCTTGTATATGAGGTGTTATCTGATTGGCTGTTACCTTACTGATCTCCTGAGCCAACCCTTCTGGCCCAAGACTGAACTGAGAGAGCAGCAGTGACTCTGTTACCACGGCGAGAACGGCCCTCCTCTTGGAGTACCACATCTTCTGTACCGCACTCTCAACGGACAGCAACGCCACACTCCGCGCCTGCTCATCCACACAGTACACGCTCCCTAAAACACACACACACACGGTTAGAACAAACCCAGAGCAACAGTACATCATCAGTGCCGTCTCTCACCATCCGCTGCACTGATGTAGAAGGCCAGTCCTTCCTGTGATCCCAGTGCAAACGCTGCTCCTTTATTGCTCTTCTTCCAGTTAAACATATCCAGAGCGCTTTCATCCCCGCTAACAGCAGCACGGGCCAGCATCGCCACATCCCTACAGATACACACAGTAGGATTCTTATACCAGATGCTTTCTTACCAAAGCATCTAACAATAAGAAGTGGATACACAGTGTAGCAACCCTTGTGAAAAACCCTTGTGTGTTGCTCAGCTAGAACATTCACTGACACCAGACTGTTCAGAAACCATCATGGTATGAGACTCACTCAGCAGGCGGTGTAGGTCTGAAGATGCAGCACGTCAGTGGTTTACTGTAGTCATGTTTAATCAGAGGAGAGCCCTGCAGTTTCCCTCTAGCGTCCACTCTCCACACCGCCATTACTCCTGCCTGAAACGCACACGCACATAACTCTTAACATCAGCACTTATTGTCAGAGGTGGACAGTAGCTAAGTACATTTACTTGAGTACTGTACTTAAGTACACTTTTTGAGTATCTGTACTTTCCTTGAGTAGTATTGTTTCTGGAAACTTATGACTTTTACTTTACTACATTTGAAAGACAAATATCGTACTTTTTACTCCACTACATTTTTATCAAGGCCCTCGAAGTAGAAAGTCGTAGCCGCTTTGAAAGTCAGTGGATGATTTGTTTTCTTCTTTAAAACGGGATTTGTTTTCGTGCAGATTGTAGGATCACATGAAGTTTAATGATTTCCAAGTATTTTTTGAACACCAATCAATTGATGGCAAAATAGAAGGTGGCAGTTCCCAGACGCAGTGCGCGCAACCATAGTCATACTGAGAAGATAAAATTCAGAAGAGCAGACGTGGATAAGTCTAAAAAAGTGCGAGGACACGTACGTGCACACAGAAAGCTGCCTCTCAGACACCAGACCACAAGTACTGAAGTTTAGTCTATTGAATCTACAAAAATCTTAGACTAAAACTAAAACAATTCAGATGCCTAAAATGTTATAGTCAAAAGACTGACTAAAACTAAATCAAAATTTGCTGTGGTATGAAGTATGGTCGGTCAGATGATTTTTATAGATTTACCCGCCAACTTGCCATAGCCTTGTGGATACAACGCTAACGCATAACGTTCAACAATGATGTTAGTTAGCATGCAAAAACGACGTAGTTGGACTAATAATGTTAACTGAGGTCCTTTCAGAAATATGTTTTTACATAATCCTGTCAAATAAACACAATGTAGAAACCTTTCTTTTCTAGTATGATTTTGACTTTGATTAGAGCTTTGTAACTTTTAAACAAGTATTTAAATGAGTTCAAGATATGCTAACATGTCAGATGGAGCAGGACTGGCTTAAACCGCCATGATGGAACAGCGTGCAATCATACAACAATAATAAAATAATGCGTTTACTTTTACTTTTGATAGCACTTTTAAAAGCAAGTACTTCTGTACTTTTACTTAAGTAAAAATCTATCTTTACAACTTTAACTTGTAATGGAGTAATATTTAACCAATAGTATTTTTACTTTTACTCAAGTAATGGAGTTGGGTGCTTTGTCCACCTCTGCTTATTGTATTATATATTGAAATATGTATGCAATGAAGGTGAATGTGTGTGACCTGATCTCCCGTGACCAGTCTGCTGCCGTTACTGCTCCACTCCAGCACTGTGATGCAGGCGCTGTGTGTGTTGTTGGGCAGAGGTGTGTGTTCGCCGGAGGGGTGTGAGAGGAGAAAGGTCTCGCCCGTCTCCCACCCCACCGCCAGCAGGGGTTTAGTCGGGTGCCACTGCAACAACGAAGGGCTGAATCCCCGTTCCACATGACACAGCTCAACATGCTCACCCTAATGACACAAACACACACACACACACAGATATTACAGAGCACATTAAAACTCAACGGCATCACTAATACTATTTCATAAAAGAATATTGGATCTCTATTATAAAATAAATTTTTTTTAAATGTTTTTGAAAGCAGTCACTCATGCACATAAAGGCTGCACTTATTTAATTAAAAATACAGTACATACAGTAATATTTTGAAATATTATTACAATTTAAAAAATGTGAATGTATTTATTCCTGTGATCAAAGCTGAATTTTTAGCATCCAGTCTTCAGTGTCACCTTCAGAAATCATTCAAATATGATGATTTGCTGCTCAAGAAACATTTATGATTATTATCAATACTGAAAACAGTTGTGTTGCGTCATATATTTGTGGAAACTCCGATACAATTGTTTCAGGATTCATTTTTATTTCAAATATAAATCTTTTGTAACATTATAAATGTCTTTACTGTCACTTTTATCAATTTAATGCATCCTTCCCAAACTTTTGAATGTATATCACAGTTTCACAAACACATGAAGCAGCACAACTGATATCAATATTAATAATAATAAGAAAGCATCTTGAGCATCAGATCATCTTATTAGAATGATTTCTGAAGGATCATGTGACACTGAAGACTGGAGTAATGATGCTGAAAATTCAGCTTTGATCACAGGAATACATTACATCTTTAAAAATATTAATAAATAAAACAGGTATTTAAATTGCAATAATATTTCAGATTTTTTTATCAAATAAATCTAGTAGACATCTTTCAAAAACATTAAAAAATCTTACCGACCCAAACTTTTGAATAGCTGTGTATATATTGCCGAAAATATATTATTAAAGGGTTAGTTAACCCAAAAATGAAAATTCTGTCATTAAATACTGACCCTCATGTCGTTCGACACCCGTCAGACCTCCGTTCATCTTCAGAACACAAATGAAGATATTTTAGTGTAAATCTGATGGCTCTGAAAGGCCTCCATTGGCTCAATGGCACGGTTCACTCTCAAGACCCTTAAAAGGTACTAAAGACGTCGTTACAAAGTCCATCTCACTACAGTGGGTCTAAAACTTTTCAAAACAATTTCAAAACAAAGCATCATGAAGCTTCAAAGCGTTATGAATCAGTGAGTCGAATCAGCGGTTTGAATCGCCAAATTTCAGCAGTTTGACACGCGATCCGAATCATCATTCGGCTCACTGATTCATAACGCTTTGAAGCTTCATGATGCCTTGTTTTGAAATCGTCATCACTATATAAGTCGTTATTTAGGTTTTTTTTGCGCACAAAAACTATTGTCGCCGATTCATAAAGTTATTTTAGAACCACTGTAGTGAGATGGACTTTGTAACGACGTCTTTAGTACCTTTTAAGGGTCTTGAGAGTGAACCGTGCCATTGTGCCAATGGAGGCCTTTCAGAGCCATCAGATTTTAAACTAAAATATCTTCATTTCTGTTCTGAAGATGAACGGAGGTCTGACGGGTGTCGAACGACATGAGGGTAAGTAATTAATGACAGAATTTTCATTTTTGGGTGAACTACATTTACATTTACATTTATGCATTTGGCAGACGCTTTTTTATACAAAACTAACCCTTTAAGTTTATAAAGTCATCTGAGTTTTGTAGATAATGCATACATGCAGTGACAGTGTACAGAGATCATCTCACACCTGTTGCAGGTAAAGATCCACGCAGCCTCCGCTGGAGGGATTCACAGTGCCCACGGCCAGCACACACACACTGGGATGCCATGAGATGAGGACCGCTGCTCCACTGCTGTCAGGGGCCTCCACACGATGATCAAAATACACAGCCATGACTTACAGATCTGAAAACATATAATTATAAGACTGTATTAATATCAGAAAGCACATCTTACAGCAGTCATCTGACATTGATAATATTGATTGAGAACCTAAATATGACAGCTACTATATCTCTAGATGGTTTAGTGTAGTGGTAGTAAAGTACTGTGTTGGTACTATGGTACAGTGAAGGAATCAGATGATACCATGGTATTTTGATACATATACAGTGTGTTTACCATATCCACACACAGTGGCATTTAAATGGTAATATAATGTACTTATCATAATGTTTTCTTTAAGGTAGTATCCAAAAACATGGTATTAGCATATTATTATGAGCAAAAACATGGTATTTTCTACATTGGTGTGACTCCTCAAAGTTAACGGTTTGCTGCTATGATAAAGTTGTAGATTAGATGCATTTCTAAACACAGGGGAACTACTGTGGCAATATCCCGTGCTATTTTAATGTCACTGGCGAAATGTAATGGTGAATGTTGTTTACATCGGTTTAATGTTAGTAAATCGACCGCTAGCTGTGTTAGCTAATCCACACCGAGGCCTGCCGCTTTAAACATGCTTCAAATAACGACCGTTTAAATGATTTACCTGAGACCTCTTACACTCAGCACTGCCGTTATGACTGCGTGTTTTTCGCGCAGCATATGTATGATTTTGAGGATAAAAAAATGAAATTAGCCCTTCGAGTTTTACGACGCGCCTTTAGCCGTGAAGCGTCTTTTTCGGTTGCCCAGACAACGACAAGAGGGAAGAACCGCGAAGGGGTGGGGCTAAAGGCGGGAGTTGGGTTTCAACCAATGAGGTAGAGAGAGTGGAATGGCTAATAAGGTGTGTTTTGTTATTATGGTTTACGCGCATGTGATTCGGAGTCAGAACAAATCTAATCGGAGGGCATTAGGTTAACCATAACTTGATAATATGTGTTTGCCGTTGATAACAAACACACAACCCATTTGATATTTGATAAGAGTTTGCTCTGGTGGAATAGAGGGGGTAACCTTTCTAGGATAAAAAGTAGACATCACCAGAGAGAGCATGGACAAAAATAGCCATCCTCTGTGAAATATTGGAGAGTTACTGTCTATTTCGGATTTGGTGACCCCCACACATCAGCGTAAAATATTTTCTATGATATAAAATAAAGACATTACCAGAGAGAATTCTGGAAGAAATAGTGGAGAGTTACAGATTTCAGTAACCTGTAGGCTGTCTTGTCAGATTTGGTGACCCTGCTGTATGTCTGGTGCTTTTCACATTAATGCAAAATGCTTTCTGGTACATTATTAGAGAGGTTAGACATCACCAGAGTTAATTTGGGAAACATTAAAGCCATTCTATGTGAAATAAATGGGGCGACAGATTTCACTAACCTTTGGTTACACTGCAGTGTAACCAAAGGTTAGTGAAATCTGTTGCCCCAGTTGTCAGATTTGGTGAACTTGCTGTTCACATCAGACTAAAATGCTTTGAGAAATATGATTTCTAGTACATAAAATTGTGGTTAGGCATCCCCAGAATAAATCTGAGGAGCATTGCAGACAGTCTGTCCATAATAAACATTTCAAACTTTCAGCTGCACCCGGATGGACTGGATCATTTGAATGTTTTTCATGTATAAATAACAATCAGAGAAGTAATACACAAACAGAATATTATGCAATCATTTACAATCATGAAGCAATAGCACTGTCTTATTTCTTTAAGTAAATTAGCCAATTTGGCATCTTTCATATTCTTGTTGCATTCATATTGCGGGGTCCAAAAGTATGAGATCACCATTGAAAATGCCTTCATTTTGCATTTTTGTCCAACAGTATTAAACTCCTGCAGTCTGCGTCACAGTCATTCTCTGCCACATCTGTACACAATAACACATTTATCAATAACACGCCAACACATATAAACCCACAGGTTTCACAGACAAGGCTTAAAGGGTTAGTTCACCCAAAAATGAAAATTCTGTCATTAATTACTTACCCTCATGTCGTTCGACACTCGTAAGACCTCCGTTCATCTTCAGAACACAAATGAAGATATTTTAGTTGAAATCTGATGGCTCTGAAAGGCCTCCATTGGCTCAATGGCACTTTACACTCTCAAGACCCTTAAAAGGCACTAAAGACGTCGTTACAAAGTCCATCTCACTACAGTGGTTCTACAATAACTTTATGAATCGGCGAGAATAGTTTTTGTGCGCAAAAAAACCCTAAATAACGACTTACATAGTGATGACGATTTCAAAACACGGCCTCATGAAGCTTCGAAGCGTTATGAATCAGTGAGTCGAATCATGATTCGGATCGCGTGTCAAACTGCTGAAATTTGGCGATCCAAACCGCTGATTCGACTCGCTGATTCATAACGCTTCTAAGCTTCATGAGGCCGTGTTTTGAAATCGTCATCACTATATAAGTCGTTATTTAGGTTTTTTTTGCGTACAAAAACTATTGTCGTCGCTCCATAAAGTTATTTTAGAACCACTGTAGTGAGATGGACTTTGTAACGACGTCTTTAGTACCTTTTAAGGGTCTTGAGAGTGTAAAGTGCCATTGTGCCAAAGGAGGCCTTTCAGAGCCATCAGATTTCAACTAAAATATCTTCATTTCTGTTCTGAAGATGAACGGAGGTCTGACGGGTGTCGAACGACATGAGGGTCAGTAATTAATGACAGAATTTTCATTTTTGGGTGAACTAACCCTTTAAGCTAGTCCCAGACTAAAATGCATGTTTGTTAGCAGTGTTGGGGAAAGTTACTTTGAAAAGTAATGTATTACAATATTGCGTTACTCCCTTAAAAAGGAACTAATTGAGAAAAGTAATGCGTTACCTTACATTTGTATTACTTTTGCGTTACTTTTTCTCACCTGGGCTGGGCTTGTTTTTTTTGTTTTGTTTTTTAATAACAAAAAAAAGTTATATTTTTGAGCAAAGGTAAAGACCTCTTCATACCAAAATAGAAATAATAAGCCCCAGGCTGAGGTATAAATGCAAATTTCATGCATGAACAGTAGAGGACGCAGCTCTGCTGTGCTGCCATTCTGGATAATGGAAGAATAGGACGCAGGAGAAAAAAGTTTTACCAATAAAAACAAAAAATCTAGTCGTTTTTGCTTATGGTTTAACTGAATCATCAAAGGTCAGCAGCAAGATATTGGCCAATAAAGGTAGATTAAATGCATACAAATATTTGTTTTATTTAACATGTAATTATTGGAGGCTTGCATAGTGCTCTGATTTTTCATTTGACTGATTTTATTAATTTTGTGGAGGACTGAATCTTTATTGTGCAAGTGAGATGAATAAATGCTCACATTTGGTTTAGAACTACAATAACCATCATGTTCACACACACGCCTCTGCACTTACTCTCAATTTTTCTCAACATGGGGACAGGAGAGCTGTCAGTCAAATAAATGTGAAAAAGTAACTTGCATTACTTTTTTGAAAAAGTAATGCATTGTAATTGATATTTTGTTGTAAATGCGTTACTTTACTAGTTACTTGAAAAAGTAATCTGATTACATAACTGAAGTTACTTGTAATGCGTTACCCCCAACACTGTTTGTCAGTGCCATTGTTTTGTCTCAAGAATCAAGATGCACACCAGGAATGTTTTTTTTCTAAGGCATGTTTGTAAAAGCTGCTTAAATGTCCTAACTGAACCAAGGCCTAATCCTGGCTTTATCTAAGCCGTGTCAAACCGGCTGTAAGAGTCATAAAAACACTCTCTACCTGCTAGCCACTACTGCATTGAAAGTGTTTTAAATTCTATACATTTGGCATCTTTCATATTCTTGTTGCATTCATATTGCGGGGTCCAAAAGTATGAGATCACCATTGAAAATGCCTTCATTTTGCATTCTTTTCTAGTTATTTTTCTTGTTAACCATCAGCACTAGAGCTACATGAACAAAACCTGATGTATGCTCCATCATGATCTGAGAATATTTCAAATAGCAATTCGAGCTTCAGTGGAAGCAAGAATGTCTGGCCTTCTGATCTAGAAATCTGACATGAGTGTAGTAATCTGAGCTCTGTTTTCCCGTATTTAAAGCCCTTATGGAGATTCTTCTCCAAAGCACAGCACAAAAAGAAGTATTAATGTCCCCAAAGAGTTCTTTATTTTACAGTCAAAAACAGAGCAATGCCACATAAATTAGGGAAGTATCAGGTCAGGGTCATAAAATCTCCCAGATGAGTGTGTGATATTGTCAGCATCTCTATTGTTGCTCTGCAAAGGTGTGAAAGATGCACAAATGATAGCATATCTGAGATGCACTCGTCATGATTCCACATCTGGGATCTGCAGTTGAGATTTGAGGTTTTTGTCCAACAGTATTAAACTCTGTACCGCCAAACTCCTGCAGTCTGCGTCACAGTCATTCTCTGCCACATCTGTACACAATAACACATTTATCAATAACACGCCAACACATATAAACCCACAGGTTTCACAGACAAGGCTTAAGCTAGTCCCAGACTAAAATGCATGCTTGTCAATGCCATTGTTTTGTCTCAAGATGCACACCAGGGGGCGTTTTACAGAAACATCTTAACTTTAGAATCCCATCTTATTTGTTTGTTCACCATGGCAATTTCATTTAGGACAAAGGCTATTACAGAATGACATTTCTTAAGTGCATAATCTTATCTTAACTATGGATAGGAAACGGGTATTACAGAAGCATCCTAACTCGACAAAAAATCATGTCTTAACTTTAGGACAACCCCACTGGTGTCCTAACTTCAAACCTTTTTGAAATCCAACGGTAAAAATCACAGTACAAAAGCCTTTTTCGAGAGAGGGTTACATTTATTAATTATATAAGATGAAGAGCAGTGACGCTTTGATGGTGGAGATACTTTTGCTGGACCCAGAGGATGTGCTGTGCTTTGGTAAAATGCTGGTAAATAATTACAGACTCCCACGACACATTTTTTTGCGGCCAACGAGCCGTCACGGAGCATTACCGGTCGTTCACTGGCATAAAGTTGGTTTGACGCTGGATGTTCGATATTCGCAAATTTGAGGACCGTCTCTAGAGTTACAAAAGACATTGATACCTACACATTTCTAACTTCAATACCATTTGAACGGAATATGTAAAATGTGTGACATAACTGACACCTAGATGAACACTTTACAGTTGGTTTTGATACTGTAAGTCATCCCGTTCAAATGCTATTGAAGTTAGAAATGTGTATACCAATGTCGGATGTAACTTTAGAGACGGTCCCTAAATTTGCGCATATCGAACGGTTAATAATGTCAAACCAACTTACAGTTGTTCTCAATTGTTTACACACAAATACTGGTACTTGAGACACAATGACCACAACATGTAACTCATGCACCAACCGCCTGAACCAATTCTGCTAAACTACAAGCACAATTCCTGCTTTACACTCCAATACACAATTTTCTCAAAACACTACACACAATTATCTGCATTTGGCACAATTTTCATGCAGAACATCTCTTGTTTTCACAAGGAACACACTGCCATTCAAATATGCACACTGACTCTTAACATGGGCAAACACCTGTCACGCAGTTTTACAATTAGCAAACAGAGCTTTAGCATAAAAGGGCAACCGGTGAGCTCTTCTGTTTTGGAGCAGCATAGTTTTTATTTATTTGTGTTACTGTAACTGTACAGTAAATTCTTCTGTTGTTTTGTATGTACACCACTGTATGTTCAACTTTGTGTTGGTTGGGATGTACACTGTGTACATTGTTTTTGTGGGAAAAATAAAATATATTTGTTACCATGTGTGTTCTATAAAAGTATATAAACAGTATTCTCAAATATTGTACAACACATTATGTATGTACTGTCTGTAGTAAGTGTAACAATGAACCAAAAAAAAAGACCCAAGCCATTATGATGAATGGAGAAAAAGTGTTTTCCATTCATCAGTGTTCAACTGGTTCTTATAAATGTCTATTCATATGATGGTTTGTGTGTCATTTGAAAACAAAATACCGTTTTGAGAAGAAATTACATTGTTTTGAATGTAAAGTTTCATTTTGCAGGAGAATTGAGGGGTTTTGCCCATTGTGTGTGTGTTTTTTGATTTGTGTGTAGAGTTCTGAGAGTATGAGGCATGCTTTCAGAAAATGCGTGTAAACAATCGAGAAAAACTGTAATGCCAGTTCATTGTTCAAGTGACTAACGCCTTATCCTTTTCATTTCATTTTCTGCCGCACTGGAATTAAAAGCACACCGTTATTTCTCCATTTTGATTTTAGGTTTAACGTTACCTCAGAAGCAGTTTGCTTCTGACAGACCTGACATTTGATTACCGAACTCGATGGAGCGGGTTAAGATTTCCTAAGATGAGAGTTTGTAAGATAGGATAAGAATCCTAAATCAAGTTAAGATTTGCTTCTGTAATACGAAATTGTAAAAAATCCTAAATTAACTTATCATATCTTAAGTTAAGAATGTTTCTGTAATACACCCCCAGGAATGTTTTTTTCTAAGGCATGTTTATAAAAGCTACTTAAATGTCCTAACTGAACTAAGGCCTAACCCTGGCTTTATCTAAGCCGTGTCAAACCGGGTGTAAGAGTCATAAAAACACTCTCTACCTGCTAGCCAGGCTCTGGTCTCCATCAGGTCGTCACCGAGCTCTGCGAGTAAGTTCTCACCGGGCATGCTCAGAAACACAGAACAAACTGCAAACATAACGCCCCTCCTCACCATCCTACAGTCAAAGCAAGAGAGAGCATGAGATGACACGTATATGCATATGATATAATGCGTAAGGGAACACAAACTTACTGGTCAGTGTGGAAGCGCACGACCCAAACAAAATCCAGCAAAGCTCTGCCCATTTGAGATGCAACCTGACAAAAGACACCAATGTATGAGGGTATATCGCTCATAATAGGGCTGCATGATTTGAGGAAGCAGCCTTTACTGTGAACCGAGACACTGAAAACACGTGCGGATCATGAGCTGCTGATGTGTAAAACAACACAGTGCCACGCTTCACTCTGAAAGACGCAGTGCATATATTCATTTAATTTGCAGCTTTTGCAATTTGATAAATCACTCTAAATCCATATTGCAATTATGTTTATGGTTTTATGGCAATTCATTATGCAGCCCTGAAATTAAAGGGTTAGTTCACCCAAAAATGAAAATTCTGTCATTAATTACTCACCCTCATGTCGTTGGACACCCGTAAGACCTCCGTTCATCTTCAGAACACAACTGAAGATATTTTTGTTGAAAGCTGATGGCTGAGAAAGGCTTCAGATAGGCCTCCATTGGCATTCAGTACATTTACACTCCCAAGACGCATAAAAGGCACTTAAAACGTTGTTACAAAGTCCATCTCACCACAGTGGCTCTACAATAATTTTACGATGCGACGACAATAGTTTTTGTGCGCAAAAAAAAATCAGAATAACACCTTTATCCAACTTGTTCTTGTCTTCCGTGTGTGCCTCCACGACGCATGCGCGAGAATATGACGCAGATCCGGCGTTCGGGAATCCATGAAATGCACACTTTAACTCCATTTTGAGAACTACGCTGAGACCTAAAGCACGATCAATGTAGAATTCAACAGCTTAGATACGCGCGTCTTCCTCTGCTTGTAAACAAATCGCTTCGTCCGAACGCCGGATCTGCGTCATATTCTCGCGCATGCGTCGTGGAGGCACACACGGAAGACAAGAACAAGTTGGATAAAGGTGTTATTTTGATTTTTTTTCACGCACAAAAACTATTGTCGTCGCTTCGTAAAATTATTGTAGAGTCACTGTGGTGAGATGGACTTTGTAACGACGTTTTAAGTGCCTTTTATGGGTCTTGTGTGTGTAAATGTACTGAATGCCAATGGAGGCCTATCTGAAGCCTTTCTCAGCCATCAGCTTTCAACTGAAATATCTTCATTTGTGTTCCGAATATGAACGGAGGTCTTACGGGTGTCCAACGACATGAGGGTGAGTAATTAATGACAGAATTTTCATTTTTGGGTGAAATAACCCTTTAAGACTTTGTTGTTAATTTATTTAAATGGCATTCTATAATACCGCTCATACCATTTCTTCAGTATGTGCACTAAAACCCAATGATCTACATCATGTTCCAAAAGGTGCAGTAAGCATTGCATACTATGTTGGAAGACTGTATTCAGCAATGCAATGTGCTTGATAATAACTGCATTCATTTCCAAAATGATACCTGGATGCATGTGTCTTATTGTGTAATGCATATTGTGTTTGTGTATTCTTTTACGGGTGCATTGATGGCCAGGTGCATGAGCAGCCCAAGTGTGTGCAGCAGCCTTCCTAGCACCAGATGATCACCCCCCATAAGGTCAAAGGTCACCTGCGGCCTATAAGAGACATGAAACCATAGCAATAATGTAAGCAAGCGCTTATTTATTTAGCACTATTCTAGATTACTGTCACATAGTCCTTCACAATATTGAACCACTAAGAGACCTGTCATAGTTCCTGAGCAGTGGGAAGAAGAAAAATCCAGCGACTGGAGCATAACGATTGGGAACAGCTTTGGCGGGTTGAGTCCCACCCTGAGCAGAACAAACAAAACGCATTATTAGCCATCCAATCACTGTTGATGTGTAATAAACACCTTTCTGAGGCCGTCTCACCTTGCTAATTCGTCTGGTTTTGCTCTGGATCCTTTTTTCCACGATCTGCCGCCAGTGTGTGATGTCAGCACACTGCTCTAAAGATGTTACTGCAGTGATTGGCTGGGCTCCAGCGTGCTTATTCCCGATTGGCTCAGACAGTTCCTGGGCAGAGAGAGCCAGGACCTGAAGAGTAGAGGTGTTAGTTTAGTGGTTGAGAATCAGGGATGTGAACAAAGGTTACAGGTTCAGTCCTGAAGTGTTGACAATCTTGTTCCATCACCACTGCTCACACAATCCAATGACTGGTCTTTGTTTGACCACTTTGAGATTACGGTCATTGGCCACTTGGTTGGTCGATTAAGTTATGAAATGTTCTGGCAGTTTTGTCATTAGATGCTGGTGGACGACCAACAGAGGTTTTCTAGTGAATAATGTCAATATCTGGATAGCAAAACAGACTAAATAATGTTAAGATATGATAAAACAATGCTTTCAATAAATGACAATTAATTTGAAATAATATTTACTATATTTTAATATTTATAATATAAACTCTTTAATTAAATTATTTCTAATCCATTGACAAAGCTTTTTTATAACTTACGCATACATGGCCATAAATTATCTCTAGATTATAATCATTTTCTGTTGTCAATTATTTAGAAATGCTTTTAAAGGAATTTTGAATAAAAATGAGTCAAATATTTGTACACCTCATTTGGCTCATCAAGGCTGCATGTATTTGGTCAAAAATACAGTAAAATCACTAATATTGTGAAGTATTATTACAATTTAAAATAAATGTTTTCTATTGTAATATATTTTAAAATGACATTTATTCCTGTGATCAAAGCTGAATTTTCAGCATCATAACCCCAGTCTTCAGTGTCACATGATCCTTCAGAAATCATTCTGATATGATGATCAAGAAACATTTATGATTATTATCAATGTTGAAAACAGTAATTAAACCGTAATTAAAACCCTTAATGGTTAACCTAATCTAACATTTAACTATCATTACAAACATATGAATTATGAATATAAATATGGTATTTTAGGATGAAAGTATGTCAGTTGTCTGTGTGCATTCATTTTGACATTAGTCTGACCTCCAGAATGTCCAGTCTCTGTCTCAAGCTGTAGTTGAGAGAGTAGAACTCTGTCGTCCAATAATCTACAACCTACAGAGAGGGAAAATGGTCACTTCCATATGCATCTATGTGGAGCTGAGCTGTTTGTGATCATCTGTCTGATGTCTGACCGGTTTTATGTCTGTAACAGTGAGGGCCACCATGGCGTTCTGCCGGAGTGTGTGGAAGCGCGGTGTGTTGTACCTGTCCTCCAGGTGGAGCAGCACTTTACTGAACTGCACACTGACCTACACCACATAAACACAGACAAACCAATGAGTAATGATACACACAAGAGCTTCAGTCATTTAAAGTCTGCTGGGATGACCTCTGACCTCTTGTGTGGCCTTCACGTTCTTCCTAAGAAGAGAGTCCAACACTTGCAGAGTGAGTTCAACTCTGTCGGCATCATCAGACGACATCAACGCTGCAAAAACATACGGCCGATACAACATTTTTTTAATAAAATATTCACAGATAAAATGAGAATTAAAATTAGATTGTTCTTTGATTGCAGGGTTATCATCATTAATTACAGCTAAAACTATTGAAATTTTTTTTAAATTGAAACAAAGCTGAAAAACAAATATTAATATTAGGTGAAATTTTGTTGACTAACTGGAAATAAAATCAATAAAAACGTAACTAAAACTAAAATACTAATACATTACATACTCACACACAATATATACACACACATATCTTATATAAACAAAAACTATTTTTAACTACGTGTGTGTGTGGTTTAAGGTTTTGTAAGCATATTCTGTAGTTTAAAAAATTTTTTTTAAATAAAACGTGCAAAATTGTGCCCACATAATGTTTGGCCAGGCTGTCATACAAAATAAATTATTCATAAACAAGAGAGAACCAACAAAATATTAATAACTGATTATGTTTTAATAAATGCATACTTTTTTTCTGTGAGTTTTTTGTATTTCTATGCATTTTTGCATAGTAAAATAAAACCTGTAGCTGTAAGTTTACCTTTTTTGCCAAATATATTTTGTCAGATATTCCCTCATATTTAAAATATATAAAATATCTTTATATAAAATAGATGAACAATAGTGGTAATAACAATATATAAATAATACTAATAAACTAAACCCATATAGCAATATTTAAAAACTAATACATTTGACAAAAGCACATAACAAAATTGCTTAAAATGTAACTAAAAAAAAAAAAAAAAATTACATTCAAAATATTAATAAAAACTATAATAGTATGTAAATAATTCTAAAAATGATTTTAGATATATTTTAGATCACCTTCCAGGCAGTCCCTGACATAACGCGGCGGAGCTGATTTCTTCTTCTCCTGATCAGCTGACATGTCATATGGAGTCAGATCATCATCACTTAAAAAAGAACAGTGATGTTGTTAAAAGATAAATGTCATTAGTGAGAGAGGTACAGTTCTTATGTGTTTTTGGGCTAGTGTAGACGTACCTGTCCAGTTCAGAATCACTCCCGTGACCCGGCTCGGACGTCACTGACTGACCTGCTGAACCCTGAACTCTGGGCTCTGGCTGGAGACTGGAACAAAGTGCAAGTCATACAGATGTCACATATACCATATGTTCCAGAAAATATGTTGCACTTGGTCAAAATTGCATTGTCAGAAAAAAAAAGTCACATTTTATTATTACATAATAATTTTCCTGCATTGAATTTTTTTTGGCGGCCGCCAACACAAATTTTTGTCCCGCCAAAGCCTTATTTGATGAGTTATTGTGATTTATGAGTGTAGAATAGAGGACTGTTGCACTTGTGATAAGGCCGTGTTAACTGAGTGACAGAGAACGAGCAGAGAGCTCCTCCCCCGCGCGCGCGCACTCTCCCTCTCTGTCTATGTCTTCTCATATTTCACATATTGGCTCATATTTCACATATTAATCAAAATCAAAAGGTCGGAAGACGGAATCCATGTTGCACGTGCCGCATTCGGACAATTTTTTACTTGAATTACCGCTGGGTGTGCGCTTAAAAAGCGTTGACTCTTCTCTGACCAGCTGGCATAAACCATACTTTCAATAAACGGGTGAAAACTTTATATTCAGTTAATAAGGGTTTTCTGTATTGACAAATCTTTCGCGATTCTCTAACAGATAGGGATTCTGTTACGCGTCTGCTTATGTCTGATTCGCGAACCAATGGCTCCTTACCGAATCATTTTAACGACTGGTTAGAACAACTGATCTGTCTAACACTCAGGGTTCCTACACAATTTTCATTTCAAAATTCCATACTTTTCCAGACTCGAATTTCCAGACTTCCTACAGATTTTTACGACCATATTTAACTTGTTCTGATAAAATGTTTTCAAATTCAACTGCTAACAAGTGTTACATTCTAAAGATTTAGTATTGGCGTTTTTGCCTTTTATTAGGATAGGAAAGTAGCTAGACAGGAAGTAAGGTGGGAGAGAGAGGGGGGCGGGATTGGGAAAAGTTCATGAGGCAGGACTCGAACTCGGGTCTCCCGAAGCACTACATGGCGACACATTTACCCACAATGCTATCGGCACCGACAAGTATGTTACACTCCGAGTCAAAACCTCTATGTAGGCTATCTAATATTTAGAAATCCTATATTAAAATATTGCCTTTTGTGACCTTAACGATCAAAATGCTAAATCAGTCAATTTTTTTAAAGGGAAATTCATTTACCCAAAAATGTAATTTCTATCCTAATTTACTTACCCTCATGTCATTCTAAACTAATAAGACTTTTGTTAATCTTGGAAAAATTGGACACATGAAGATATTTAAAGGATTAGTTCACCTCAAAATGAAAATTTCCTAATCATTTACTCACCCCAATGCCATCCAAAATGACACCAAAATTGCTCAAAAACTTAATTTATCTTTCATTGAAGAAAGCAAGTCATGGATATCTTGGATGGCATTGAGGTGAGTAAATGATTAGGACATTTTCATTTTGGGGTGAACAAGTCCTTTAATAAAGGGACTGAAATCTCTCAGATTTAAAATATTAAAAATGTTAATATGATAAAGTCTTATGGTTTTGAAAGACATGGGGGTGAATAAATGACATTTTCATTTTGGGTGTACTATTCCTTTAAGAACTCCACCATCAACTCTGTTTTATCCTAAAACCCAACTTGCTTTCTCAAACTACAAAGTGCTGTGTTAACCACTGTTGAACTGAGGAAAGGAAGGAACACACAGGTCTGACCTTTACTGCCATAGCTAGGCTACAAGTTTTTCATTCATTGAAAAAAACGATTGTGTATATATTTATTATATACACATTTAGAAATTCTTAATTTTATATTTAGAAAATGAAATGGGGACAATAGTCTGGAAACATAAATATTTTTCCATACTCTGATTTATTTTTTCCATACTTTTCCAGACCTGGAAATTACTCAAATCAAATTTCCATACTTTTCCAAACCCCGTAGGAACCCTGAACACTAAACTAACGAATCAGTTTATTAATTTACTCAGAACACCTCTGAAATGAGAACACAAGTGTGCACACACCCCATTTAGCAAGAGTGGATAGTAAGAATTAGTTTAATCATCCACAGTCATTCAGCTTATTTATGTTCACAATGTGTAGTGAAATATAATTTAGTGTCGACTGGAGTTAGGTGAGACCAGAACAAAGTCGTTAGCTAGCTGATAATTTTACTAAATTGTATATGGAAGAAAATTAGGCTATTTGTTAATTTTTAAATGCTACTTTTTAATATTGATATGATTATACCAAAACAATTATCAGTAAATGAGGATCAAAAGAAACAAAAATCAAGGTAGAGATCATACATAATATCAGATGTCAAAATAAGATAAGCAAAAATTACAAACGGTTTCTTTGCTTTTATTTAAAATGTCAGTATTGTGCTCACAGATCACGTAGGTAGAGTACTTTTTTTACTGTGTGTGTGGATGACCATGTCTGTCATGTCTGTCAGCCACCACCGAAGACCATTTTTGACCCAGGAAAAACCCTGATTTGCAAATATTAAACACTATAAACGAGTATTTTAGTTACCCTCACGCCACAACAAATCCTTCAAATACAACTGCATAACATAATACAAATTTATTCAAATAAACTTGGGCTCACATACCTCTCATTCGGTGCGAATATGCATGTTTTGCATGTATTCGTTTCAGTTTTGCTGTAAATTAAGGCCTTGCATTTCTAAAGAATGCCACAATATACTATACAATATTTTTCTGTTGAGAAAACTGTTAAATAAGATGTGTTGCATAGTCATGGGATTATAAGTTACTAACATTTCAGATACGACTAATATACCAGAAAATGCGTTAAAAACAAAATACTCAATGATGTGGTGTGTGCGCTTTTACCTGCTGGAGACATCAGGCTGATGTTCCTCGTCGTCCTCAACAGATGGAGCCTCCATCAATGACTTCAGCTCTCTGACCTCCTCATCCGGCTCATACTGACACAGAACAACAGCTTCATTAGCAGTAAATCAAGATCTCAACTTCACAGTTGTAATGATGGGCACATCTAAAACTTTTGCTTGCTGCAAATATGCAAGATGCTTACAGGTTCATCACCACAAGAGGTTTTCATTGGCTGTGTCAGAAATCGCCCCCTATACCCTTAAATAGGGCATTATTTGAAGGGACAGCCATTTGTAGTGGTGTCCGAAACCATAGTGGACGTTATCGAGAGCACTCATTGAATCTCACAATTCACCGCAATAATGAGTGTACAACCGACTCAAAGGCTGGAGAATACCCATAATGCACCAAGAAAGTCGTGTCGGATGAATTCCTGTGTCTGACCAGAAAATGGCGCCCACAGCTGAATCAATCATCCATTAAAGGGGCACTTCAGCGCTGGGAAGATGAATGTGTATTTAAACTGGGTCATTTATGTAGTAGAAATGTGAAATTATTTTTGAATTTGGTGCCTTCTAGACTGAGAAAAGACAGAAAATTTATTTTGTCTCATGTGGATGAAAGACAACAACTCCCAGAATGCACTTGCTTCACTGCTCAACGAGGCCACTCCCAAAGCCACGGATACTGGTTATAGCTTGCCCACCATGACACCGCCCACGTTGACGATATTTGCATCATCGGAGGATTTTTTTCCAGAAATAAAATGCCTAAATCTCTCGTCTCAGGGGGATATGAGGGAGGGAAAGTACCATAATTCAAATATACTACTGGGTTTCTACTGATACAAAGCTTAATGCTAATCGCTGAAGTAACCCTTTAATTTTACAAACCGCTGGTCAAATGTGGCCACAGTGTAATATCATACAGGTATAAATTGCTTTTTAATTGATTATTAAATTGTTTATCATGCTAGTTTCAATGGCAGAGTTTAAGATAAATATTTGTATTACTACTGGAGCTGGCAGTTTGCTACGTTTCAAATGATTATTAATCAGCACAAACTATGCAAATCCTTCAAGTGGTGTGAGTAATGTAGGGACCCGTGAATGAGGGTATAGGGGGGGGGGGTTTCCAAACACAGCAATTGTTAAAAAAATATATATGTTTAAAGGACTGAATGTCTCACCTGGAATTTTAATTGTGATCCAGATGTGTCCAATTTGTGGCTAAGACACTCGCCCACGACCATACCCATCCGACGAATACGCACAATATTGCTATCTAGACGACACTGGACACCTCCCAGCATGCACTGCAGCATCTCTGTTGAACAGAAAACCTCATAATACACTAGAAAGTAGCCATTAAAAGTCTACTAGGTCTACAAGTCTGCTTGGTAAGTGGGAAAATAACTTTATTTGAGATCTATACAAACACTTGTGCATTACCTTGTCGTAGTTCTTGTATTTCAGAATCGCTGAGCAAAGCCACACACAGCAGTAAAGCTTTACTGACGTACAGCTGCTGTTCCACAGACGTGTGTTTCACGGCACTGCTGTTACACCACACCTGACACACACTCCGGAGGACCTACACACACACTTCTCATTAAGCAACTTCATTTCATACAAAAATGACTTGTTTGCACAATTATAGAAAAACACAGTAGATCATCACACCTGTTTCAGCAGCATCCGGCGCTCCGAATCCAGAGCCAAATAACCAAGAACAGACTTTAACAACTGAGTCTGAGGTCAAGGGTTACGGAGAGAACGAGAGAGAGAGAGACAGGAAAATAAGAAATGTCAATGTTATGCAAATAAAGAACGTCATTCTTATTAACCTCATGCATATGTACACTATCGTTCCAAAGTTTGTGGGCAGTAAGATTTATTTTAAAGAAATTAATGGTTTTATTCAGCAAGGACGCATTTTTAAATATATTAAAATAGAAAAATATTATTTTGATTCATAATAATATTTCATAGTATTACTGTATTTTAATCAAACAAATATAGCCTTGGTGAGCAGAAGAGACAATAAAAAAATCTTAGCAACCCCAAACTTTTGAACAGTAGAGTAAGTTATGCTTTAAAATGGAGAAATTATGGTATCATTTTGAGTTATGATGTAAATATGAAGGTACTGAATAATTACCATATTCATATACCATGACATTTACACCAGGATCTTATAGATATTACTTTAGTAAATGTTGTAAAAGGTAGCATTCTTGTTTGTTATTAATATGTTCTGCATTTAGAGACATTTAATATTTCATTTTGCCACTCACTGGGTGCTGATACTGCTGCAATAACAGTTTATGAGTGAGAACAAACTGCGCTTTCTTATTGGTCACCACCAGGTTTCCCATAAGCCTGGAAGCAGCAGCTGCCCTGAAACACACACTTGAGTTAGAGTCGACTAACAAACAACTAATTCATTACTGCTATTAACCTCCTCTCCGGTATCAAACACACTCTCTTACCCACTGAGACAGCGTATGAGTCCCGTGATGACACACTCCGTGCACCTTTCTGGAACGTTCTCCAGTAGTCTCTGTGTCACGCGCTGCCAAAGCGGGTCCACACGGGTCAGAGACGAGAGCCGAGGGGCCAGTATTTCAAACATCTGAGCTACAAAAACATGCACACAGAAACTGATGCAAACTGACATATAATACAGTGGAAATATGAAAATAAATCAGTTTCACTCCAATCAGCGCAGCAAACCAACAAAAGTTAAAAAAAAGAAACTTACAGCTGTGTCCTTGAATGCACACTTTCCCCAAAACCTGAGCCACAAACCCGAGAGAGCAGTCCTGTCCCGCTATACCAGAGAGATACACGTGAGTGAGGCAAAATGAGACAAATATGAAAAAAAATGCAGTGGCTGCAACGACGCATTAAAATATGCAGTGGTCGCAACGACGCATTAAAATATGCAGTGGTCGCAATGACGCATTTAAATATGCAGTGGTCGCAATGATGCATTAAAATATGCAGTGGTCGCAACGACGCATTAAAATATGCAGTGGTCGCAACGACGCATTAAAATATGCAGTGGTCGCAACGACGCATTAAAATATGCAGTGGTCGCAACGACGCATTAAAATATGCAGTGGTCGCAATGATGCATTAAAATATGCAGTGGTCGCAACGATGCATTAAAATATGCAGTGGTCACAACAATGCATGAAAATATGCAGTGGTCGCAACGACGCATTAAAATATGCAGTGGTCGCAACAACGCATTAAAATATGCAGTGGTCGCAATGATGCATTAAAATATGCAGTGGTCGCAATGATGCATTTAAATATGCAGTGGTCGCAACAACGCATTAAAATATGCAGTGGTCGCAATGATGCATTAAAATATGCAGTGGTCGCAATGATGCATTAAAATATGCAGTGGTCGCAATGATGCATTTAAATATGCAGTGGTCGCAACAACGCATTAAAATATGTAGTGGTCGCAACAATGCATTAAAATATGCAGTGGTCGCAATGACGCATTAAAATATGCAGTGGTCGCAATGATGCATTAAAATATGCAGTGGTCACAACAATGCATGAAAATATGCAGTGGTCGCAACAACGCATTAAAATATGCAGTGGTCGCAACGACGCATTAAAATATGCAGTGGTCGCAATGATGCATTAAAATATGCAGTGGTACAACGATGCATTAAAATATGCAGTGGTCGCAATGATGCATTAAAATATGCAGTGGTACAACGATGCATTAAAATATGCAGTGGTCGCAATGACGCATTAAAATATGCATATTTTAATGCTGCATTTAATATGCAGTGGTCACAAAGATGCATGAAAATATGCAGTGGGCGCAACGATGCATGAAAATATGCAGCGGTCACAACAATGCATGAAAATATGCAGTGGTCGCAATGACGCATTTAAATATGCAGTGGTCGCAATGACGCATTTAAATATGCATTGGTCGCAATGACGCATTTAAATATGCAGTGGTCGCAATGATGCATTAAAATATGCAGTGGTCGCAACGACGCATTAAAATATGCAGTGGTCGCAACGACGCATTAAAATATGCAGTGGTCGCAACGACGCATTAAAATATGCAGTGGTCGCAACGACGCATTAAAATATGCAGTGGTCGCAATGATGCATTAAAATATGCAGTGGTCACAATGACGCATAAAAATATGCACATTTTAATGCTGCATTTAATATGCAGTGGTCACAATGACGCATTAAAATATGCAGTGGTCGCAAAGATGCATTTAATATGCAGTGGTCACAAAGATGCATTTAATATGCAGTGGTCACAATGACGCATGAAAATATGCAGTGGGCGCAACGACGCATATTAAAATATGCAGTTGTCACAACAATGCATGAAAATATGCAGTGGGCACAATGATGCATTAAAATATGCAGTGGTACAACGATGCATTAAAATATGCAGTGGTCACAATGACGCATTAAAATATGCAGTGGTCGCAATGACGCATTAAAATATGCATATTTTAATGCTGCATTTAATATGCAGTGGTCACAACGATGCATTAAAATATGCAGTGGTCACAACAATGCATGAAAATATGTGGTGGTCGTAATGACGCATTTAAATATGCAGTGGTCGCAATGACGCATTAAAATATGCAGTGGGCACAATGATGCATTAAAATATGCAGTGGGCACAATGATGCATTAAAATATGCAGTGGTACAACGATGCATTAAAATATGCAGTGGTCACAACGATGCATTAAAATATGCAGTGGTCGTAATGACGCATTTAAATATGCAGTGGTCGCAATGACGCATTTAAATATGCAGTGGTCGCAATGACGCATGAAAATATGCAGTGGTCGCAATGACGGATTAAAATATGCAGTGGTCGCAATGACGGATTAAAATATGCAGTGGTCGCAATGACGGATTAAAATATGCAGTGGTCGCAATGACGCATTAAAATATGCAGTGGGCACAACGACGCATTAAAATATGCAGTGGGCACAACGACGCATAAAAAATGCAGTGGTCGCAACGACGCATTAAAATATGCAGTGGGCACAACGATGCATTAAAATTATGCGTTTCCTTTATTGACAATTATTTGAGCCCTGAACACGTGCGCTACCTCTGAGAGCGTGGCATGTCTTCTCCAGTGTGTCCAGTATGCTGGTGGCCAGCAGTGGGTAGTACTGCTGTGGCAGGAAGGCGTCAGGTGTGTTTGTGTGCAGATGGTTGGAGGTGATGGAGGGTAAAGCTGCCAGGTGGCCAATGATGGTCTCTCTTAGCTGGGGAGTGTCTGAATAGGATCCACCTCCGTCACACCTGGACCACAGCAACACCTGGAGACGAGCAGCAGAGAGGAACTTCTCCAACACGGACACACATCGCTCCAGACCTGCACTCTCACTGTGTGTGTAAGAGACAGAACACAACAGTATATCATACAAACCTGTCCATTAAAGGCAATGAATAAAGGATGTCTTAGACAGGCAGAAAGCCCTTGATGTCTCTCACACACCCCGTGGAGCTGATGGTGTCCAGCAGAAGCTGAAGTGTTTGGTCCGGTGGACCCCTGAGGAAGATCTCATCCCAGAGCCTCTTGATCTCATCATCACGCGACCTGTTGAACCAGTGCGAGCTCTGCGCGCTCACCAGCACCTGAAGTGCGCGCGTGTAGTGTTTGCGCGTGAACTCGCCGTCCTCCAGGTAGTGCGTGAGTGTGCGCAGCGCGTGCACGATCTCCCCAGAGTCTCGTGAGCTGGAGAGTGTCCTCAGACAGGAGCCCACCTGCAGCCGGACCTCGGTACCAGCGGACCCCATGACGTCAGGTCAAAAAACAGGTGTTTGGCTGGAGATCCAGGTTAATCCAACATCACTTTAACAACATAATATGCAAAATGTCACTGTGTGCATTCGGCAGTTAAACTCATATCCGGATCATACGCTCTATGCCAAATAATCATAAATTAATAAATAAGATGAAACCATTGATTTACATTAACCTAAGCATCAGAGCTGCAGAACTACAAACTTCATAGGATAACCAAATTCACCCTTTTATGAATACCAAAAAAAATTATATACATAGAATAATATAGTTAAAGCGCCTCCTGCTTTCAGTTTGCTGAAGGTTTAAACTTTAAAGTCATTCGGTTTTAGCAAAATATGAAATAACTCGCAGCATCAGTCGTGTTGACAAACCCTCGTGATTGCGCTCTAATGCGTGTCCGTGTAGATGCAGATAGCCAGGACAAAGGTTCCTATCCGCAACCATACGTTTATTCCACAATAGTTCGCTAGATGGGGCAACAGGACATGACGTTAACCTTCTTAGAACCACATCACGAAATGGACTGTAAATCTTTTTTGAATAAATGTTGCACGTCAATTCATTGTTAATCACCTTTTATTCTATTCTATTAATTTATTATATTATATTATATTATATTATATTATTATTATATTATATTTATTCTATTCTATTAATTCTATTCTATTCTATTAATTCTATTATATTATAATTAATTATATTATATTATATTTATTATATTATATTAATTATATTATATTTATTATATTCTATTAATTATATTATATATTATATTTTATATTATATTATATTATATTATATTAATTATATTATATTATGTTGTTTAACATTGCTGGAAAGCGCTTCGTTCACGGCTGTATTTATAAAAAAAATGTAAATGTGCTACATATATAAAAATACAATTTAAATTTTAAATGTATTGCACAAAGTTCATCAACAATAAGTTAATCAATCCTTATAAAAGCATATTTGTTCTCCCACAACTGAATAGCACTTCAAAACAATCCTTTTTTAATTTCTACAAAATAAGAGGATCATAAAAAAAAATGGATGTTATTTTTTATTTAGTGCGGTCCTGAATAAGATATTTTATATAAAAGATGTCTTGTGGTCTATATGTAAACATCTTTTATGTAATAAATCTTATTAAGGACAGTATAATAATAAAAAAAATAGCATGCACTTTTAATGATCTCAGTTAAGTGTATATAAACAACTGTGTGTGTGTGTGCATATATCTCAATCAGGCATAACATTATGACCACCTTCCTAATATTCTATGATGGGGCATTCAAATAGGATTGAATAAAACAGAACCCATGTGATTGTTATGAAAGTAAGCAACTATTCAAGTCATAGTTTTAATATAAAAGTGTCTGGTTATAAATAACATAGGCCTAGAGTCTACAGGGTCAGATTATTTGCCTTTGAAATGAGCTACATTGTTGTTTTACCTCTTACCATTTTATTGTCATGTATCCATTTGCACAAATGTTGAATATTCAAAAAAGTACATGCAGTATGTTCTAGTCTGTGTGTTTTAAGTGTAAATATACAGTGTAAAATTCTATTATATTCGTGTTTGATGTGCATGGCTCACACAATGAAGCAAAACATCCACAAAATAAATTATTTGCACTTAATTTATTGGTGACTAATTTTTTCTTTTCACTTTTCATCCTTCATACAATTATTTGAAAGACCCCGAACAGTAAAAGATACATCTTAGTGGGGCATCTTCAAAAGAAAGCAAAACATTCAACAGAAGACAATACTGATATCTCTCATTTATACAGTAACCTTAACAATTAGAGTAAACATTTTTACAATTGTATCCTTCATTACAAGGAGTCCCTTCAGTCATATTTTTCTTTTGTATTAACAACTATTTATAACTATTATTAGTCTTTTAAAGTCTAAGTGGCAAGCAGAACTCCTTCTAAGCGGTGAAATGTTTGTCTTTGGACATATCTTAAATCATATACAACAGCTGTTTTACATCAGACAGATCAAGAGCAGTAGATTCAGATCTTCCATTATTGTCTCTGTGAGGAAATTAAGGAACGAAACAGCCGGCAGCAAATGCACACGCACGCGCGCGCGCACCCAAAGTTCACAGAAGCAAGGTTCACGCGCTTTAATGCCTGTGAGGAGGCAGAATCGTCCTCAAATGTTCTCCAGCATCGTCTTGTATGAAGAACTGATCGGACGAGTTTCCGCTCCGCGATAAAACCGAAATACATCAGTCGGAAAAGAAACAACATAATGTGAACTGCAGCGTGCTTTTCCACAACCCAAAAAGAAGAAAGGAGGAGGATTGAGTCTCATCTTTCATTTAAACCTCTCCAAAAAGGTTTGAAGTGAAAATCAAACATGCTCGTCCCAGATGAGAGGAATGTCCATTCAAAATGGCGCGCCGTGAAAAGACGAAAAGAGATCGATCATGTGGAAGACAAAATGAAACTCATTTCCTGCCGTCCATAAAAATAGGATTCCAAGAACGAAAGATACAAACGTTATAGTTTGATATTTACATCCAAAATCATCAGAGAGAGAGAGAGAGAGAGTTTTGAAAATGCAGAAATGAAGCAAAGTTTTTTTTTCCGCGTTAAAGGTTTTCGACTCCGTCAACGGCTCGATTTCCCTTCAGTGCTCGTGTCCGCTTCTTTTTCCCGCCAACACTGATAAAACAGCATCACCTTATTTTTCTTTTAAACAATTTAAATAGTAAAACAATAGTTCCTTAAAATAAAATAAATCAGAGTGCAATGAACATTTCCAGTGTGTTTTGAAAGAGTCTTTTCTAGAGAAAATCAATTTTTGGGGGGGGGGGGGGGAATAATCCAGGACAGGAGGCGGCAGATGAATATCCTCAGTGAGAAACTGCGCAGGACCCATTACCTTACCCACAATGCAACACGGCAAACTCCCTTGGTGGGGATCGGCCTCGATCCTTTTCGTTCCGCATCATCATCGTAATAAATAAGAATTTGAAAGAAAACAACATTCAGCAAAAACTCGTTTAGGAGCTGAATTGTCCGCACACGCTCAACCCTCAGGTCAGCAAATGTCCCTCACATGGGCTAACGGTGGGACTGCTTTACCCAGAATTACACTGGCAACTTAAACTACTTTCTTACGCTGAAATTCAAGTTATGAATCATGAACATACATATACAGAGAAAGGGAACGGGCGCCTCAATCCCAAAACTCAGGGAAGTCACAGGAACCAGAAGACAGGGCCGATCACTCACACACTCTCACTCACACACACACACACAGTGCTATGGATTATTAAATAATTTGATCAACATAGTGATTGTATTCTTCACTTCCTCTCCAGACCCATTCAATACGCCTCTCCCATGTCAGTTCGTCGTCATGCCGATTATTTGACCTCCAGGATGGAGGGGTTGGACTCCATGATGGCGACGATGATGCGGTCGATGTAGTCCTGCAGACGGAAGTTGATCTCCTCCTGTTTGTGGATGGCCTCCATCAGCTGTACACACACACACACACACGAAATATCACCAAGCGTTGGCATTTAAAGCAGAGATTAGCATGATGTGTGTGATACTGACCTCAGAGCGGGAGACGTTGTTGATTTCGGCGGCGAGCGACTCGGAGAGAGACTCTGTAAAAAGGCTCTTTGCTCCCTGGATGCTCAGATTAATGATCTGTCCGTTCAGCTCATCGTTCTGCTCCTTCAGACTGCGGTTATCCTGCACACACACACACACACACACACACAACCAAACCCATTTTTCAGACCGGTCTTTTTTTAGTCTGGTGACTAATGCGAGTCTGTTTAAGTTCATCTGCGTCTTTATCTTTATCTTTATCTGACTCTACTTGTTTGAGTCTTTTGGGTCTGTTGACCAGTTTGGGTCTGTAAGTCTGTCTTTACCTGTATGGGTCTGTTTTTACTTATTTGAGTGTTTTTACCTGAATCTTTTGAGCCTTTTAATATGTTTTTTAGTCAGTGTTGACCAGTTTGAGCCTGTATATAAGTCCGTTTTCACCTGTTTTTTTGTTCGTTTTTTTTTTTTTACAGATTTTATCAATTTGAGCCTGTGTTTGAGTGTTTTTTAACTGGTTTGAGTTTGTTCATCTGTTTAAGTCTGACTTTTGCCCTGTTTAAGTGTGTTTTTACTGGTTTAAGCCTGTTATAGCCGGGTTGAGTCTATTTTTACAAGTTTAAACCTGTTGGAGTCTGTCTTTACTTGTTTTAGTCTGCTTTTTACCAGTTTGATTCTGTTTTTACCAATTTAAGTCTGTTTTAGAGGCTGTCTTTACCGTTTTTTTTACCAGTTTAAATCTGTTTTGTATTACCAGTTCAGGCCTGTTTTTACTCGTTTGAGTGTTTTTACTCCTTTGAATCCGTTTTTCATAACCTGTTTAAGTCTTTATTTACCTGTTTTGAGTGTATTTTTCCCTGTTTTATATCTGTTTTCATAACCCATTTAAGTCTATATTTACCTGTTTTGAGTGTGTTTTTACCAGTTTTGAGCGTGTTTTTACTCCTTTGAATCCGTTTTTCATAACCTGTTTAAGTCTTTATTTACCTTTTTTGAGTGTGTTTTACCTGTTTTGTGTTTTTACTAGTTTGAATGTATTTTTTTTACCTGTTTGAGTGTATTTTCTTAACCTGTTTGTCTTTATCTATCTGTTTGAGTGTGTTTTTACTTGTTTGAGTGTATTTTCATAACCTGTTTAAGTCTGTATTTACCTGTTTTGAGTGCGTTTTAACCAGTTTGAGTGTGTTTGTACCTGTTTGAGTGTGATTTTACCAGTTGGAGTGTGATTTTACCTGTTTGAGTGTGATTTTCCCTGTTTGAATCTGTTTTCATAACCTGTTTAAGTCTGTATTTACCTGTTTTGAGTGTGTTTTTACCAGTTTGAGTGTGTTTTAACCAGTTTGAGTTTGTTTTTTACCAGTTTGAGTGTGATTTTCCCTGTTTGAATGTGATTTTACCTGTTTGAGTGTGATTTTCCCTGTTTGAATCTGTTTTCATAACCTGTTTAAGTCTGTATTTACCTGTTTTGAGTGTGTTTTTACCAGTTTAAGTGTGATTTTACCTGTTTGGAGTGTGATTTTCCCTGTTTGAATCTGTTTTCATAACCTGTTTAAGTCTGTATTTACCTGTTTTGAGTGTGTTTTTACCAGTTTAAGTGTGATTTTACCTGTTTGGAGTGTGATTTTCCCTGTTTGAATCTCTTTTCATAACCTGTTTAAGTCTGTATTTACCTGTTTTGAGTGTGTTTTTACCATTTTTAGTTTGTTTTTACCTGTTTTGAGTGTGATTTTACCTGTTTGAATCTGTTTTCATAACCTGTTTAAGTCTGTATTTACCTGTTTTGAGTGTGTTTTTACCATTTTTAGTTTGTTTTTACCTGTTTTGAGTGTGATTTTACCTGTTTGAATCTGTTTTCATAACCTGTTTAAGTCTGTATTTACCTGTTTTGAGTGTGTTTTTACCATTTTTAGTTTGTTTTTACCTGTTTTGAGTGTGATTTTACCTGTTTGAATCTGTTTTCATAACCTGTTTAAGTCTGTATTTACCTGTTTTGAGTGTGTTTTTACCATTTTTAGTTTGTTTTTACCTGTTTTGAGTGTGATTTTACCTGTTTGAATCTGTTTTCATAACCTGTTTAAGTCTGTATTTACCTGTTTTGAGTGTGTTTTTACCAGTTTAAGTGTGATTTTACCTGTTTGGAGTGTGATTTTCCCTGTTTGAATCTGTTTTCATAACCTGTTTAAGTCTGTATTTACCTGTTTTGAGTGTGTTTTTACCATTTTTAGTTTGTTTTTACCTGTTTTGAGTGTGATTTTACCTGTTTGAATCTGTTTTCATAACCTGTTTAAGTCTGTATTTACCTGTTTTGAGTGTGTTTTTACCATTTTTAGTTTGTTTTTACCTGTTTTGAGTGTGATTTTACCTGTTTGAATCTGTTTTCATAACCTGTTTAAGTCTGTATTTACCTGTTTTGAGTGTGTTTTTACCATTTTTAGTTTGTTTTTACCTGTTTTGAGTGTGATTTTACCTGTTTGAATCTGTTTTCATAACCTGTTTAAGTCTGTATTTACCTGTTTTGAGTGTGTTTTTACCAGTTTAAGTGTGATTTTACCTGTTTGGAGTGTGATTTTCCCTGTTTGAATCTGTTTTCATAACCTGTTTAAGTCTGTATTTACCTGTTTTGAGTGTGTTTTTACCAGTTTAAGTGTGATTTTACCTGTTTGGAGTGTGATTTTCCCTGTTTGAATCTGTTTTCATAACCTGTTTAAGTCTGTTTTTACCAGTTTGAGTGTTTTTACCCATTTGAATCTGTTTTTCATTACCTGTTTAAGTCTGTATTTACCTGTTTTGAGTGTGTTTTTACCATTTTTAGTTTGTTTTTACCTGTTTTGAGTGTGATTTTACCTGTTTGAATCTGTTTTCATAACCTGTTTAAGTCTGTATTTACCTGTTTTGAGTGTGTTTTTACCAGTTTAAGTGTGATTTTACCTGTTTGGAGTGTGATTTTCCCTGTTTGAATCTGTTTTCATAACCTGTTTAGGTCTGTATTTACCTGTTTTGAGTGTGTTTTTACCATTTTTAGTTTGTTTTTACCTGTTTTGAGTGTGATTTTACCTGTTTGAATCTGTTTTCATAACCTGTTTAAGTCTGTTTTTACCAGTTTGAGTGTTTTTACCCATTTGAATCTGTTTTTCATTACCTGTTTAAGTCTGTATATTTACCAGTTTGAGTGTGTTTTACCTGTTTGAGTCTGCGTATCTCCTGCTCCAGTTCGTTCTCCCTCATGTGAGTGTTGTATTCCTGTAGGCCGTTGCTGGCTGATCTGCCTCTTCTCGCTTCAGTCTCCAACTTAAACAGCTGCAGGTGTTCCAGCTGCTTTCTCAAGTCCTCTATCAACTACACACGCAGAGAAGCCATTAACAGAGATTAACACACACACACACACACACACACTCGAGTCCACCTATAAAGACACACAGAAGACCTCTCACCCCCTGAGTGCACTCCTTCTCTTTCTGGTTTGTATGATGTTCATGGCTCAGTTTGTCGGACATTTTCCTGCGAGATTCGATTTCTTCATTCAATCGATCTGAGACGTCTTCCACCTCATCCTGAAGTTTCCTCTTTTCCTGAAAAAATTACTAAATGTCAGAAATCTTTTGGACAATACTTTGCAGGGTCGGCATCAAATAAATAAAAAAATACAATTAAAATGATGTAAAAAAACAAAGGAATTTGACTGGTTTCATGGCCAATAATTATTTTTAATTCACTCGTCGTTGGCAGAAGTGATAAAAAGGTAATTTTGCTCTCTGAATGTGATCTACACATATGTATTAGACTGTGTGTGTGTTGGGTACCTCCTCCAATCTCTCGATGTTGGCTCTCAGGCAGGGAACACATGACCTCAGCTCACTGTTCTCCTCATCCAACTGATGCAACCTGAACACACAGGCACACAGACAAAAATGCACCATGATATTTTCTTTTTGGGCAGAGTGCACAATGAAAACAATAATGGGTGAGAGAAAACAAAAGTCTCTGTTAACACAGCCGGATTATATTAAACGCTGAGCCAAGTCATCTCAGAGCTCCTTTGAGCAATCAAATCAAATCTCTGCTGCTCTCCACTAGATGGCAGACACATCTTATCCACACACAGAAGAGCTGGACAAAATGACACAGACAACATTAAGGCTTTCTTGCAACTGTCTTCATATTTTTCTGCTGCTATAAGAAGCTGACTAGAAGTTACCTGAGCTAATGACATCCTCAGGAGGATTGTTGATAAAATTGCACTTCTCAAAATGGGCTTATCCAGCCTGTTCTGATTGTTAATGCGTAGGTATCAACCTCAACACGTAACATTTTCAGTTTGGAAAGATGCTGAAACTAGGCCTGTCATAATAATCAATATATCGATATATCGCACAATATATGTAGATGACCTCAATCATTTTTTTGTGATGCAATATATCGCCCATTATGTTTACATGATAATGAATGTCACCAACATTTTACTCGATTGTGATGGAGGCGAAAGTGGTTCTCAGGCAGTTCCTTCATACACAGAGTGGTTATCAACAGGTGAAAAAAGGCGCCATTTGAGGCGTTATGGTGTTTTCCTGACAACTACTGACAGTTTGGAAGAATAAGCCCAAATGGATTAGATTTCAAATCCGCAATCCCCTGTTCCGGTGCACATATAAATGTCAACGCAGAATGACGAGTGTTAAAGCCGTTTCACAAGGGACATTTTTTATTGACTATTTATTCAATTTTTTTATTTAGGATAATACATTTTTTACCCTTAATTTCCATGATCTAAAGAATTAAAAGGTTTTCATTAGAAAGTGTGTAGGTGTACTTGCATTATTATGCTGTTATATTAGGATTATATATTCAGTGGCATAAAATAGTCTTAAACTGACAATAATATCGTTTATCGCAATTATTTCTGGGACGATATATCGCAAAACAAAAAGTAGTTATCGTGACAGGCCTCGCTGAAACATACAATATGGACGTATTGACAACATTTAAACATTATTTTGTGTTTAAAAAGTAAAATATTTACAAATTATATTTGTTTAATTGCTCTATTTTTATAGATAAATTGTAGATTCCCTAACCTTACCCCGAAACCATGATATATAGAGAATATATCAAACATAATTGACAGAAATGTATAGGAAATTTACACTTTTAGTAACAATATAGGATTAAAAAGATATTTTGAGCAATCACTCCTAAATCTAAACCTACCCAATAACCATTTCTTTAAAATATGTAGAGTTATAAAGACAAACAAATGGAGCGTTACCAAAATAAGTTAAAATGAACGATGTGTTGCAGTCGCAGATCTCTCTGGCGGTTTTGTATGAGGTACAGAACAGAATTTAAGTTATTGCTGAGAATATTATCCCGATCCACTTACGGCATGTTGCAATCTGTGACGAATCACGTTAGCTTAATAGTATGTGGTGCAAACTCAAGACTTACACAGTCCTCAAACAAGCAAATCTCTGCATTCACTTGATCTTGTAAATGCGTAAAAAAAAAAAAAAAGTGTTTGTTTTAAAGGGAATATTTTTGTTGCAAATACTTAAATAAGTAACATTATCTAGCTGGATAACATGATTTATGATTTGTCAAAATTCAAAGAAAAACTGCTGTTTTGTTTGATTTTAGCACACAAAAATTATTCTCGTTGCTTCATAACATGGTTGAACCATTGGAGTCACATGGGCTATGTCTTTACTACCTTTCTGGGCCTTGAAAGTGTTATAGCTCCCTCTGGAGGATTGTTCATAAAATTGCAACATTGATAACAAACCACTAGTAATAATAATACATTTTAACTGTATATTTTTTATGGCAGGGAAAGAGTGACTCTAGCAGATAAAAGTATCTATTGTATAACCCTGACAGGTCCAATGCAATAAAGCAATGTCCCAACTAGACGTGACTGCGTAAAACATTTTGTTTTCTGCCCACAGTGAAATCACGTTGGCTTAAAATCCCGCTCTACATGAATCATAAATGATATTTTCCATCCGCACTGACCTGGCCTGGAGGTTCTCGATCTCCAGGTCTCTCTCTCGCTGGAGTTTGTTCAGTGCATCTCTGTGTTTACGGGTGTATGCGAGTAAATCGTCCTCTGTGCGCAGCTCCTGCTCCTTCAGCTGTTCCTCCAGAGCGTTTGCACGGTGGACGAGGGTGAGATTCTCCTGCCGCAAACGCGCATGCTGCTCTTCGCTCTCCAACGAGTCCTTCTCCAGCTCACACACGCGCTTCTCCAACAGCAACACCTGCGGGACAGACAGCGTTTGTTCCTCATGCAAATCACTTCTGCTGTTGTTCATGCCTTTACACAACTATCAGTTATTATATTCCATCTATGGAATCATCAGGTTAAGTTTGCCTATTGTTTCATGGTAATATTACCATTTTATTAAAGTGCCTCTATTATGCTTTTTCGGACATTACCTTTCATGTAGTGTTTAATACAGCCACTGTGATTGTAAAAAGTGCAGATAAATTGAGTTATTGTCTCCCAAAAGAAAGAACCGATTCTAAACTGCCTGAAACGAGTGGTCAGTAATTCCAGTCTTACTTCCTGCTAGGTTTATAACAAATTTGCCTATAATTTTCATTGGCTGCCCATGAGCAACATCTATACTTTGACCCTCAAACACTGTAGTTGTAGCTGAGACTGGAAGAGTTTGGTTAGTGTTGTCGACATGTTGAGAAGACGCTGTTTTCTAAGCTAAAAAAGCAAATCCACTTTGATACGCTTCTAAAGGATGTGGACTCGCGCTGGAATAGATATGTAAAACCGACGACATCGTTACTGTTCGTCTCACTTTCTATCATGTGCTGAGGAAGATCCAGAGCTGTAATTTTAGATATGGCAATGGGTTTATGGTTTGCAGCATGCGCTGTAAGTGGTAGACCAATCGCAACAGACTGGGCCATCTGACCAATCAGAGCAGAGCACGCTCACAGAAAGGCGGGTTTAGAGAGACTGAATCAAACAGTTTTGAGACACAAATTGCTGATGCTACATTGATTTTTATAAGAAAATTAAAGTGTATTTGATCTGGGATGCATGTAAAACTATTGTAGGAGATTGTTATGCTGTGTTCACACCAAACGTGAATAAAGCATCTGAAGTGAGTGATTTCCATGTTAAGTCAATATAAAGACGCGTTGACGTGAGTCTGGTGGTCATGCGGCGCGATAGACGTGTTTAGCGCGGCGCGATGGACACGATTTCGCCTCATTCGCATGTCTAGTTCGCGCGAATGACTGGAATTGAGCATCTTAAGCGAGTGATGTTATTTGGTGCTTTTTGTGCATTCACGCGTTTGAAGCGAATTCGCGTCTGACGCCCGAGTTGAAAAAAAATGAACTTTGGCGTCTGTTCGCACCACGTTAACCAATCAGGAGCCTGCTAAACAGGTTAAGTGACGTGATAAACGGGGGCTGGCCCGCCTGGAGTCACTCATTCAAAACAGTGGCTGTGTTTAAGGACTTGGCACTTAATCTGGACTGAAAGACTGAAGGACCTTGGCGTATGATTGCATTACTATGGTATGACAATGATGACAATTGTTGTTACTGTTTTCATGCATTTAATAAAAATAAATAAATAAAAAACAACATATATTTAGCTTCAAACGCTCGATTTATATGCGAGTGGATTTAAAATGTTCAAGCGTCCAACTAGACGCGAATTTGACGCTCTATTGGCGTTCGGTGTGAACTAGGGCTGTCATTTTTGAGAAAAATTTAATTCGAACGGATATCAAATTTCAAGCAATGTATTCGAATATATTCAAATATCTACAAGCGATAGCCAGGAACAAACCAAGCACAGATTTTTGTTCAAGCACAGATTTTTTCCCTGACGCAGGGGATGCGAGGCGACAACACAGTTGGCTTTCAACAGCCAAAGTTCTTTGGTGTCGGTTTTGGTGTGTCCCTACATTAAAGGGATAGTTCACCCAAAAACAAAAATTTGATGTTTTTCTGCTTACCCCTAAGGCATCCAAGATGTAGGTGTCTTCGTTTCTTCAGTAGAACACAAATGAAGATGTTTAACTGCAACCGTTGCTGTGTGTCACTCATATAATGCTTGTCAATGGGGTCTAATTCTATTAGAGAAAAAAAACATGGACAGACAACTTCAAATTAAACCCTGCGGCTCGTGACGACACATTGATGTTTTAAGACACGAAACGATCGGTTTCTGAGAGAAACCAAATGGTATTTATGCAAATATATCACCTCATATCAGACGAACGCTTCAGCTCTGCAGACTGCCATCACTTCCCATGTGTGAGGTCAAATTAGCGGCCGGGTCATAGATATGTATACGTAGATTCCTCATTCGAGCGATCCACGCCATGATCCACGCAGGCACTAATGAGTTATCTATGTATATATCTATGACCCGGCTGTAATTTTGACCTCACACACGGGAAGTGATGGCAGTCTGGAGAACTGAAGCGTTCGTCTGATATGAGGTGATATATTTGCATAAATACTGCTCGGTTTCTGATCGTTTCGTGTCTTAAGACATCAATGTGTCGTCACGAGCCGCAGGGTTTAATTTGAAGTTGTTTGTCCATGTTTTTTTACTCTAATAGAATTCGACCCCATTGACAAGCATTATATGAGTGACACACAGCAACGGTTGGAGTTAAAAATCTTCATTTGTGTTCTACTGAAGAAACGAAGACACCTACATCTTGGATGCCTTAGGGGTAAGCAGAAAAACATCAAATTTTCGTTTTTGGGTGAACTATCCCTTTAAAATGGCGTAATAGGGGCACTTAATTCTTTTTTGTTTACTTTTGCTATTTTCGGTTTTTTGGCATTTGATGACAAAACTAATTCACAGCACAAACTAAAGCCACAAAACCAGAAGTCCACATCAAATGCACCATTTGGACCAAGGTCACAAATGTAACACAAATTGGATGCAAGTTTGACGCAAAGTATCCATATCAGTTTCCGAACCTTGTCTGTGATGTCACGATCTGCAAGGTCCAAAATGTCTTGAGTCAGATCTCCCATGACGTCTAGATTGTTGGACTGCTGCAAGTGTCTGAAAAACATTAAAACACTGTTTAAACAAAAGCAAAATTTTTAACATGTTCCCTGCTAAATTTGCATGCTGGTCCAGCCTGGTTTTTCTAGTTGGTGGACCTGGAAACTTAAGGTGATGATACACGGGGCAACTTTTTGAGCAATGTTGCCGTCATCGGGCAACCAGGTGAGACACAGGGCCCACGACCGATATAAAGTATACAGATAGAAAATTGTTGCCCATTCTCAATGGGAAAGTCCCCAAGCAACATCGCCCGACTAGCATGATGCTGACTGACCAAGAATGTAATCTAGTAATCTAACATTCCCAAAGTTTTGAGATTCATTTTGTCCTTAAATCTGATGTTTGGTGCATTGAGAGGGAGGATCTCACCTTGCGGCTTTCTTACTGGACATCCTTTTGCTGGAACTATAAAAGAGAGAACAAACAGGAAATGAGTCAGGAAGAGAGCGGGAAAGAGGGAAAAACTCTTTCCATCCGTGACCTGTGAACCGCAGGTCAAAAAACACCCAGTGAAGTGCTGAAGTTTGGGCCGTCAGCTCTTTCTGGAGGTTGAAGGCTGAATCAATGCCCTTCTTTCAAGGGTAATGACCTCACAGCACGGAAATAAACACACTGTTTTTATGGAGGTGTAACATGGATGCGTGAAAGGAGATTCTGTTCCTGTTGCGCAACCCTGAACCCAGAGAAACCGCTTTGAACAGACCACAGATCACTGTTCCATACGGCTGCTTGGGACAATCCAGGATTTTCCATGAACAAAACACTGTATATTAAATATGTTAAAGGAACACGCCACTATTTCTGAAAATAGGCTCATTTTCCAGCTCCCCTAGAGTTAAGCAGTTGAGTTTTACCGTTTTCCAATCCATTCAGCCGATCTCCGGGTCTGGCATTAGCACTTTTAGCATAGCTTAGCATAGATCATTGAATCTGATAAGACCGTTAGCATCTCGCTCAAAAAATGACCAAAGAGTTTCTATATTTTTCCTATTTAAAACTTGACTCTTCTGCGCTGTGTAATATCATTGCGCCGCTGCACCCATGGTACGGCTCAAAGTTCCTTGATTATTACGCAGGAATGAGAGTATAGTTCATAGCCATATCGGCCTAGAAAATCACAACTTTTCATTTTCCATCGGTCTTAGTACACAATGTAACTACAGAAGAGTCAAGTTTTAAATAGGAAAAATATAGAAAGTCTCTGGTCATTTTTGAGCGAGATGCTAACGGTCTAATCAGATTCAATGATCTATGCTAAGCTATGCTAAAAGTGCTAATGCCAGACCCGGAGATCGGCTGAATGGATTTGAAAACGGTAAAACTCAACTGTTTAACTCTAGGGGAGCTGGAAAATTAGCCTATTTTCAAAAAAAGTGGAGTGTTCCTTTAAAATGAACTAGACTCTTTTTCAAGTTGGAGAAGTTCATTTCTTTGGTTCTGGTTCTTTGGTTCTTTAATCAGACACGTCAAAACACAAGTCGAATGTGAATATTGCAATTGAGTTCTTAAAGGTACAGTTCACCTATTAATGAAAACCCATGTAATTCCAAACCCGTATGACTTTACGCTGGAATACACAACACAGCTTTTAAAATCAGAACAGATCTTTAAACACTAGGCATCATACACTTTCTGACTTTCTGACAAGTTCAACAAAAACGTATGCCTTGTTGCCTGGAGACAAGAAACTAGGGCTGCGCAATATATCGAAATATCGCAAATGTACATATCGCAATATGCATATCGCAAGGGCACGCAATATCTGAATGATTTTAATAGGCTTTTAAAATTTTATGTTTTAGGTCAATGCGTATAGCAGAGAACAGGCTGAGCACATGACTGTTACTTATGTGATTTGCTTGACGTTAAAAAGAGTTATTAAACACAATAACTTGCGGAAAACAACTCCTTGCATGGTTGTCTGCTGTCTGACACACACACCAAAACGTGCGCACAAGCCATTCTTTTTTGCGTGTCTTGTTACACACTCGAACTGTCAATGCTTTCTTTTCCTCGAAAGAATGTGAAAGACATAAATGGTATCATTCTCAGTTTTTAAAATATTATATAATTCAAATAGATTTTACAAACTTAAAGCAATATCGTATCGCATATCGAATATCGCATTATTTAACAAGGATATCGCATTTTTCTTCAATATCGCACAGCCCTTCAAGAAACAAATTAAAACAATATGTGTTCTAAAATCGGCTCAAAATATCAAACATGTTTGATCTTCGACTACTGGATAGAAAGCTTAAAAAAAACACTACACAATTTTCAGTGAAATCTGTCATTGAACCCTGCAGACGGCTCTAGCGTTGACTCATCTAGACTATCAGGGCACAAATCTGTGCAAACGTTGTGTAGTGTATTCCAGCAGCAGAGACCACAAATCAAGATAGGGACTTTTAACACTAGTCCTTATGACTTTTGTGCAATAAGCCAAGTCTTCTGAAGCCATATGAAAGCTTAAGTGATCAAACTGACCACAATTTTTCAGAAAAATGTCCCCTTCACCACAGCTCCAAAAGCTCAGTTGTGAAATCTATGTCAGTTGGTCAATAAATGCTTTCATACTATGGAAATGAGTGTGTTTTTTGGTGCTGTACAGAAAGTCATATTGGTTTGGAACGACATGAGGGTGAGCAAATAATGACAGAATTGTAATTTTGAACGGTCTCTTAATAAATTTGCTTACCTGTGAGTTCTTACAATAAAGCTATCAATGCTCTTTTACTTATTACGTAGACTACTGTATATTATATTGTTAATATTCACTTCACAACAGACTATTGTGCATGCATCAAATATACACACACACACATACACACACACCACAGCAGAGCATCTATGATCACCACACACTTCACCTACAGAACGTACAAACACTGAGCACCACTGAAAACCAAGAAGAGTCATGTGACACTGTGCAGATGTCTGCATATTAATGAAGCACACACATGCAGAAAGTGAGTGTGTGTGTGTACAGTGGTCAAATTCAACACACGCAAGGGAGGCGTGCACATGCTGCGAGCGCGTTACCTATTCATCTCTAGTAACTGCAGTCGCGTGGACAGATCCTCCAGACGACTGATCTGCTTATGACAGTGAGTGCAGAAAAACTCCAGCGCCTCCGACTGAAGGAAACTCTGGAAACTAGCAGGAAAAGAGCTGGGGCTGAGGAGACCAGAGGAGAGGAGAAGGGAAATGAGGAGATACAACGGGAGAAATAAGTAAAGGAGAAATGAGGAGAAATGGGCAGAGGACAGGGGAAATGAGAAGAAATGAGTAGAGGAGAGAACAAATGGGAAGAAATTAGGAGAAAAGATCATAGAGGAGAAATAAGGAGAGGGGAGAATATACAATGGGAGAAATTAGTAGAGGATAAATGAGGAGAGGACAGCAGATATTAGGAAAGAGGAGAAGATGCGTTGGGAGAAATAAGTGTAGGACAAGTTAAGAGAAATTCGAAGAAAGTAGATATAGGGGTAGAAAATAGTAGAGGAGAAATGAGGAGAGGAGAAGAGAAATGGGGAGAGGAGAAATTAAGAGTGGAAAAATTAGCATAGGAGAAAAGAGGAGAGGGGAGGAAATATGACAGGAGAAGTTAGTAAAGTAGAGGAGAGGAGAAATGAGGAGATGAGAGGAAAAATGAGGAGAGGAGAAATGAGGAGAGAGGAGAAAATATGACAGGAGAAATGAGGAGAGGAGAAATTAAGAGTGGAAAATGAGCATAGGAGAAAAGAGGAGAGGGGAGGAAATATGACAGGAGAAGTTAGTAAAGTAGAGGAGAGGAGAAATGAGGAGAAGAAATATGACCATAGAAATTAGTAAAGTAAAGGAGAGGAGAAATGAGGAGAGGAGAGGAAATATGAAGGGGGAAATGAGTAAAGGAAAAATGAGTAGGAGGAGAGGAGAAATGAGGAGGAGGGGAAGAGAGGAGTAGAGGAGAGGAGAAATGAGGAGGAGGAGAGGAGAAATGAGGAGGAGGGGAGGAGAGGAGTAGAGGAGAGGAGAAATGAGTTGGAGGAGAGGAGAGGAGAAATGAGGAGGAGGAGAGGAGTAAAGGAGAAGAGAAACGAGAAGAAGAAATATGACGGGAGAAATTAGTTAAGTAAAGGAGAGGAGAAATGAGGAGAGGAAATATGACAGAGAAATGAGTAAAGGAGAAATGAGGAGGAGGAGAGGTGAGGAGAAATGAGGAGGAGGAGTAGAGGAGAAATGAGGAGGAGAGGAGTAGAGGAGAGGAGAAATGAGGAGGAGGAGTAGATGAGAAATGAGGAGGAGGAGAGGAGTAGAGGAGAGGAGAAATGAGGAGGAGGAGTAGAGGAGAAATGAGGAGGAGGAGAGGAGTAGAGGTGAGGAGAAATGAGGAGGAGGAGTAGAGGAGAAATGAGGAGGAGAGGAGTAGAGGAGAGGAGAAATGAGGAGAGGAGAAATGAGGAGGAGAAATGAGGAGGAGGAGTAGAGGAGAAATGAGGAGGAGAGGCGAGGAGAGGAGAAATGAGGAGGAGAGGCGAGGAGAGGAGATATGAGTAGAGAAGTAGAGGAAAGAAGAAATGAGGAGGAGGAGAGGAGGAGTAGAGGAGAGGAGGAATGAGGAGGAGAGGAGAGGAGAAATGAGGAGGAGAGGCGAGGAGAGGAGATATGAGTAGAGAAGTAGAGGAAAGAAGAAATGAGGAGGAGGAGGAGGAGGAGGAGTAGAGGAGAGGAGGAATGAGGAGGAGAGGCGAGGAGAAATGAGGAGGAGAGGCGAGGAGAGGAGATATGAGTAGAGAAGTAGAGGAAAGAAGAAATGAGGAGGAGGAGGAGTAGAGGAGAGGAGGAATGAGGAGGAGAGGCGAGGAGAAATGAGGAGGAGAGGCGAGGAGAGGAGAAATTTGGAGAGGAGTAGAGGAAAGGAAAAATGAGGAGGGAGAGAGGAGAGGAGAGGAGTAGAGAAGAAATGAGGAGGAGGAGAGGAGGAGAGGAGTAGAGGAGAAATGAGAAGGAGGAGGAGAGGA
This sequence comes from Gobio gobio, assembly GCF_949357685.1. NCBI lineage: Eukaryota > Metazoa > Chordata > Actinopteri > Cypriniformes > Gobionidae > Gobio > Gobio gobio. The sequence continues at coordinate 38,872,608 of NC_137119.1, read as the reverse complement.
GTAGAGGAGAGGAGGAATGAGGAGGAGAGGCAAGGAGAGTGAGGAGAGGAGAAATTAGTAGAGAAGTAGAGGAAAGAAGAAATGAGGAGGAGAGGAGAGGTGAGGAGAAATGAGGAAGGAGAGGAGTAGAAAATGGAGAGGAGGAGAAATGAGGAGGAGGAGAGGAGAGGTGAGGAGAAATGAGGAGGAGGAGGAGAGGAGAAATGAGGAGGAGAAGTGAGAAGAAATTTGGAGAGGAGAGGAGGAGAGGAGTAGAGGAGAAATGAGAAGGAGGAGGAGAGGAGTAGAGGAAAGGAGAAATGAGGAGGAGGAGAGGAGAGGTGAGGAGAAATGAGGAGGAGGAGAGGAGAGGTGAGGAGGAGGAAAGGAGAGGTGAGGAGAAATGAGGAGGAGGAGAGGAGAAATGAGGAGGAGGAGAGGAGAAATGAGGAGGAGGAGAGGAGAAATGAGGAGGAGGAGAGGAGAGGTGAGGAGGAGGAAAGGAGAGGAGAAATGAGGAGGAGGAGAGGAGAAATGAGGAGGAGGAGAGGAGAAATGAGGAGGAGGAGAGGAGAAATGAAGAGGAGGAGAGGAGAGGTGAGGAGAAATGAGGAGGAGGAGAGGTGAGGAGAAATGAGGAGGAGGAGAGGAGAAATGAGGAGGAGGAGAGGAGAAATGAGGAGGAGGAGAGGAGAAATGAAGAGGAGGAGAGGAGAGGTGAGGAGGAGGAGAGGAGAGGTGAGGAGAAATGAGGAGGAGAGGAGAAATGAGGAGGAGGAGAGGAGAAATGAGGAGGAGGAGAGGAGAAATGAGGAGGAGGAGAGGAGAGGTGAGGAGGAGGAGAGGAGGAGAGGAGAGGTGAGGAGAAATGAGGAGGAGAGGAGAAATGAGGAGGAGGAGAGGAGAAACGAGGAGGAGGAGAGGAGAAATGAGGAGGAGGAGAGGAGAGGTGAGGAGGAGGAGAGGAGGAGAGGTGAGGAGAAATGAGGAGGAGAGGAGAAATGAGGAGGAGGAGAGGAGAGGAGAGGAGAGGAGAAATGAGGAGGAGGAGAGGAGAGGTGAGGAGGAGGAGAGGAGAGGAGGAGAGGTGAGGAGAAATGAGGAGGAGGAGAGGAGAGGAGAGGAGAGGAGAAATGAGGAGGAGGAGAGGAGAGGAGAGGAGAGGAGAGGAGAGGAGAAATGAGGAGGAGGAGAGGAGAGGAGAGGAGAGGAGAGGAGAGGAGAGGTGAGGAGGAGGAGAGGAGAGGAGGAGAGGTGAGGAGAAATGAGGAGGAGGAGAGGAGAGGAGAGGAGAGGAGAAATGAGGAGGAGGAGAGGAGAGGAGAGGAGAGGAGAGGAGAGGAGAGGAGAAATGAGGAGGAGGAGAGGAGAGGAGAGGAGGAGAGGTGAGGAGAGGAGAAATGAGGAGGAGGAGAGGAGAGGAGAGGAGAGGAGAGGAGAGGAGAGGAGAGGAGAAATGAGGAGGAGGAGAGGAGAGGTGAGGAGGAGGAGAGGAGAGGAGGAGAGGTGAGGAGAAATGAGGAGGAGGAGAGGAGAGGAGAGGAGAGGAGAGGAGAGGAGAGGAGAAATGAGGAGGAGGAGAGGAGAGGTGAGGAGGAGGAGAGGAGAGGAGAGGAGGAGAGGTGAGGAGAAATGAGGAGGAGGAGAGGAGAGGAGAGGAGAGGAGAGGAGAGGAGAAATGAGGAGGAGGAGAGGAGAGGAGGAGGAGAGGAGGAGAGGAGGAGAGGTGAGGAGAAATGAGGAGGAGGAGAGGAGAGGAGAGGAGAGGAGAGGAGAAATGAGGAGGAGGAGAGGAGAGGTGAGGAGGAGGAGAGGAGAGGAGGAGAGGTGAGGAGAAATGAGGAGAGGAGAGGAGAGGAGAGGAGAGGAGAGGAGAGGAGAGGAGAGGAGAGGAGAAATGAGGAGGAGGAGAGGAGAGGTGAGGAGGAGGAGAGGAGAGGAGAGGAGGAGAGGTGAGGAGAAATGAGGAGGAGAGGAGAGGAGAGGAGAGGAGAGGAGAGGAGAGGGGAGAGGAGAGGAGAGGAGATGAGGAGGAGGAGAGGAGAGAGAGGAGAGGAGAGGAGAAATGAGGAGGAGGAGAGGAGCGGAGAGGAGAGGAGAGGAGAGGAGAGGAGAGGAGAGGAGAGGAGAAATGAGGAGGAGGAGAGGAGAGGTGAGGAGGAGGAGAGGAGAGGAGAGGAGGAGAGGTGAGGAGAAATGAGGAGGAGAGGAGAAATGAGGAGGAGGAGAGGTGAGAAGAAATTTGGAGAGGAGAAATGGGGAGAGGAGAAATGAGGAGGAGGAAAGAAAATATGACGGGAGAAATGAGTAAAGGAGAAATAAACAGAGGAGAGGAGAAATGAGGAGAGGAGAAATGAGGAGAGGAGAGCGTGTGTGTGTTTAAAACAAAGATGAGCAGAGGACGGGAGAAAACAGGGAACATTCAATTGAGACGTGAAGGGCCGAGGAGAGGTGAGTACTACAGTGCAGGAGCAGCGTGTGTGTTCATTTCAACAGGTTTGAAAGTGTATCGTGTTTCCATGCTCTCTTCTCTAGTGTACGTGTGTGTGTGTGTGTGTGTGTGTGTGTGTGTGTGCTGGACCGCAATCGCCTGACAACACCACCAGTAATACTAACCACAACAGCTCGACCTTTACCCGGCGATAATAATAGTTCACTAGGGAAATAATGAATCAGTCAGCACGACATCGTGCCGATTTACCTTTTTCCACATACAGACACTGCTCAGAGAGATCATAACAGCCCATAACAGACACACAAGCACATTTTGTTTTGTCTATCACACACACTGTAAATGAGACGGTCGTCTGTGGTCAGGATGTCATCTACAAGCTCTAATTATGCACATGACATTCGGCTTACACAATGTGCTGACTCGCTTTCTCTTTCTCACTGTGTGGAAACTAGAAATAGAGTGCATTTCTATTTGTGTCTGTAGTCAAGGTGCTCACACAGTAAAGCCCAGATAAACAATACCTAAGTTTAGCCCAGGATAAATCAGTCTTCTAAATATATGGAGTGTAAAAACGACACAATTCTTAAGCAGTATGCGAAACTTCTTATGTCTTAAATAATCCAGTATGTGTGTTACCTAGGTGACAGCAGCATCAGTGGGCGGGGCAGCGGGCTGTCTGTATGTGGGAGTGGCTCTACATCTCCCTCCCCATCTGGCACCGCCCTTCCCTCTTCCTGATTGGCCAGCAGCAGGTCTGAAGAGTTGTTACTCTCACCGAAATCCTCAAAGTGCTCCTCCTCTCCTCCAATCACGGCCACCACGGTGTGACCATTCAAATCAGAGCCCAATGTGAACCTATCGCAGAAGCACACGGAATATAATGCGTTATCTGGGCATATTTAATGAAAAATACCAGGCTAATATTTTCTCTTTAATAAGAAATTAAAATGTAATGTTCCTTGAATTCCACCTGGACATGGAAGATTCACTTTTTGTGAATAAAACAATCATATAACAAAAATAAACATAAACTGTTAAAAAAGTAGTTTTAAATGTTTTTGACAGAAGTCTCTCTTGCTCACCAAGGCTGCTTTTATTTGATCAGAAATACAGTAAAAACCGAAATATTGTGAAATATTACTATTTATAATTTATTTTATTTGAATATATCATAAAATGTAATTTATTCCTGTGATCAAAGCTGAATTTTCAGCATCATAACCCCAGTCTTCAGTGTCACATGATCCTTCAGAAATCATTCTGATATGATAATTTTGCATTTGATGGCATCACTATGACCTTAATTTTTATCCAATTTGAGAATTACTTCCTTGAGTTTTACGGAGAAATCATAAAACTTTACCACATCATATTTATAAGTCTTTAATATCTTTATTATTCCAATAGATTGACTGTTTGTTAGTTCAATGTCTGCTCTTTCAATTCTCATACTTCCTTAAAAACATCCTTGTGTGTTTTTGTGTGCGAGACAGAATTTGTCTTAAGGATGATAATCTGATAATTCACTTTAATCTCTTGGCAACCCTAAAAACGTCTGAAGAATTCCAGATAAATTAAATGAAACCTACACAATTCACACGAAAACAGCACAACACCAGTGTTTTCAGAAGTGTTGACAGTGTAATACAGTGATCATGAGAAGGACATTAATATATTCAACATTAATGATGAAAATAGCACAAAACAAAGTTTCAGTGTGTTAACAGACGGTTTTTTGATTGACGGCCCTGTAGGGGTGTAATGATATATCGTTAAACGATATATCACGATATAAATATGTGACGATACGTATCGTTGATAGAAATGATATGATTTGCGATATAGAGTTGCTTTATCCAAGGCTCAACTTGCTGTAGAAGGTCTTTTTATAAGGTATAATTCACAAATGTAGGCTACCACAAATGTAAACTCTGTCATCATGTCCTCACCATCATGTCGTTTTTCGTTTAACTTGCAAACACAAATGAAGATATTCTTTATGAAACCGGAGTCCCTCCATTTAAAGTAATTCCTCTCAAACTTAAAAGATCCAATAAATGTCATAAAGGCATCGTTAAAAGAACTAATCGAGTGGTCTAATCCAAATCCAAGTCTTCTGAAGAGACACAATGGCTTTATATGATGAATATATTTAACACGACGCGCATACTGTAGTAAACACGGACGTTCACATGATTGGGTGACACGGAAAACAACACGAGTAAGAAAACGCAGAATTAAAATTCTTGGATGAGCTAAACATTTGCAGTTTGAGTGGTCATTTTGTCACGCTTTCTTGCGATTAGAGCTGTGATTGATTGCATTGATCATCTAAAGTGCTCGCGCTGCCGGAACGCCACTCTTCAAAGTGAGAGCGCAAACATCATTTAAATCATCAGATCACATTTAGTTTTAATAGTATGATTATTCAAAGCATTTTAGATGGTTCATTCTTATATATATAGTGCATTAATAGCAAGCACTGGGAGAGATTTTGCCTGTATTGAAAGCGCGAGTAATGTGTAAGGGGAAAAAATCACGTTTACGGAGTTTCAGTGACATTACATTAAATGACTATATATAATGTTGAATATAATGTATCATAATGCAATGGGGGAATATTTGTGGGTCCTGTTAATAATACACTAATTATAATAATATTTTAATAATAATAAAAAAGTAAAAATAAAAAACCCCTCTTCTTTATTTTGGCTTAAAATATCGGGATACATATTGTATTGTGAGTTCAGTATCGCGATTCATATCGAATCGTGACACGAGTGTATCGTTACACCCCTATTGATTGGTGAACTCAGTGAACACTTTTTTTAATATATATATATATATATATATATATATAGGGCTGTCAAAAGATTAATCGCGATTAATCGCATCCAAAATAAAAGTTTGTGTTTACATAATATATGTGTGTGTACTCTGTTAATTATTATTTCTATATAAATACACACACAAGCATGTATATATTTAAGAAAAAAATGATTTTTATATATAAAACATTTATATTTATGTATATTATAGATTATATAAATGTATATACAGTATATACATGCAAATATTTCTTAAATATATACATGAATGTGTGTGTATTTATATATAAATAATAATTAACAGAGTACACACACATATATTATGTAAACACAAACTTTTATTTTGGATGCGATTAATCACGATTAATCTTTTGACAGCCCTAATATATATATATCTTTTTTTTTATGCAAAAATTACATTACAGTTCAATAGTTTAGGCTCAAAATGACTGTTTTAAAATAAATTAATACTTTTATTCAGCAAGGATGCATTAAATTGATTAAAAGAATAAATACATGTTACAAAATACTTATATTTCAAATAAATTCCGTTCTTTTGAACTTTGTATTCATCAAATCCTGAAAAACAACTGTGTTCAACATTGATAATAATCAGCAAATCATCATATTAGAGTGATTTCTGAAGGATCATGTGACACTGAAGACTGGAGGAATGATGCTGAAAAATAAATTACATTTAAAACATATTAAAATAGAAAACAGTTATTTAATTTGTAATGATATTTTACAATATTTGCAGCCTTGTTGAGCAGAAGAGACTTCTTTCAAAACATAAAAATCTTTCTGACCTGAAACTTTTGAACGTTTTAAAATAAATAAGGATAAATGAAAGACATGCACACACACACACACAGCAAAAAAGTCAAGTGAACAAGGAAACTGTTACTGATTAAACTGTTTTTTTCTATTGTAGCTTTATATCCTACAATAAATCCCTCAAAGACTTACCCTCGTTTCACTATAACATTGCGGTTGGTCACACAAAGCACGCGTGAAGGTGGCGACCGCATCTTAAAGCGATTCGGTCTTTCTTTGGCGATTCTGAGCAACTGGGCACACAGCGTGTCAGAGCAAACTAAACTCCCGCAATCGATACAAAACTCTATTTACATGTAGTTGTCCCTGTAGAGTTCAATCCGCCGGACATTCCTGCCAGACGTTTGTGACCCGGTAAATCTGAATTAACAGCCAAAATCTTTTGTGCAAGCAAAGCTACATATGCTTAAATCGCACGGCTGTGTGGCAGTGTGTGTGTGCGCGTCTAATCTGATTTAGAGCTCAGTAACGGTGACCCAGTGTGTGTGCTAGCATGCTCTATAAGAACGTGCATGCGTTTAATCGGTTTAATCTCCATACGCATGAACTTATGTCGACACTCAAACACACTGAACACAGAAACTCAGGACTTGTAAATTAGCCGACTAAACAAAACTCGGTTAGCTAAGGCTAATCTTTGGGATCTAAACAAACACCAAATGCTAAACGGAAGTCAAATCTGCAAGTTATCGTAATTTTTAGATTCTGCATTTTCCACTACTCTGAATGCGAGTCTGGGGAAGGTCAGCGCTGGCGAGACAGCGTGACCCTGACATGGCAGGAATGCTAAATCAAGAGAAACACACGAGGGCTGAGAGCCAGGATATTTTACAATGACAGAAGCAAGTAAGAGAGTGAGAGAGAAACAGACCCTAGAGACTGAAAGATGGATAAACTTTGGGACTCAGGAAGGCAGAAAGAGCAAACTCCACACTTCCTTCAACTGGGAAACAGGAAAATAAAGACTGACACCGATAACACGGGAAACAGGAACACCTCGGTCAGCTGAGCTGATGTTAACGGCTCTTGGGAAACAAGACACTCTAGTCAGCAGATTCTTGCATAAACACAAATAAACGTATGCGCACTGACAACACGGAGCACTTCAGAATATTAGTGCACAAAACTTGGGACAAATGCAATACAATGTCAAAAATGAAGAGGAAATTTTTGTTTTGTTTTTCGTGTTATAACCAGTCACCTTTAAAACACTCACATGGCATTAAAAACAGTTTTTGTGATGTGTGCGTCATAAGACTACAGATAGTTAAACACCAGACAGTGTTTTTGAACACTGTGTCCTAAATGGATACACAGTATCAGGAAGTTGTTTAATTTTGTAAGATTATAGCTGATACATTCAAGGCTACTAAAACAAAATTGTTGAATGCATGAAGTCATGACATTTATGCAGTGTGACTTTAGTATTACTTGTATAGTATAGAAGCCATTGAGTGGAACAACACAGACTGTACTTCCTGTCAGCAAGTTGGGAAGGCTATTCTGTGCCAAATTACTTTATTCACAGTATTTGTGCAATTTCCTGACCAGTGATTTGTGATTAAAATGGTTAAGCACATTACAATACACTAAATATTTTGCCATTTTGCTCTTGACTGAATAACTTTTGTAGATTTAATAAGGATTAATCTATATTTAATTTATGCAGTGAAGTCTGTGAAGTGTTTGATAACTTCAAAATTACATTTCTGTATATTTCCTACCCGTTAAGACCTACCTGAAAATCTTAAAGCACTGTTTACAAGGTTACATGGGTCTAAAACAACGAAAACAATAACGTTTTGTGCAATTTGAGAGGGCAAGTTTTTTTAAAAGCCTGATAAATGTTAATATTTATAGCTTTAAATTATACTGTAATAAGTGAATGGCTATAAATGGCTAAAATTGAGGAAAATTTCACAGAGCCATCAGTAGCAGCATTGGTATCTGTGATGCCTTCTTTCATAAAAAGATGCCATTAAACAAACATTACAAATATAGGCTACTGTCCTCATGTTGTTTCTACATTCATTTGGAGATTAAATGTGAAATTATTATAATATAAAAATATATCAAAAACTTTAACGTTAGGTGCGATTAATTACTGAAAAATGTGGGATTAGTTAATTAGATTAGTTAATTTTTTAATCGATTGACACCACATATACACACACACACACACACTATATATACATATATATATATATATATTAGTGCTGTCAGTTAAACGCGTTATTAACGGCGTTAACGCAAACCTATTTTAACGGCGTCAATTTTTTTATCGCGAGATTAACATTCTTTTTGGTCTAACAAACTTTGTAGTTTTTTCACATGCTGTTGCAACAACTAGTAACGTTAGAAAAACTACAACACCACTCCGGATGTAGCTAGACCGGAAACAAAACATCAGGCACGCTGCGGCTGCCCGCACTCGTTTGGGCCATTAAAAGAGTAGACGTGGATGGCAGGCGTGAGACGCCGAAATGAGAAACGTATTAAGCCATGGTTTAACTCAGGGGTCTTCAACTAAAAGTGCTTGTCTTGAGCGCTGCTTTCTGCTCTGATGGTGCGTAGCCTACACACCAGACGCGAATGAAGCGTTTTGCGCGAGTGATTTAAGTCAATGCAAAGACGCAAATAGACATTCTGCGGCGCGGATTAAGCGGTGTGCATGTCGCGTCATTCGCGTCCGGTGTGAGCGCACCATCAGTCTCTTCTTCACTGCATGCTTGACCGCGCGTCTGGGTCTGAACGTAGTAACAGTGAGCATTGCAACGTTAACTGTTTCATTATGTCAAAAGGCTTCGCGGTCCGGATGGACGCATCTCGCGGTCCGGATTCGGACCGGAGTTCACTAGTTGGCGACCCCTGGTTTAACTGCACTATAGGCGGAGTCCTAGTTTACCTTGCATGTGCACTTTGTAATTTTATTTTGTATCACCCTGTTTTGATCCCTTAGAAAGGGCTGTTGAAGGGGCTGTTTGTGCAACAAAGTATTTGTTTCACCCTTTTATTGATGGGCAGTGTTACATTGTGTGAGATTATTTGCTCCAAGTGAGAATGTTGGTGTGAAATCGAACACTAAAGTATGCCAATGTTGTTTTCAATAAAACAAACATTTGAACAAAGCAAGCCGATCCACTTTTCTATGTTGATAAGAGCATTAAAATAAGAAAAAATAATGGGACAAAAATAAATCAAGGGACATTTAGAATAAATAAAAATGTGCGATTAATTGTGATTAATTGTGAGTTAACTATGACATTAATGCGATTAATCGCGATTAAATATTTTAATCGTTTGACAGCACTAATATATATATATATATATTAGTAGTTACACTTTATTTCTATTTACTTTTAATTTTTACTTAATAATAACAACACTGCATGTATGGGTAATTTTGGATAATTTATGAACCCATTCTCTTTGTGCATGTTATTTGACAGGTGTGTATGGGTTTGTTACCTGTTGCGGTCGTCTCCATCTGTGAGTGTGTTTTCAATGCCGCTGTCAGTTTCCACATCCTCATGGAGTTCTGGATGGACCAGCGCCGTCGTGTCCTCGTCCGTGAAGGTTTCGCACTCACTGTAGGCGCTCTCCGACCCGAGATACGCACTGTCAGAGACCTCCGCCTGCTGCAAACATACACACACTGATTAGAAAACTTTTATTGCTTTTGGAGACATAATGGTGTTCTTGGTTATGAGGTTTCTCCATAAAAACAACAACAATTGATTCAATAACTGACATACACTAAGAACCTATAAAAAGAATGTGGAGAGCAGCTCAGATCATTTCGTTTTGAGAGAATTTGATGAGAGTTCATAATGAAATTTCAGACTTTTCAATGCTTAGCATTTTTGCCCATTCTACCTGTTTATGCTATTTAGGTTATCAATGTTTGTTTCGGTGAAGGAACAATATGATCCGACGCATTCAGAAGTGGTTGAAAACACGTGACCATATTGCATTTGTTGGGTAAATGCAGATGCTTTCCATATAACAGCGAAGGACCGCCTACTCACCTGTCAATCATACACTGCACTAACACAAAGGTTTTAAACTTTAAAAGAGCCTCAAATGACAAACACACCATTGCTGTTTTTTTGTTTGCTAAGTTTGCATGTTCCTTGAAGATGCATCTTGTCAAAGGTTACTATTTACATAACTTCATATATGTACTGCATTATAGAACCCTGCCTATAATACAATCATATAAACCATAATAATGACAGTAAATAGTAATTTTGGTAAATTACAGTGTTTAAAAAAGATCTGGGAATCATAATGGAAAAAAATGCAACAACCTGGAAAACTTGTTTATTCTTCTTTTTCACCCTTTTTATACTATGTAAAACATTTTTATCTTGAAAAATCAATAAGAAAAGTTACTGTTTACTTTTCTCACCCCCCCCCCCCCCCCAATTTTATACTAAAAAGCAATGATAAAATAAAATACTATATTAATAACTGGATTGACAACATCTCAGATATTATGATGAACATTACAAATGATTAAGTTCAAGAGTAAACCTCAAACCTTCAATTGGTCAACCATTTTCTATCCAAAAGAACAAACTCCATCAGAAATCCACTTAAGCTTGCATCTCAGAGCCCGACGTACCTGTTTGAGTCCGAGAGGAGCTCCCAGAACAGGAGAGGCCATTCCCAGAACCATTCTCCCTACTCGAGGACCAGCACACGGGAAAAACAGGTTCACCAACTAACCACAAAACTAACAAATGCTTCCTGTCTCTCTCCCAGCCACCCCATAGATAGTCAACAGAGATAGATATTACTCCTACTCCGCTTCTTTGGAAAATGAAGACCAAAGTCTGAAGGGCACCAGGACCAGAAATGGGTGGAGTCCGTGCCCCTAACCACGCCCCTTTTGATTTAACATTACCCTCATGTGCCAACAGAACATCTTAACACATGTCTAAACAGTGTGCATATATTATGCGGCTGTGACTCAAAACCTAGTGAGCTGCCTTACTTAGCATTTTAGTGCACCTATGATGCCCTAAAATGATGTCTAGTTAGACGGCTCACTAGGTTAAGACACAGTCTCACAATCTGTTCCCATGAAGCAAAACATTAACACTTCACACCCAATACACACAAACACTTCTTCAGGACAGCATGTGCTGCGACAATCATATGTTCTGATGAATGACAGGTGTGTGTGTGTGTGCATGTTATAAAAAAATCTATCACCAGTCTGTCCTGTTTATTGTCAAGCATATGTGTGTGTAAGTGTGTTTGTTCCTCTGGATGAGGTGCTACACAAACCACCTCGGCCAGTGTGTTTTGAAAGCAAACATGGAAACAGCACAGCCATTCATGACCAACAGGAAAACATGCAGGTGTGTGTGTGTGTGTGTGTTTCATTAGAAGTGACGGGAAGACCGAAATGAGAAAAAGGAAAACCAGATTGCAAAAAAACAAGCACATTTCTATATTTACGGAATGAACATGCTAAATATTGCTGTGAATAATGAGTCGCATATGCATTTTCGGAAAAGAGTTTGTGTTTCTGTAATCACAATTTATGAACTTACCAAATTATAACTCTATATAACTTTAATATAATTAAAGCTTATGATAGTCAGGTCGATAAACACTGAGGTGTACAGGTTTAAAGGCACAATATGTAATTTTTGTATTCAAAACAAAGGCGTAGCTTGATGACGCCTTGATTTCACTGAGCTTTTTATTTAGCTCTTCTTCTGCTCGTGTGTGTGTGTGTGGGGGGGGGGGGGGGGGGGGGGTAACGCAGCTCTGTTTTATCATATTACACACATTTGAGTGTGTTGAAAGTTATTATAATGCTACTCTGTGCGTTCGCTCGGTGCCAACTATGAGACACTTGTTCACTTGATCGAAATTAGACATGGTAAAACATGGTACTCGCGGTAAATTAAAACACCAGATTTAAACAATAAAACTAAATGTGTGTTAAGCTGTATAACAATGATTCGTTTTCTGTCGATAAATGTCTCCAAACAGTTGCTCACCTGTCTAATAAAACGCATCATATATTAAAGTCTCTTTGATATTTTCCAAAATCTTCATTTACGTCTCTCACAGGGGATTATACACGTTTATTCCTTGTTTGCTTTTAATTAGGAGTTTGCGTAATTTACTGTGCTAAAGTAGAAAACGGTGCTGTAGGACAGATACATTTTACTTCAAACTCTATTTAACACAGTTTGTGCTTTTTATTAAACTTAAGGTGTGTCAAGTTTATGTGTATAGCCCATTTCATACATGCCGGATATTTTTAGTTTCGCTTCCTCTCGCAGCGCATAATCAAACAAAGCCTTAAATTCTTGACCCCCGCGCAAGATAATTTCGTTCTTCACACCTTTTACTATATATATATATATATATAGCCTACATTTTGAAAATAAAAAATATCTTAAACTTTCTCAAATATCTTTCAAATTTTCATTCAGTGTCAGCAATTTAATCAATTATTTAATCAAATTGAACTGCTTATTTGTTGAAACGGTGTTATATGTATAGCCTAAAGCACCATTTAAACCACTGCGTTTCATACATTATAACACTTTCCAGATCGTCTTTTGCAACCGACATGCGCCGTTGAACCTGCGCGACGTCAGTGTGAGGCTGTAAATTGGTCTATAGTAATGTACAACAGCATTTACCCAGAAATTTCACTAAAAGAATGGTTTAATGAACTATTCTTAGTTAAAGACTCACTTTAACTAATCTTTCCAAACTATTTATGTGAGAGAAAACAAAGTGCATGCTTGATTATTGCCTCAGTTTGCTCAGGCTGTGCAACAATAGGCCAATAAAATGCAAGTGTGTTTTTGCAGCTGGTTGAAAAAACAAAAACCGGCTGAAATAAACCAGCAGTCGGCGCTGTGGCAGAACAATGCACATGCTCTGCTTCTCATGTTCTCAGCAGATCGTCTGTGGTCTTTCAATCTTTTTGGGAATTTGTGGAATGTGCCGGTCTGGATTCCACCATTCTGCAATAATGGGGTCCTGAAATTCTGATTTATTATACTCATCATGACAAGAGGGCCGGAGAAAACGGGCCCAATAACCACAAGTTTGGTGTGTATTACCTCATCATATTCCTCTGGAGGTCCATTGGCGTCCACTGCGCTGAGATGAGTCTTGTAGAGGTCTGGATCAGAACCTGATTGAGAAACACAAAACACTGAGTTATGGCAGTGGACCGACGGGCAAATGTTTGTTTAAATGGATATATAGAAAAAGCAACTATTGGGTTGATGGACGTCACCATGATTTGGAGATGCAGCGGTTCATGATTTCATTTGTAAACACTGAGCAACTGGGCTGTCTGGAGTCCAGGAAACTATATTTATGTAATGGTCTGTTTCAGCTAGCGGGAATATTCATGAATGAGAAGATGTTGGATAGAACATAGCATATTTTTTAGTCTGGATTCAGACACTCGTATTTAAAAAAATACCTCTACTGTAAAACTGTTCCATTTACATACAAAAGTACAACATTTCCCTAATGTATTTGCCTTTTACCCAAATGTATGTTTGTTACTATGAAGAAAGCGAACAACACGGTCCAGGGTTGTCAAGAAAATAAAAGCGCTGATTTTAAAAAGCTCTAGAACGACGGTGGAACCCCAGAGTGACATAAGAGGGAACCCGTGATTTGACAGCAGACGTTGTTACGCCACCGCCTGTGTGACATCATTAACTATATTGTTGAACCAACGTAGTTCAAACTATGTTTTAGGGAAACAGTTATGACTACACTGTCAGGCCCGGTTCCAGATTCAAATCACTGATTCCTAACCCTGAAATTACTGAGGGTGCTCTAGTAAAATGCAGATAGGCTAAGCAACGGCTCCACCATAGCAGTGTACAGTGAAAAATGTATGATTATTTAAAGGCCATAGTTCATCCAAAAATGAAAATTGTGTCATCATTTACTCTCCCTCAAGTTGCTCCAAACCTGTATGAGTTTCTTTGTTCTGCTGAACACAAAAGAAGATATTTTGAAGAATGTTTGTTACAAAGCAGATAGAGCAACCATTGACTACCATAGTATTTTTTCCCCTACTATGGTAGCCAATGGTTGCTCTCTCTGCTTGGATACAAACATTATTCAAAATATCTTCTTTTGTGTTCAGCAGAACAAAGAAACTCATACAGGTTTGGAACAACTTGAGGGCGAGTAAATTATGACAGAAGTTTCATTTTTGGGTGAACTATCCCTTTAATTACAAGTCATCACTTTTACCAATAATTGGAATTTCAAAAATATTTTGCTACAAATGTTTGTCTATTAATCTGCCTTTACATTTCTTTAATGCGTTATTTAATGCGATTTCTTTTTAGGTCATTACATTCTTTGGAGCATAAAAAACAAATGTGTGTTATATGCTATATCCTCTGCTCTGTAGAGGAAACCAGAACTATTTATTGAGAACATTTAAAGACACGAATAGAATATATTTCTGTCTCGTGCAGAGTGGCATTTAAATTTAGATGTCACTTCCGACACTTTGCAGCATGCGATTGGCCGTCGGTCCTCTAAGCAACAATAGTTTTATTCAATGAATTTTATAGACTGTAGCCTTGAAAGCGAGACAAGATCGCTACGATCACTAAAATGCTGCTGCTTTGTCAGTTCATCGCGATCTCACAAAGTTCCGTTATAAAAACGTCAACATTAAATCTCTTACTTACATCGTGTCTTGACTTTGTTTGTAAATGAGAGATTTCGCAAGCCTGCATTAACTCAGCACTGAATAAAAACTCTGGCGTTTTGAGCGGTGAGATTCTGAATAACTTAAACACCTCTGATCACGTTCAAGAGATCAACTGTGATTGGCTATATTACTCACCCCTGCAAAAACAGGCTGTAAATAGATGCATTTGACGCTCTCCAGAGCTCGGACACAAATGTGCAAATCTGTCTTGCCAATATTCTTACAGTATCAACTGAGGGTGCTTTTGTCTGCGCTTGCAGATATGCTATTAGAACCGGGCATGTACACTGTACACTGTAAACCCTAACGCTCAAAATACTTAATTGGTTTGAGTAGGACAAACTTAAATTAAACACATTAGTTCAGTTAAATAAACTGTTATGAGTATTTAGAACTTTTTCTTTTGAGTTCACAGCACTGACATATTTCAAATAAACTGAACTATTTCATTGTTTTGAGTTGTATGAACTTGTTTCCTTTAATTTAGACAAACTTAAGTTTAACTGAAACTGGGCTGGGATTTTTTATTTCCCAGCATGCTTGGCCCATGTCACTCGAAAGGAAGAGCAAAATGCTCAAATTAAGTGTTATATAATGTTTTTTTGTGTGCAAGATTAATGGTAAGGGAGAATTAGTTGTGATTATTGTTTTATTATGCTAATTTAGAAGCGTTTCTGTTAATGTGGGTTTTTGGACAGTTACGGTGACGAGTGGCGCATGCAGCTTGGTTTTAGAGCAGGTAAGCTACATGTTTTAAGTTGCTGTACTCATGCAGTTAGAGCTATACCATGCTATAGTTAACATGTTAGCACATTAGCAAGTTGGAATTTTCTTAATTAGTTTGTTATAGCTAGCAAAATTTATCTTAACTTAAAAAAACTCAACTTTTTGAGTTCTGACAACTTATTAGGGTTCACTCATTTGATTTGCAAGAATTCAAAATAAAAAGTTAATTAAATATTTTATGTTAATTGCTATCAAAATGAACGAGTTAACTAACATGGAGCATTTAACATGCATGAGTACTACAAACTTAAAACTTGATAGTTCTGCTTAAAATTGGAAACATCATAACTCAAAAAATGTGATGTAATTGATTACCTCAAATTGGTTTAGTTAGCCCAACTTATTCAGGTTTACAGTGTTTAGAGCTGCATGATTAATCGTTAAAAGATTGCACGCAATCTTATTCCTAAAATGACAGCGATGCACCTGTGTCTATTAAACCTTTGACAGTGAACAGATTTTTTTTTAAATTGTTAATTCAAATGAATTGAATATTTTTAAACAGACTGCAGCAATTAACATTTTGTCAGAACCTCTAGTAAATTACACGTCTATTTAGAATCATGAGAGAACCGTGATCTGCATTTTAAACAAAACAAAAAAATGTTACTCAATTTACCCAGCGTCATGCAGCACTACAGGACTAGGTAGTTAGTTTCTCCAACGATGCATCATATGGTGGTGGTTAAGCGGCGAGTTACGTCATTGTGCGGAAATGTACCCCAGATTAGTTCATTTGAGCTCCGTTGTAGAGCCTCCTAGAGGAGTGATTTTGCCGTTTATTGGATGCTTATTTAGTTGGTTGCCACACCACAGCAAATGTTTTTTAACACATGAAAGCAGACATTTCGGCAGAAATATCTCAACCATTATTTCTAGTAACTACGTAGAGGTTTTCCTACTTCAAAATATGTTTCCATGACCTGGTAAATGCTATTGAGTACAAATGGACAAGCGAGAGGTGGAGAGGTGGATGCTCCAGTAACTCATCCATTAATGATGAGCGAAATCTGACTCGTGAAACACAGAGCGCCATTAGAAACATGACCTCATCCTCATTACTGAAGTGATATCAGTAGAAAACCCAAGCGAAGTGTTTTAAACTATTCCACCATCACCATGATCGATCTAGAGAGAGATGTGGAGTGTATATGCTCTCTATTGGAAAAATAGTGAGAAGCCAAGATAGACCATATTTAAAAACACAAATATTTGTTACAAATGCTTTTTTGTTTTGTTTAGGAACAATAAAAGATGCCCATGAGGTTGTCTAGGAAGAGAGTTTGCCAAGTTTTGAAACACAGCCCTTGTTAACCGAACCCAGATTAACTATTCTGAAAAGGGGGTGGGGGTATCATGCTATTTCATGCATTCTGACTTATTCACACTGTTAAAGAGTTGATTCTCACGCTAAACATGGCCAAAGTTTAAAAAAACGAGTTGGACATATGAAAATACACTCCTTGAGGATTCGTATAAGTTTCGGAACGTTTTTTCCGAGTATGGCCCTGTATGACATCATAAAGGATGGCATTCCTTGTTTGGGCACTTCTCCCTGATGAGTGCACACACACACACACACACACACACACAAATCAACCAGAGCGAGAGCAAGAGCACGCCCATCAATGAGCTTCGTTCGGGTTACGGGAGCCGTCAGCAGTGCTGCCATTTTGTTTTTAGACCACAAAATCAACAATGTCACTAAAGAAGTGAGTTTCTGGTTGTGAGGGAAAGATAACCTTGTTCAGCTTCCCAAATAACCCAGCGTTAAGGAAACAGTGGATGCAGTTTGTTTTCCCGGAGTTCTGCAAGTGTGTGTTTGTTCCCGGTCATGAGCGGAAAGCGCAGGCGGTGAGTGAAACTGCATCAAATGTCTGTGTTTTGTTGGCAATCGGCGCACAAGTGCATATAATGTCAACAACACAAACGTATAGTGAATCGAAAGTTATCCAGGGTGTGTGTGTGACTCTTTCGCTGTTTTCAGAAAGAATCGGTAGAGCGTATCTAGGCCTGTTCACACCGGGACAATTTTCACACGCGTTTAACGCCTCGTGACTAAACAAAGGGCGCCAATGTGAGTGTGCACACCGACGCGCAAAACGGCAGGCGTAAAAGCGTAATTTAAAAAAAAAAACGCCTCGGTTCGTTTTTTTTATTTTGACGTGGCGCGTAAAAAACTGTCCGACCAATGAGATCAGCGCTTTTGTTCACGTGCCTGGAGCTGCTGAAGTGACAGTAAAAAACGACTTGGTGGCGTTCAAGCACAAAACGGTCTAGTAAGTAGACTAAGAAGAAGATGAGCTGCTAATGCTGCCTGCCAGTTAGCAAAAAGTGTGTCAATGGTTTTGGCCATAGACATAGCGTGCATCTCAATCAGCTCCCTAGTTCAGTAGTCAGGGCACTGATCAGGACATAAGTCAATGGGCTGACTCCCTGATCAGGACATAAGTCAATGGGCTGACTCCCTGATCAGGACATAAGTCAATGGGCTGACTCCCTGATCAGGACATAAGTCAATGGGCTGACTCCCTGATCAGGACATAAGTCAATGGGCTGACTCCCTGATCAGTGCCCTGACTACTGAACTAGGGAGCTGATTGAGACGCACCCATAATATATCTGTGGTTTTGGCAAGCACGTAAATACTGTGTCTCTTCTTCTTCTGTGTGACAAGCGAGTGTCAGAGGCGTAAAGTGCCACAGCACCACCTTGTGTACCGGGAGCGCATCTACTGAATGTGCACGTTCACTCGGCGCATCGCCAGTGAAAAACGCTTGGGTGTGACGCGCCGAAAACGCTGGCGATAAGCGTGCGCGATATTCGTCCCGGTGTGTACAGGCCTTCTGTCTTATATAAATATGATAAAAGGAAACTAAAGACTCTATATATTTTATGTATCGCTCTCTACAACGTCAGACACATAACACTAATTAATATGATTAGCCTTTGAACGTGAGTGGAGAAAGACATAGATCATCATTACATCGTATTATACTCTACATAATTCACCCGCTTTATTACTAAATGTCCCCGATTTTTCATATCAACAGAAAAATAATGGGATAACCTGGCTTCTCGAGACTCTCCTGCTTCAGAGCAGTTAATGATATGCTAAAACCCGCCCACATGTTGACGTGATTGGTTACAAGGTAGTTTGTGACACAAGAAACACAAGGTTTTTGGTTCACTGCAGTTGTAAGGAGAAAATACGCAGCAATGGTGTTGACTTATGAATTTGCAAATGGTTTGTCTTAAAGCACATTAAAAACACCGCATAGACATATAAACAACATTAAAAACTTGATTTTCACCACAGGGGGTCTTTAATATATCAGTCATGTTAATGCTCCTGTGCAGATTTTGTTTATCAGACTCTTTTCTGTGAACTCATTAAAAAATTCCCAGTTCAGCAGCGTGATTCACTGTGAGCAATTCACAGATGCTCTGACTCATTATTTTGCACTTGCAGTATTTCAAGAGATGTTTTCATGAAACTCTCTCTATCAGGACAAATCGTTACCAAACAGTGTCAGATTATCACTCAGTCATGAAGAAAACAAGATGTTTGTGTTTCTGACAAAAGGACAAAAAATGATGATGCATTTCCTGGCCAAATATTTAAAAAATTCCTCATAATGAGGTTCAAATATATTTTTATTCTGTTCTGAAAATGACAAAAGTTGTATTTTAGTGCTTGGGTTGGTCTATTATGTAATTAATCTGTAATTAAGAACAACAGATGCTAATGGAAACTCCCAAAGCGATTTAAAACACAACTTGAGTGTGTTTGTGTGTGTGTTGTACCTTCATTGCTGATTGCACTGATGCCTCTGTGGAAATCCTCAAAACTGATCACACCCAGACCGCTGGGATCCAAGAACCGCGTCAGATCCTTCACCTGAAACCACAAACAAACTATTCATCTTACACAAACACAGCAGAGATAACTGTTATCATACTCTTATTGACAACAAAACACACATACATTGATTCACCCACAAGATAAAGAATGAAAAAAGGAGGAGGAGAAATGTGCCATCTTAAAAGTGTTTCTTGTTTATTAATATGTAAGGATGTTAACTTCTCCTGCACAAATTAAAATAAACAAAAATGGCAAGTGGGAATAAGAGGCTGTTTGTGTGATTCAATAAAAGTGACACAGGCTCATTTTAGATGCAACTTACGGATAAACATAAAGGCAAAAGTCTGTCGATCCCTAACAAATCACACTCTCTCCCTCTCTCACTAACACACACACACACTCCAGTGAACAGACACAATTGCACAAAGTCGGTAACCAGGCAACATTCTGTGAAGAAAAAAAAGTGAAGAGAAGTACCAAACACGCTCAAATACCTCCGACTGAGAAATCAAAACATGATGAAACTGTTGCCTAAACATTTAACTCTGATTGTGTGTGTGATATTTTAGCCCCAAAGGCACCAAATTACACATCTACTGTACTTCTCAAATACACACACACGGACAAGCATTGATTTGAGTTTAAATTACCATGTAGGAAACTGTTGGACTATGAAGTGCTGAATTAGCTGCAAAAATCTGCATCACAGGATCATATACTCCTGGATGATATCGGCTCATTTCAAGTCATAGTGACTGTCAGGCACGTGCGAAACAAGCGAGTATTGATGAACTCTAACCAGTTCACTAAAAAGAACGATTCGTCATCAATATTCAGAATCAAGTAATCCAGAGAGCTATATTATAAATGCTAGCAGTTTATCAATAGTTTATTTCTAACACGTATGCAATCATTTAGGGCCAAGTTGTTCAAAAGTAATCTCATCGGATTTCGGCTGTCGGATTAGATCAGATCTTGAAAATGTGTTGTTCAACAGAAAGAAAGGATTTCTGAAATCAGATTAGATCCAATCTCGGTTTTGATCTGGATCAAAATAATCCGTTTTGTGTTGTTCTAAACTTTTTTAGTAAGATTTGGATACATTTGATCCAAAAGATTCCCAGCGGAAGAGTGGATTTCAGGAACAAAAACGTAATAAACCTTTTAAATTGGTCAAAAAATACAACATTTGTATCAGGTAATACACACATATACTTTGCATTTTGGTCTTGATTAGATTAATTGTTAAAGTAGTAAATTAGAAGTAGACGTTAGGCTAACTATTAAGCCTTTCGGTAGCTTACAGTAAAGTAAAAAAGAGATTTTGGCGCCAAAGAACAATCCCCAAACAGCTGTAAATATCAAACAAAAATATTATATTAAAGGTGCACAATGTAACTTTTCCGTCCACTAGAGGTCCCCTATTCAAAACAAAGGTGTAGTTTGATGATGCTCCGTTTGAGCGCACAGCCGGTGGAAAAGAATCGGGATAGGACTCGGGCAGAAATCATGTTCATGGATGTGATTATTAACGTTACTGTAGTTTGAAGCAGAGCAAGACCGAGTGTTGTGGAGCTGAGGAACCGCTGGAGCGATTGTTAATAAGATGAACACAACACACACATCACGAGCAGCGGGACTTTTATTATGACACAGTCGCCGGCGCCATTTCCGCTTTTCCGGTCATGAGTATGAGGTAATGCAGCTCTGATTATCATATTAGACACATCTGAGTGTGCTGAAATGATGTTATGACGTTACACTGTGCGTTCGCTCGGCGGCTGCTATGACACTTGTTCACACTGCAGTGAGAGTAAAGCGTTTCTGCAGAATCGAGAAAAAACTAGGGTAACGCTGATATGACGCCCTCACACGTCCCGGTTCCTTGGTTAAAATAGCAATTTTCTCACGATTTACAAATAGTTAGAAACGTTTGGGATATTGTAAGTACTCAACTACGATTTTTGAGACATAAGTGTTCATTGAATCTATTGTAAAATCGATTTTCCATGTCTAAAGACGTTTCCACTTTCAACGCCAAAATATAGGCCAATCCACAGACAACTAACAGGCATTAAGACGAACGTAAAGAGGCCGCTTGAGACGCACAAGTCAGTAATATATCTAATGATTTATTGGCGTGAAGTTTCATGCACAAATGACAAACAGGAGTGCAAAATTCTCAAAAAAACAATAAGCAGAGTGGAGTGCCATAACATCAATTAAAAACATTACTGCAGGCTTCAACATGGCTGTGTTTATGATTAGAAATGTCAAACAAATTTTGCCTACATAGGCAATTGTAGCCCATGAAAAGACGTTGAAAATACAACGTAAAATTCACTGAAGGACTTGCCTACCTCTACCGGGTCAAGGTCTTTGTATTCATCTGGATGATGAAGCTGCATACGCCCCCTCATAAGCTGTGTTTCCATCCACCTATTTTTAGGCGCATTTTGGGATATCGCATCAAAAAATGCGGAATGGAAACGCCAAGATGCGCATAAATTCTAAAAATGCGCATAAAAAAACGTATGCGCTCGTTTGAGTCGGATACATTTTCTTTCCGATACGAAAACATGCGCATAACCTACGATGGAAACGCATTTACCAAATAAATTCATGGTTCATTTCAACTGGTTCGGACCAAAGCAATCAGCATGGTGTGAAAAGGAACCAAAAAAGCTGAAAAATGCTACTATGTATAAATGTTTGCCCTTGGTTCGGACCAAATGAACCGAACTAGAGATGTGAAAGCACCTGATTACCAGGATCAGGTAATCCATCTTACTTTTGTTCCGTTTTTTCAAAGCAAAATTTTCAAAGCAAAATAAATAAAAGCACATAAAGAAAATCATGTGACTTTTGCGATGTAACAGCGTAACTGTACTAACCAGCGAAAAAATCTTGTTTGCAAAGCATCTGAAATGCTGTTTTACCCTGCGTTCACACCAAACGCGAATAGAGCGCCAAAATCGCATCTACCGCGTCTAGTTTCACGCGCAAACATTTTGAATGCATTCGCACGTCCGCGCCGAATTGGACGCGCGTAGAAATCGAACACTGGAAGCGAAATTGATGCGCGTTCAAGGCACTCCAGGAGAAATATGTCATAAAACACCACTCTGCCTCTTTTCATTTTCATTAAAAATATATATTAAACATTAATAGCCACACAAATGTGGTCCAGGCAACTCCTACATTATCTTCACTACATGTATATTTAAATATCCTTAAAAAATAAAGTTATGAAACTTCTCTTTGCCCTCAGTCAAAACGATTTGGCAGACAACAAAGTATAGATTCATGACACCAAAGATCGCCCGTTAGATCTACACAAGATGCACCACTACAGCACATCAGAGCCAGCGGAAAACGGCAGAAGGACTAGCCGGGGAAGGGCTGCACTCGCAGGGGTTATGAGCGGTGATTGCCCTGTGATTGCCTGGATCTCACAACTCCAAAAAAACACATGATTGTTTTTTTATTTAAATATGCGCTCTCTTTATAAATAAACCACAGATTTGAGCTTTAAACAACCACATTCTCACCTGAAAAAGTCTTAAAACTACATTTTGTGACACAATAGTACTATTTTTAATTTATGCAGGGTTTCTCATCACGTCACTTTACGACGTGACAGCAGCGAGCAGGCTCCTGATTGGTTAACGCGGCGCGAATTGACGCCAAAGTTCAAATTTTTGAACTCGGGCGTCAGACGCGAATTCGCTTCAAACGCGTTTGATGCACAAAAGCACCACTCACGTGTAACGCGCGTATCGCGCAAGACGCTCAATTTGTGTCCAATTCGCGTCATTCGCGCGAACTGGATGCGCGAATGAGGCGGATTCGCGCCGCACGAAACGCGCCTTCCGCGCCGCGGGACCTCCAGACGCGCGTCAACGCGCCTTTCCATTGACTTAACATTGAAATCACTCGTGCCAGACGCTCTATTCGCGTTTGGTGTGAACGCAGCATTAGTCATTCAGAAGTCTGTTGTCAAAGATGCTCGGTATATTTCCCTCCTAGAACTGTCTTACACGACTGCGTTACAATACAGCAGCATCTGCCTCTGATGCATGACAACACGTTTCTTGAGACGCTCAAGTTTCTCTGAGACGCAAATCATTTATTATATACGAAAATTATTATATATGGTGGCTTCTCCTATGTTTCTTAGTGTTTTTTTAGCGGTAGTTTATCAGGAAGTGACGATTATGTTGTCTTCGGCTCACTGGATGGAAACGGTTGCTTTATTCGCAAATGTTTTATGCGGTATTGCATTTTTGTGCATAAATTATATTCGTAACTTTGGATGGAAAGATAGCTATAGTTGTAGTGCTGCTGTGATATGGGAACTCGCGATCGCACAGTTTGCATACCACTTTTTCATTCCTCATTATTTGATCGACAGTCCAAAACCCGAAGTGCATCAATATCGAACTCCTCAAGTTATTAGGGGTTATCACTCGTCTCATGTCGCACAGGTTGATTGCCGTTGTTTTTTTTGAGGCAAAACACCAGCAGCAGCCGATTGAAACTATAGGAGTGTAAAATTGGTGCAAATCTTCTTTTTAGCTTTCGCAACGCCTACTGCACTTTCAAAATTCTTTATTTTATTTTTCTGCTTGTTTGTGAGTTGTTACATCTATCTTTTACATTTATTACATTTATTCATTTAGCAGACGCTTTTATCCAAAGCGACTTACAACTGGGGAGTACAGGAAGCGATCTGTCATGAAGAGTCGAGTAAATGCAAAAAGTGCCTGAAATAATAAGTCTGTGTACATTGCTCAGTGTAGCACAGGCTAGAGTAGGGACGGAAAAGGGGAAGAAAGAGGAAAAGAAAGGATTTATTTTCTATTAGGTTAAAGGCTCACGGAAGAGCTGAGTTTTTAAGTTGTCTTTTGAATATCGTCAACGATTCTGCGTTTCGGATGGCGGTGGGAAGATCGTTCCACCAGCCGGGAATGTTGAATGAAAAGGTTCTGGAAAGGGATTTCATGCCTCTCTTTTATTTGTTTAATTCGTTTCAAATTAATAGTGTACATATTTGGTTAAAATCGATTCCCTATTTTTGCTTTCGAAACTTTGAAATCATGAAATCATTCCAGGATATTTCTCCATATAATGGACTTCAATGGGCTCCAAACGGTTCAAGGTCCAAATGACAGTTTCAGTGCAGCTTCAAAGGGCTTTAAACGATACCAGATGATGAATAAGGGGCTTATCCAGCTAAACGATCAGTTTCTGCGAGAAACCGAGCAGTATTTATGCTATTATTTTACCTCTTATCAGACAAACGTAATCATTTCTGCGCTCCGCCATAACTTCCGCTAAGTGAGGTCAAAATATGAGCGTGGTCATAGATGTATACGTAGATGCCTCATTAGCGCCTGCACGGATCAGTGGAATGAGGCATCTACTATCGATATATCTATGACCACGCTCGTATTTTGACCTCACTTAGCGGAAGTTATGGCGGAGCTCAGAGATGATCACGTTCGTCTGATAAGAGGTAAAATAATGGCATAAATACTGCTCGGTTTCTCGCAGAAACCGATCGTTTCGCTAGATAAGACCCTTATTCATCGTCTGGTATCGTTTAAAGCCCTTTAAAGCTGCACTGAAACTGTCATTTGGACCTTGAACCGTTTGGAGCCCATTGAAGTCCATTATATGGAGAAAAATCCTGGAATGTTTTCATCAAAAAGCTTAATTTCTTTTCGACTGCAGAAAGAAAGACATGGACATCTTGGATGACATGGGGGTGAGTAAATTATCAGCAAAAGTTTATTTAAAAGTGAACTAATACTTTAAATTGAAAGTGTTTTATCACTGTTTGTAAAAGTTCTTTGTGAGCAAACGCAAAGTTAAATAAAACTTATCTGAGAGAATGCAAAAAAGTGTGTATCTGGATCAGCGTGATCCAGTCAAATTTTGCTTTGAAAAAACGGAACAAAAGTAAGATGGATTACCTGATCCTGGTAATCAGGTGCTTTCACATCTCTAGTTCGGTTCATTTGGTCCAAACCAAGGGCAAACAATTCTACATTGTAGCATTTTTCAGCTTTTTTG
This sequence comes from Gobio gobio, assembly GCF_949357685.1. Classification (NCBI taxonomy): domain Eukaryota; kingdom Metazoa; phylum Chordata; class Actinopteri; order Cypriniformes; family Gobionidae; genus Gobio; species Gobio gobio. The sequence continues at coordinate 38,847,043 of NC_137119.1, read as the reverse complement.
GTTCCTTTTCACACCACACTGATTGCTTTGGTCCGAACCAGTTGAAATGAACCAAAATGCAGTCACATGACAACATCCACATCACTCATTGGCCATGGTGTATTTCCTAAACTGCCAGCAAACAACACAGAGACAACACAATTATGGAGAGACGTTGGCGCGGGCTGGTTTTGTCCCTGGCCATAATCTATTACATTGTTTGTGTACACCACAATATGCAAACAATACATTTCTATAATAAAGCGCGGATGCAAACTGTCAACAAACACTTCCTCATCCCATAATGCACAGCATAGCTGACTACGGCAGCTGGTTTAGTCCAAAAATTATCCGTACTTTTTGCAGTTTGGTCTGTTTGAGGTCGGATCACGTTCTCACCACAAACGAACCGATCCAGAGTTCGTTTGAAAACGCTTGTTTTGTCCACTTTTGGTGTGCACCCGAATGCGATTGCTACTTTCACACCTGACCAAACGAACCGCACCGAAGGGGAAAACGAACTCAAGTACGATTCAACCGAACTAAATGAGACCGGTGTGAAAGCGCCCTTAAAGGGTTAGTTCACCCAAAAATGCAAATTCTGTCATTAATTACTCACCCTCATGTCGTTGGACACCCGTCAGACCTCCGTTCATCTTCGGAACACAAATGAAGATATTTTTGTTGAAAGCTGATGGCTGAGAAAGGCTTCAGTTAGGCCTCCATTGGCATTCAGTACACTTATACTCCCAAGACTGCTAAAAGGCACTTAAAACGTCGTTACAAAGTCCATCTCACCACAGTGGCTCTACAATAATTTTACGAAGCGACGACAATAGTTTTTGTGCGCAAAAAAAAAATCAAAATAACGACTTTATTCAACCTCTTCTTGTCTTCCGTGTGTGCCTCCACGACGTATGCGCGAGAATATGACGTAGCGCCGGCGTTCGGGAATCCATGAAATGCACACTTTAGTCCCATTTGAGCATCGCCAAGACCTAAAGCACGATCAATGTAGAATTCAACAGCTTAGATACGCGCGTCGTCTTCCTCTGCTTGTAAGCAAATCGCTTCTGGGTCATGTGTCCGAACGGCGGATCTGCGTCATATTCTCGCGCATGCGTCGTGGAGGCACACACGGAAGACAAGAACAAGTTGGATAAATGTGTTATTTTGATTTTTTTTTGCGCACAAAAACTATTGTCGTCGCATCGTAAAATTATTGTAGAGCCACTGTGGTGAGATGGACTTTGTAACAACGTTTTTAGTCCCTTTTATGCGTCTTGGGAGTGTAAATGTACTGAATGCCAATGGAGGCCTATCTGAAGCCTTTCTCAGCCATCAGCTTTCAACTAAAATATCTTCATTTGTGTTCCGAAGATGAACGAATGTCTTACGGGTGTCCAACGACATCAGGCTGAGTAATTAATGACATCATTTAAATTTTTGGGTGAACTAACCCTTTAATCAAGTGATTGCTTTAGGTAACGAGTAATTGTAACGTGAGTCAGTAGAGGAGCTGTTTTAACCCCAAGCATCTCAACTCAAGGCGTGAAAACAGGTGAGTCATGAATCACATGAGTGGCTCAGTTCAGATTCATTATTCTATCTTTCTATTTCTATTTTAAAATGCACTGTCTCAGCTCTCTCATAGTTATGCACTGAGTCATACACATATGAACATTTTTTGCGCTGTAACCTGATGCCAATTATGGCTCCTTCCTGGAAAAACGCTACTTCCGGGTAAGAATTTGCATCTGACATCATGCAATCCCATAGCAACCGTATCATAAAGATAAAACAACATCATGTTGAATGACAAGCACAGGCAAGCACTCTCTCCAGTGGGTACTAAAACCATGTCCGAGACTAAATCATATCACGTTCTGTCTACCTGTCTCTCTTCACCTCTTCAGTCATAAACCATCTCAGTGAGCCAACCAGCTGAGCAAGCTATTATAATGTACACCTGAATCATGAGACGACATCTCTGGAAATTTGAGTCCAATCACAGTCACGCAGACAAAGGAATGACCCTCGAGGCTGGGACGAAGTATGGCATGCAATTTCCTTCCTGAAACCATAAACAACCTTATAAAGAACATGCAAACTCGCTTACTGTTGCAAATGTGTGATGCTTTTCACTTAATAGGAAAGTTAAATTTTAAACTTGTATTACACGGTCACAAGCTCAAAAATGACAGACAAATGCTAAAAGACAGAAGTCATATGCATGTACGGTGCAAGGTGCGAAAAGACTAATAAAAGTGTGCATTTGTACATGCTCCCCCCTCCCTATCATTCATCTGGCTGTTTAACCTTTCAGCTGATCGGATCAGCAGTTTTAACAGTCACAAAAGATCCAGACTTCCGGCATCAAATCCATCCTCTCTTAAACACACAATGCCACGTGTCCGGGGGATCAGGAGTTAACGGGAAACGCAAATCTATATTCTCATCTAAAACGTTTGGTACATTCAGTGCTTGACGTTATACGTCAAAGTTTAAATATAAAATACATCCTCCTCCTGAATATCCAGCATCACTTGTCTACTAACCTGCCAGATACAGTGCACACACATGTACATAACATGAAACCCATCTATAAACATTAGTGCGCACCAACATTTACACTTGTCAAACAGTAAAGAACATCATATATTGTCAGATGAACGCGCAGCAAAGACACAAACCAACTCATACATTCCACACATTAAAGGAACACCACTTTTTTTTAATTTTTTTTAAGTGGGCTCATTTTCCAGCTCCCCTAGAGTTAAACAGTTGAGTTTTACCGTTTGCGAATCCATTCAGCCGATCTCGGGGTCTGGCGGTTGCACTTTTAGCATAGCTTAGCATAGATCATTGAATCTGATTAGACCGTTAGCTAGGGTTGGGAACTGAGAACCGGTTCTTATGCAGAACCGAAACTGATTTTTGAAAAATACCAGAACCGCCCGAAATTCCTAAGTTTCGGCTCCGAAAACGGTTCTGGTGAAATGTGTGCGCGAAGCGCTGGAAGCGTATCCTTTAATAGCGAGTGACAGCCAGTGTTGCCAAGTCTGTGGTTTTCCCGCGGAATTGGGCCACTTAAACACTGTTGCCGCGGGCTGTGTTTCATGTCCGCGGGTTGAAGCGACCCCAATTATGTGATATTTAGCCCCGGAAATGCAAATTTTACCGGAGAAGCCCCCCTGAAACGCAATTGGGCTTGTTTTGGGCTAGTTTTGAGTAGCAATTGTGCGGGTTTTGTTGTGAAAACCTGGCAACCCTGGCTCACCTCATCATGAATATTAATTACGTTGCCTGCCGCTTCCAGGAGTGCAACAGTTCAGCACTGAAAGCCCTCGCGCTACACATTTACGGTTTTGCGTCAGATATTTTCTCATTGACCACCAGCATGGCGAAGAGAAAGTCACAAGTATGGATTAATTCCCAAAGAATGAATGATAATGAAGCAAAATGTAACACATGTGAAAAGTTAATAACATGCAAAGGAGGCTGCACTAGCAATTTGACAAAACATTTGCTACAGCACAGAGTGCCACAGGGCTTATACCAGATTTATAGTGAAAGGCCTATATATTTATATATATATATATATATATTTGTCAACCATTGAGTCACCATGGTCTAGGTAAGCGTTTAAGCACAATTACCTTTGTAATGCTGAATTGCAATTTATTATTTACAAGTTCATTGAATAACTGAATTACTATTAAATTAATATACAACTAATTCATAAATATAACTAATAAATATAATAATTACAACTTGGTTTTATTCAGAGACAGAGAGATAAAATGTAATAAGACAATTTCAGAGGTGTTCATTTGAAAAAAAATGTGTTGTTGCAAGAATGGCTTAATTAAAGGGGCTATATGCAACTTTTTCCCCAAAATAAACGTAACAATAGCCTTTTTATTTTACCATTTATGACTCAAACATCTCCTGATGAGCATACTGACACCTTGTCCGCTCACAGTGGGTGCACCTATAAGCCTGTATCCTATTTTTCCTATTTTCTGGCGGGTCGTCTTTTCCGGCGCTGTCTGCGGATGTGACGTCAATCACCGCTGCGAGAGCGAGCAGAAAATAAGAGCAGTTCTGTTTTTTGGCCACAGGTGTCAGTCGCGAGTTTAAATTTCAGAAAAACGCATATAGCCCCTTTAATACTGTAATATATGTACAGTACAGGACTTTTTTGACATTGTGTAAATTAACGTGTAAATTAATTTTAGAGCAAGTAATTTGCTCTGCAGATTTGCGCATTGTGCCTTTTTCCTTTACCACTATTTGTTTAATAATTTTAATGGAACCGGAATCGGAACCGGAATCGTTAGGCGGAACCGGAACCAGAACCGGAAAATTTCTCACGATTCCCAACCCTACCGTTAGCATCTCGCTCAAAAATGACCAAAGAGATTTGATATTTTTCCTATTTAAAACTTGACTCTTCTGTAGTTACATTGTGTACTAAGACCGACGGAAAATGAAAAGTTGCGATTTTCTAGACCGATATGGCTATGAACTATACTCTCATTCCTGTGTAATAATCAAGGAACTTTTTGCCGTACCATGAGTGCAGTGGCGCAATGATATTACACAGCGCCTGAAAATAGGCTAACTTCCATCAACATAACCAACCTGCTTGCACACGGTCTAGAAAATCGCAACTTTTTATTTTCCGTCGGTCTTAGTACACAATGTAACTACAGAAGAGTCAAGTTTTAAATAGGAAAAATATCAAATCTCTTTGGTCATTTTTGAGCGAGATGCTAACGGTAGGGTTGGGAATCGTGAGAAATTTTCCGGTTCTGGTTCCGGTTCCGCCTAACGATTCCGGTTCCATTAAAATTATTAAACAAATAGTGGTACTCTTTGGTACCAAACAAGTACTCTTTGGTTATTTGAGCGAGATGCTAACGGTCTAATCAGATTCAGTGATCTATGCTAAGCTATGCTAAAAGTGCTACCGCCAGACCCCGAGATCAGCTAAATGAATTCGAAAACAGTAAAACTCAACTGTTTAACTCAAGGGGAGTCTAGTTATTAGAGTTAAATTCGCCTATTTTCTAAAAAGTTGAGTGTTCCTTTAACTATTATTGATTTTCCTTCCAAACTTAGTAAACAATTTTTTTCTACTTCGCTTCTACTACCTTAAAACAATATTCCTGTTTTAGTCCAAATTAAGCTCAATCGACAGAACTTGTGACTTAATATCGATAATACCAAAAACAGCCACTTCTCCCTCTTTTTCTTTAAATAAAAAAATGGAGTCACTTTCAATGGAAGTGAATCGCGACAATTAGTAAATGTTACAATATTCAGTTTCAATAGTAGGGGAGAGCGGGGCACAACCTAACGCTTTTTGACTTTCTCAGTTTGTGTACATCCACTTGGGGTTCAGAGTATTTATTTATGTCTAGGACAATTATGTGGTTTTGTTTCATTAATACAGTGTATACTTTTTTCTTGATTTACCCCGAAAGAATGGAAGTGAAATGTGACAACATGCCCCATAGTACATTGTAACATGACCAAATGACAGCTTAAAATGTTACCTGATATAATCAAGAAATAGCCAAGACAAACTAAAATATTTTGTCAGTAAAATACAATTATTAACTTTATATATAATTAACTTTTTTAAATAAAATAATGGCATTTTTTAATCATTAAAAATATACAAATTTTTGAGTTTCACAACAAACACATCGCTAAATACAGCATAGTTAAAAACATAATAATAATGAATAATTTCTGAACATTGATTCTCAGTCATTATTCACCTTGTTCTCATGGTTTCTCAATAGAATTCATAAAAGTATAGAATATAATAGCGTAGTTCTAATAAGGGCTCATTGTGACAACATGCCCCATCTGCGCAACTGGGATTTAACCCCAGCTCGTGTCTTCTGCTGTTAGATCAGCATTAAAGAACGATCTCAACTGTTAAATAACAGATATAACATTAAAATAATATCAGATTTGTGTTATTTTAAATAAACAAACGAGATGAAAAATAAACTTAAGTAAGAAATTTACTTTTGCTATGGTTAAATAAATGTTCAGTGATCTCTTCCAAAGTTTTTTCAACTTTGGCGCAATTTTTTCTCTAAATTATGTTGATATGGCAACGAGTAAATACACTAAGTTTCGTCATCCTGGCATGTGTGGAACGTTTTAAACCATTTGTGTTACAACTAACCCTGCGTTAGGCTGTCCCTAAAGCCACAAAAATTAGTGTAAAAAAACGATTTCTATGCAAAGTTATACCCAATTGTACAACTTTGAATAAAATGTCTGTAAAAACAATGATTTAAACAGTTTGAAAGCTCAAATAATAGACAACTTTTAAGGGAAACATAAAAAACTATAAGCTTCACATTTCTGCATTTAAAATTTACTTTTTGTAACCTCAATTTTTGCTCTTTTTTTATTAAGAAAACATTAGACAAATAAACATTTTTGTTCAAGTTAAGATATAGCAATAACTAAAAGTCACAATGTAATTACACATAAATAAGGGGGAGGAAAAATCCCTCAAAAGTTGCACAACTTGGGTATGAACTTTGAGTGATTAGAGGCACTAAAAAGTGCATTAACACTTGTATAGTTTGTTAAAACGTATGTAAAGCAGATAGACTCCATGAGAGAAAGAGTGGTATTCTGAGTCTTTGAGGGTTTGAATAATAAAAGAGCAGTTCTTGGGTGTCACCACGATCAAGTTTCACTTGGGACCCAAGGGAAGACACACACTGTCCTGTAATCATAAAGCATATTTATGACATTTACACCCCCCACCCACCATTTAACCAGCCACAAGCTCACACAAATAGACATAGATGCACAAAAAACTGACCTGTTCAGCTCCATATGCTTTTGCAAACTCGATAAACTCCTCAATATGGACAAATCCATCTCCGTCCTGATCCAAAGCCTGGAAAACTGCTCGGAGAGGCGACTGCTCCTCGCTTTTATGCACTGTTGTGGAAACTATAGGCACGTTTATCAAATCCACGGGGACCCTCTGGTCATGAAGCGATTTGGCTGGCAGAGAGTCGGAGGCCTTGCACAAATCCAGAGTCATTTCTGCATGTTTGGGAATGTTGGTAGTATCAGGAGTATTTTCCATCAAGGTCAGGTAGGCCTCCTCATCCAGGCTGGCTCCGCAGGGAAAGACATTTCTGTGCAAGGGAGGAGAGCTGGGGGCGACTGAGCTCACTTGTTGCTCTTGGTCTATTGGTGATTGTGTCAGCTGATGGAAATCCTCCTGATGTGTAAACCGAGCGGGAAACCCCGCCTCTCCCTCTCCTGTAGCTTCACGTAATTGGCTGGGAGTCTCTGTAAGATCCGGCCCCACAAGTCCACCTGTCACGGTTAGCTGATCACCTGCACAGGTAAAGGGAGTGGACTCGAAAGAATCAGGATTACTGGCACAATGAAGAATGACTTGACTCGGAGTAGACATTCTGCAATCCGATCCCTCCACTCCCTGTAAAGACATACTTTGAAGTTTCTCTTTGACTTTCAGAGGTGTATTATGACCGTCATGGTGAGTGGTTACATTTTCTCCAGGTGTATCCACCACAATTGCAGTCAAAGGGTCATTCAGTTGGTCTACAAGTGCACTCTCTATTTGTTGAGCGTTAATTTTTTCCTGATGGGCTTCTCTTGTTGCATTCAGTTCTTGATTTACATTTTGCAAGTTGTCCAACTTGCTCACCTCTTGATTTTGATGCAACTCTGAGATCTTTGTGTCTGGGTCCTCTGTGTTACCTGTTGTATCATCCATTGCCTCGTGGTCATCGTCTGGGTTGCCCATTTCCGTATTTGCTATATTATCCTGAACTTCAAGTGCGAGTGCGTCAAGATCAGGTGAGTCTGCATCACATTTTCCCTGTTCTGCTAGCTCAAAGGCATCTGTCGCAGGTGGAATAACAGTGGGCACAGCTTCACAAGAGACGCTGTCTGTTAAGATCTCAAACATCGCGACAGGAATGAGGTCTCCATATCCATCATGGGGCACCTCAGGTAAGGCTTCAGCCTCAGTTTTGTTATCCTCACCTTCTGGTGAGAGCTCAAGTAAGGCATTATGCTCAGGTGTGCAGACCGGTAAGGCTAATGTGGACTCTTGCCCGTCTGTATCGAGCAGGCTATCAGTTGAAGGATCTTCAGCCTGCAAATCTATAAATGGTGTGAGTTCTGTTTTAAATTCAGAAAAATCAGTAGCGGCCTCCTCTCTTACCTCTTCACCAACCGTTTCCAATTGCACGCCAAATGTGCATTCTGTGAATAAATCACGCAACATTTCTTCACAAAGCGTAGGCGATATGCAAGACTCACCTAATGGACTCCTACAGGCCGTCTCTGCTTCAGAGGATAGTTGTGTTGTTTCTATATTAGCGATTGATGTCTCTCGGCTCTGAAGATCATCGTCATGGGTCTCATTACTAAAGTACAGACCTCCAACCAGCAGCTCGGGTAACAACATCTCCACCTCCTCCATTTGAAGGGGTGCACTGGCTTCGTGATATGGCGAGCCAGGTGGTTCCGAAAACGTCGACGGGATGGGCTCATGGGCGGAGGATGGCGGGAAGATGTGTTTAGATGTAAATGGAGGTGTCTGACAAATAAGCGAAGGCTTGGGATTTGAGTTTGCACCCATACACGACACCTCCACAGGAGAAACGGGCAACAAACCTTCAGATTCAAGAGTGAGTGGAGGCAAACTCTGACGGTCTTCATTCTCAAATGTGCTGAACTCACAGTTTGTTAAATGCGTGTCCTCAGGCTTGAGAGGAGTTTCTTGTAATAGTGTTTTGTCAGTCTGAATGGCGGGGTCGGTAATAACCAGCTCACCTGTGTACACATCTAGAGGGTTTAAAGTGGCAGTAACCTTCAGGAAATCAGGCACCTGTTCAGGATGATTGTAAAAGTTGTTTTGATTCTGCATGGGTACGCTAGGACTGGTAGATCTAGAATTAAAACTGATGAGATCTCCATCCACAATTTCCGAACTCCCCTCTCCTTTGAGATCTTGGGAAGGAGTCTTCCATTCGGGATAGACACATTCCAGACCATTTTCCCAGGAATACGTCTGCCCAGAATACTGAGAAGCCCAAAATAAGTCATCGAGGTTTATGGCGCTCTCCTGAAAAATTTCATTAGTTGAATCGCCAACAGAACTGTTATCTTTATCCATAAGGAGAAATCCAAGGGGATTCTGTTCGGATTCCCACTCGGCTTTCCCACTCACCTCCCACTCAGAACACCCCTGAGGGCTGGAGAGAACTTGCTCCATTAAAAAGAAGAGTTCTCTCCTCCGACAAAGAGGAATATTCCAGAAATTCCAATCCTTTGTTATGATCCCGCAAGGTAATGTTCGGAATTCAACAGTAATTGATGGCCTCTTCCAGTATACGCACCAAAAGAAATATCCTTGTCGAGACCCATGCGTAAGCGTCCGCCTCCCTGTAAATGATCAACTACTGTTTACTTTTGCGGACACAAGGATAATGTTTCACTGCACTCCATGTGGGCCGAGATATTTTTTCCAGATATGCAAACCTCTCCATGAAAAAAAAAAGTTGGCTCTTTTCCCCCCGTTTTGCATTCAATTTCACATCTAATCCATTTAACGTAAGACTTCTCAAAGCGTGTTGATCCACATCCAAATCAACACATAATAACAACAGGATTACTGCAGTACTTAAGATTGCTGCCCATAAAAAACTCAGTTCATAATGAAAAATACAATCTTACAATATGTATAAGAGAATACAGGAAATTACATAAAATAGAGAGCTATATAATTACAATGCATATACAAATTTCATGTTAGCCTTCAATTTCCCTAATGTTAAAAAACTTGCCTCACAAGCAAATCATTTATAAGGTTACATTAATGGTACACTAACATGCTTAACACTTCCCTGGAATAACTACTAAGTATTAGAGTCTGGTTATAATGTGTAACGCAATGTAAACAGTTAATCTTATTATGAGGCAGTGTATTTAAATCATTTTACTCCGATAAACAAGCAATTTGATAGAATAAAGCTTAACATATCTGCATTTTTGTATATGTTAATAAAGCACACTATACTTTAAACAGCTGTCAGGCTAAAATAATAATAATTAAAACCCTTAAATGATAGATTGATCTAGCGCGGTTAGCATCAGCATCCTCCACAACTGAGGTAACCCCAATGGCCGACTAGCTGGCCCCCTCTCATTTTAATTTCCAGTTTGAATAAAAGAAGACCCTTATTATGTTTCTGGTCCCCCGTCAGAGTTGATTTAATCCCTTAATTTGGTTTGAAGATGGGTGATTTATTCTTCAGTTTATCCTTCTTAAAAACAGGCCAACATTGAGGTCGAGTCTCGCGAGTCATCCACCTGCGCTTGTTATTAGCCTGTTAGCGGGGATAAAACCAGCTCGCGACCACCGTTAATCCGACAAATCCTTCCGCGGTGATTTATCCGTTGATCTGAAATCCGAGATTTCTCGTGAGGTCTTGTTTTTCTTAGTCGACGAATGATGTTTCAGTTATATCTGTGTGTCTCTCTCATCAGCAGCAATACACAACCTCTGCTGTCTCACTCACATACACACTCACATGTACACACACACACACACACACAACCGACGTCAGCAACACGCATGCGCAGCGCCGGCGCCGCAGTCTACAGCTTTAAACCACAGGCGTCAAGAATCCATTCCTCGCGCAGTTATCTGTGCGTTTGGTTGCTTTGGTGATGATGGAATGTAGATTTACAACGGAATTTTTTTTTGAATGTCACATTCCCGCGCCTCTGTCAACTGACAACTGTGATCCTTTTATTGTAAAAAATACACTGCTGGAGGTAAAACAGTGGCTAATATAATCGAGAGAGTTCGCCCGAATTAAATTAGATAATCGTCTACTTAGAAGAAATGCTTATTTGTTAACCAAACAGTGTTATTTTTCAGTTATTTACTGTGGTTTTTTTGCGCCCCCCTGTGTCAGAACAAAGCCGTTACAGCTAATAACATGAACCGAGAAAGTATTATAAGCATTATATAAGATTTATTATGAAAACTGTTACGTATATAATAATACAATATTTACCTTTTTTCATTAATGTACTGGAGCTGAAAATTAAAAAAAACGCCACTATCTTACATAGTGCTAGAGTAGTTATTCATACCAACATAATACAATTATTATAATTACTAATACTTTGTGGTTAAACATGCTTGAAATATCTGACAACTGCTATGTAATGCACAGTTCAAACACATCTTTCATATCTCACCTCAAAATCAAAAGAAAATTAGAAAATATATTTGCATACATTTTCTCATTGCCATAAATGAGAGAAAAAGAGAAAATTGAAACATTTATAATAGTATTATACATTAATTTAAGCTTAAGATTTAATGATGAGAAAGAGAATTAACTCAAAAAGTATAACATTATGAAAATTAGAATTGGGTTGGAAATGTGCTTGATTTTAATACAGTGTCACAGGTTTTAATGGTCCAAAAAATAGGCTTATTTTTCTTTACGCAGAATATAATTTCTTATTTTTTTCTTTGGTTTTTGAGGGTGAAAAAAAAAATCTGGGAATGTCAACAATTCCCATCATACAGATGTTGCTCTGATCAACTGGTCCATTGCTGTTATTTCATCCTCTTTAGTCGTGTTATTTATCCTTTCTTTTCTCTGCCGACCAAAAACCTAGAAACACAAGGGAAAAGAAGAAGGTTACAATGAGATCTTATATGCCAAGACGTCACCCACAGGTCAATCAATCATACAGTGGCAAAATAATTAGTAGAAAATATAATTGTTTTGCTCACCACATTACATATTTGGAAAAAATAATTGAGGCTTTTAATAATTATTTGAAATGATTTTTATTAATTACTTGAGATCCTTATAACTAGCAAACACAGTGTTCTACCTCACGCACACACACCTGCGTGCGGTGCTGTCTGTTCATAGTTTTGCAGAGCGAGATGAGATAATACCCAGCAGCCGTTCCACGTCATTGGCCGATGTGAGCCACGCCCCTCCGTCGGCGACCAGTATAGTTCCAGTGACGTATGAAGCAGCGCGGCTGGCCAGGAAAAGAACCGAATGTGCAATCTCTGTCTTATTGCCGGCTCTTTGCAATGGGATGCTGCGGAAAGCCCCTGCTGTCTCGGCATGTGAACCACCTGAAAGAAGAGGAGGATAAAATTTCATAGTAAACAAGAAATAAAGACTCTAAAATGTGGCTACACACACACAACTGGTCTTACCCAATCTACGGTATCCCTCTGTTCCAGAGATGGGCCCTGGGGCCACTGTGTTCACCCTCACACCACTGGGGCCCCACTCAACCGCCAAGTGCCTTGTCATGGCATCTACAAACACACATACATGTGCAGATAATTAGTCATTATTATGAACATCTCATATCCTTAATAGTCAGCGTGAAAAAAAACATTGCAACCACCATTATGGGGTCAAAAAAATTATTAAAAATATATGCATGCAGAGCTTGACATAAACACCCGCCAAATGTGGGTGCATTTCAGCAGTGGCGTGTAACGCAGTCGCTCCTCCTAGCTCCTTGGCGGGTTGAAATTTAAATATAATATATACATTTTTCAATTGTAGGCACCTGAAATAACTAAGTGCAATGTAATGTTGTCAAAAATATAGATTTTGATACATATCGATACTGAAATATCTGAAACGCTTCCAATACTCATTTTCCGCAGAATAGATACACAATACCAGCTGCTCTTTCTCGTTCTCTCATCTCTCCGACAGCGAGTTACACATAAACCCGCCTCCCCTCACTCACTCGTTTCATTCGCTTCGGATGAATATTGTTGGAGTTACAGGGATTGAATTTCGGTGTCGCATTGTGCATAAATTTACACATTCCCATTGATTTTGTGCTCACACCCAAAGTGTGCGCACATAAAACCGGTTTTCAGCTCTAAACTGAGTGGTTTTTCACTGCTTATTGCCCTTAAACAATCAAGAACACACAAAATGGTCAAAATGCTGATCTTGGTGAGTATTCATGTAAACACAGTCAGTTCTGTTTTAAGTGAACGTAAACAGTTGAGAAAGAAACATGTGTAACAGTATAATGGATCCGTGTGTCAGGTCTTAAAGTGACAGCAGCCTAATAAACCTGCTGCCAAATTATGAGATATTAAATGTATCTATACGGCAGTTTTTCTCCATGGTATCAATGTCAAAATTGTGGAGAGTGAAAATGCTGAGTGGCAAGTAACTTTGGAAAACCACTAGCCAGTAGTCATTGTGGCTGGTGAGCAAAAAAGTAAATGTCAAGCCCTCTATGAGTGTATGAAACATTCATGATAATAAGACCAGCAACATGAATTAAAATAAATAGTCAAATTGATGTTTTTCTTTCCATTTGTCATGGAACACTGTTACTCACTTAATACTTAAATACTATATAGTCTTCTAACATTTATAAAAGCCATCATATGACTTTATAAAGCAGTCAAACAAACACTTATAACATCAAACAAAAAAAGGACACTGACCATTTGCAGCCTTCGCTGACCCAGCATGCACCTGGAGAGCCTGACCTCTGTAACCCAGTGTGGCGGAAATGTTGACAATGGATCCGCCATGATCCTGAGAGAGAAAAATAAAGCCACAAACTATGAGACACTGACTATAAATCAATGATCGATACAAAGTGAGGTAAAAAGCCCAGACGCCAGATGTTTTGGTAATAAAAACTCTTGGTACTGCAGAGGTCAATGAAACGTACGCGTTTACCTTGAACCATTTGTCATAGACCACTTTACTAGTGTTGAAAGTTCCCATGGTGTCGATCTCCATTACAGTCTTGAAAGCGTTAAATGACAATGATGTAGCTGGGCACAGGAAATTACCTGCAGCATCTGAGAAAGAAATAATAAAAACATACATTAATGATGTATATGTGTGTGTGTGTGTGTGTGTGTGTGTGTGTGTGTGTGTGTGTGTGTGTGTGTGTGTGTGTGTGTGTGTGTGTGTGTGTGTGTGTGTGTGTGTGTGTGTGTGTGTGTGTGTGTGTGTGTGTGTGTGTGTGAGAGCGATAGAGAAAGAGAGCGTGTGTGTGTGTGTCCTGGAAAACCCTACATTATGGGGACAAAATGTCCCCACAAAGAAGGCAAATCCGAAATCCTTGTCCTTGTGGGGATATTTTTTGGTCCTTATAAATCATACTAAGTAATATTATTTGAAAATTATTTGAGAGGTTGGGTTGTGTTTAGGGGTAGGGTAAGGGGATAGAATATACAGTTTGTACAGTATAAAAATAATTATTTCTTTTGAAAAGTCCAGATAAGAAATTAAAACCAGGTGAGTGTGTATGTATTTGTATATATATGTATATGTTTTTTCCTCAATAAAAAAAACAAATCCAAAACAATCACATGCTGATGTTAAGGCATGCATGTATTGAACGTTTTTTTTTTATATGATAGTAATGGAAGAAAATGTCCATATTATAATTATCCTGAATGCTGCATTTAAAGCTGCACCCTGTAAGTTTTGCCTCTTTTTTGCCATCTGTGTTTGAAACCTGCAATTGCAGTTATTTGCTGAATTATCATCTTTATGTGGGTTGTTCATCGGCGGCTCCTCAGTGCGGATGAATCTAATGTTTTGAGGAGTGTGTGTGGCTGTCATTCATCCAGGAACACTGTACTTCAGAATCACAGATTCTACATTTTGGAAGTATGAACAAAATAAGAATTTTCTGAGGAAAATGTCAACAATAAATCGCACTACCAACAATGATTAAATCTAACGATCGCTTAGCTCACATCAAACCGTGTAAAGTATTATTATTGTTATGTATTTGGTGCGCATTAGCGTTACCTGTAGATTTCAATTTCTGTACAGTCTAATCCTTTGCTTTTGACTACGGGTGAATCTCCAGTTGTCACTGATGATTGTCGTTTGGATCTTTCTGGATTACAATCCAACATCAAAATGTTTAATTACTCCAGCTGCTGTGAGAAAAGGCTATAAATGATCCGCACCTGCAGCACCCTAACATGCCATACTACTACTAGCCTTCTTCCACCAGTACCACTCAAATTATAACACATTATTACAAACTTACCATTGTGAATCTGGCTAAGGTAATGAGGTAGTTTTGAACACTGGCTGCTGGTAATGTATTTGCTCAAAACATTTTGCATAATTATTACCTAAATGCAGCTATAAGGATACAATAAAGGATAAATGTAATTTTTCTGGAAAAGGAGATCTGATGTAAGAGTACTAGTAGGCGGCCTACCTACATACAGTGTATTATGTAATCACAATCATAGACTGATAAAGAGAAACTTGGTCAGAGGGTGTTATATCTATCTCAAGATCTCTTTGGTAATACACTGTATGTTTGGGGCATTATATGATTTATTTAATTGTTAAGGCACTGTATCTGACCTCTGACAACTTCTAAGTCAAGCCTTACTGTTAATAAGTATGTCAACACGTCCAAATGCCTTCAATGTTTCATCCACGGCAGCAGTAATCGTCTCTGGTTGACGCACATCCATTGCTATCGGCAAACACCGCCTGCCTGTAGTGTTGGTTAGCTTCTTTGCTGCCTAAAACACACACACACACACACACACACAGATGAATTACTCTTCATCACAGAAATGACATAAATGAGTTATTGAAGATGTGTTGAGACAGTACCTCAGAGAGTTTCTCCAGATTTCTGCTGGCAATGACCGCGTCACAGCCATGCCTGAAGGAATTCAATGAACTGTCAAATGACTTTTACAAGAATATCAGAAAACGTATTCAGATGAATTTGAAGATGCAGGCTTGAGAAGAAAACATGTTTTAACGAAGGTCACAAAGGTTAAAGATCAATATATAAATGTCATGAGTGAAAGTGTCAGGTTCAGTCATAGACAAAGTGTTGACAGTGAGAAACTCACCGCATCAGAACTTCTGCTATTCTAAAGCCAATGCCTGACCCTCCGCCGGTTATAAAGGCCACCTGACCACTGCAAACAGACAATATTTTTCAATAAGTGTCTGTTTATTACGTTTTTATTTGCTATTTACATGGCAAACACAAGGTTAATATCACAATCCATACAATTTTAAAGGTCCCATGGCATGGCATTTTTCTATTATTTTATAATGTTTCCTGAGGTGTACTTATATTGTTAGTATGACTTTTACATCATAAAATGTCATAATTTAGAAATAAAAGGCATTTTTTCTATACTGCTGTTTGCCCTGTGGCTGAATGCCCTGCTTCAAGAGGCGTGTCTACTGTGAGACTTCAGTAAAAACACCCACTGTTGTGATTGGCTGACATCTTTGCATTTTAAATGAGCGGAGGGGGCGTGGTTTAACGAGGTCTACGAGGCACGAGCAGGCACGAGCTGCTGCCAGAGAGACGGATGGACCTGAGTTCACTTCACATCAGTTCTCAGCATGTCTGAACTGTAGTAGTTACAGCATATACTTCAGGTTATTAGTCTATTTCTAGTCGGAGGGGCTGTCACTCATGTCAGAAAGTTATTAACTTTAGTAAATTATGGATCAGCGCTGACTGGAGACGCGAACCGTTTAGAACGATTCAGTCCGATTTGGTGAAGTGATTCGGTTCACTAAAAAGAACTGGTTCAAAAGAAAGATCATTCGCGAACCGGACATCACTAATGTACCAGAGACGGAGCTCAGCGATTGCTAACAAAGTTATTTATAGTAACTACTGAGTTATGAGAGCGCTGTCAGTCAGCGCGAGTTTATTATGTTTGTATCTGAGAGTTTCTGAATAAACACGAGTCCCAGTCACACCGAGTCCGTCTTCATCATCATTACCAACTTTGAAACACATGCAAAGTACCATTACAGCTGTCGAGATGAACGAGTTAAAAGTAAGTGTTGATAATAGCATTATTTTTAAAATAAAATAAAAGCGTCAGTGACGCGCGTTGAGTACACAGCGCAAACAAAGACACAACAGCAGTAATCGAATGTAATCCAGTTTATTGTGGGGCTAGGCTGGCTAGCCCGGAAATGCTCACGCTTACCCCCTTCTGCTTAATCTCACGCCGCGTTTGGTGCCTCCGCTGTGGGCCAGATGCAGTACTGGGGGTCGGGGATGTTGAAGGCCACCGCCCAGTGCAGCCCGAGCTTCGGCGTGTGTGAGGCCGATGTTGAGCAGAAACTCATGACTGCATGCACATTTTAGAACCGATAGACGCGTTGAGGACGTACAAAAACACTGACTCACAAGATAGAAAACACCGTTCTGTCAGGAGAGAGAAGCCGCATTGTGTGCACGAATAATAAATAATTAGCTACACATCAGAAATCACTGATCACAGATCAGAAGGAACTGAAAAAAGACTTCTGTTTTCATTTGTACATCCAAACACTGAGAAACTGCCAGCATTCACTCGTTCACAACCCATGATCTCTCGAGCGTTTGCATGGGCGTGCCAGATTCTCTGGGCGGAGTAAAGGGAGGTTACCGTTCCTGCTTGGACGTCAAACCAGGAGACTTCAGGATTGGCTAGTCTGGCCTGTCATTTTCTCAAAGGCAGAGAGAGACAGCCAGAACTCGGGTTTACACCGATCAACATTTCTATCCACTTGGGGACAATATTCAGGCTAGGGGAACTCATATTAATGTTGAAAAACCTCATAAAATGAAAATTTCACGCCATGGGACCTTTAATTATTATATAAGATATTACAACTTGACAAAGTATACATTCGGTGACACATTCTGAAATATTCATGTAAACATGTTTATGACTAAAAGCGTTTTCCAGCAGTATCATAAAAAATGCAGTTCAACAGAATGTGTTTTCAATCACACAATACGAATTATAATAAAAAGTTTGGAAACATTAAGGTTTTTTTAATCTCACCAAGGCTGCATTTATTTAATCAAAAATACAGTAAAAATAGTAATACTATGAAATATTACTACAATTTAAAATAACTTGTTTCTCTTTTATAAGTTTTGTTTTTTTATTATTACCAATATTGAAAAGTTTTAGCTGCATTTTCTTTTTCTGGAAATCATGTTACACTGCCATTCAAAAGTTTGGGGTAAGATAAAAAAAAAAAAATGCAAACTTTAATTTAGCAAAGGCACTTTATTGATTAAAAAGACACTTATAAAACTAATAAATATTACAAAAAAAGTTATATTTGTAATAAATGCTGTTCTATTCTATTCAAAGAATTCTGAAAATATGACCGGTACTGTGTATATTATGTAAACACATACAAATAAATGCATTTATTAATGGTATACCAATCAGAAGGCACTCTACCCATTGCACAGACAGTCTTTGAGCAATGTAGGGATTTCCAAAGCAAAAATGAAATCTCAAAGGTGTGTATTGAGCTTACATGAGCAGATCAGGGCTGTAGATGTGTGTGTATGTTCTCATACACTCATCAGTCTCGATGTCCTCTGGCGATTTATTGACCAGCTGAGGTTTCTCTGCCATGATGCTTCTAAATAACCACATAAAGCAATACAAAAAAACACACAAAAAAAACTTTTGCTCACGCTGCTTGTAAATAACCGTTGAATCCACATCTACTACAAGTACAAGATATGATTTTGCAACCGCCGAAAAAGTCACAACAAAGCGTGAAATAAACTTCAGAGTTACATTACCCAAAATGTGAATCCGTAAGCACGTGCGATCAGCTCCCACGTAGTTTATGAACTTTATGCAACTGTTTTCATTCTGCACGGACTTCTGTACCTGACGAGATGCGTGACGTCAAACTAGGGTGACAACGCACGGCATTATGGGAAATGTAGTCCAAATGTTCCCAGCGGTAGCCGTTTTGTCAAGTGTAAACAACCATAAATGCTCTCCTGAAGGACTCATCGATTTAGGAATAAACATGGCGTACGATCTTTGAGATTAAACCTCATAAAAGCACTGAATATTATCGTGGTAACATGGATCTTTTATGATACTTTTTTGTTAGTGAAATACTAAAAGACCTAACTTACATTTTAAAACAATTAAAAAACAACAACAACAGTCTATAGGTAAAAACCACAGCAATCATTTTATTTCATGGAATGTCAGGTTGTACATATTTACAAGCGAAGACATTTATGACTGCTCATTTAAATGGGTGAAAATGTATAAATGACATGAAAGCAGTTCATTCAGTTGATGTTTTATTCAATGATCGGTTCTGTCACAGCATCTGGACGACCTGTTTGGCTCTCAGTTGCCTCTTTTCAGCATCTGCCTCTTCTTCTTGTCCTTCCTCACACACAATCTCTTCAGCTTTCTTCAGTGTGGATGCTCGTGCCAATCCACATATAGACTCGAGATACAATAACAACACTTCAAAATGATCGTCGGACACCTGAGATGGAGAGAAATGCATATGCAGAAAGAAAATGAACGCATGTGTTTAATTCTAGAGAGTGGATTCAAAATGAAAGATGACTGTTATGCTTCTTATACCTTCATGCTGTCATACATGTTCTTCAATAACCACGTTTGCCTGATTTTACTAAACTTCCACTCTTCTCGTTTCTCGGACCAGCTAACAAACAAAAGAAATCAGTTAAAGCAATGTTTAACAATCACTGGTAATATTTATATAACCATGTGTGTGTCCTACCATTTGAGGTATTCCAGCGCCCGCTTCATTCCATTATTTATCTCCGGTGGTTTTATGCTTTTTCCTTCTTCCCTCAGCTTCCTCCTCTCCTCCTTTTTCTGAAGCATCTTCTCCCTCTTCTTCTGCTTGGACTTCAGCAGTTGTTTCTCTCGTTCCTCTTCATCGAGGCCGTTTTCATCCTCCACTCCAAGCGGTTCTGAGGTGTTCGCATCTCCAGAACTCTGAAAATCAGTGTTGTTTAAAACTCACATTGCTTCAGGATTCATTGATAAATAGAAAGATCAACATTGATTTGAAATTGAAATCTTTTGTAACATTATAAATGTCTTTACTGTCACTTTTGACCAATATGATGTGTCACTGCTGAATATAATAAAGTATTAATATAATATAAATTATATATATATATATATATATATATATATATATATATATATATATATATATATATATATATATATATATATATATATATATATATATATATATATATATATATATATATATATATATATATATATATATATATTAGAGACCCCAACATTTTGAAATGGTATGAACATGGTAAAGAAAACAAAAATGCATTTGGTTAACTACATTAATTCCATAAATTAAATTAATTTTAATTGAGAAACAATTTCTAAATGATTATATTCAAACACAATTTACAAAACATTTATACATAAAGCTGATGCTTTTATCATAAGAGACAATAATAGTCAGTCCACAATGTGAAGTTTAAGATGCATGTTTAAGATAGAAGCCAGTATTATTTTAGCATTATTTATACACTTGTATAGTATTTTCTTTTTATATTTTGAATGAGCTTTTATATTAATATTTTTCAGGTCAAGTTAATTCCTTTGTAATTTTGTCTTTATTTTATTTTATTTAATATTTTTATTTCAGTATTAGTTTTAGTAATTTTAGCACTTCAACTTTTATTTCAGTTTGTCGCAAGATACTTTTTAATATACTTTTAATTATTTATTTATTTTGTTTACCTAATGTTGACCTATTATCAATGTCACTAACCGTTGTTACATTAATCTTGTCTAAAATAACTGAAGGAAAACAAAAACAACCAAAACAATTATAAATATATAAAATGATAATACATTTCTCTGGTTTTGAGTAGCAACACTTAAAGAATTTGCCCATCACACACACAAATAGACAAGTTCTCATCCACTATGCAGCTCTATATCTTCAGAGGAGCTAATGGAGCATTTAGCCACCATATTGTTTGGGGTAAACAAAGGCGGCCATTGTACGTGTATAACCTGGCCCTCCTGTATTTACGTATTTGTACATGAGACAGCGAGAATTCACCAGGAGAACCGTCTGCTCCTTCAGTACTGCCGAATGAAGGAGAAGAACGGAGAAACGAACAAAAACAACAACAAGTCTTTGATTTCTACATTCATTTCTCCATGACATTAAAGGATATACACATGCATACAAGGACAAACCAGGAGGACAACTTAATAAACAAGGATAAAAGTCGATAATACAATACATACGGTAAGATTATTATTTTGACCATTTCATTTGAACCAATCAGCTGATTACTAGTGAAAATAAACCGTACATCTGCAAAATGCACATTATTGAAGTTATGCAGGCAAATCCATTGTCTATTGTAAATAGTGTAGAGACGTATAAAGCGCAGCTCACATAGAAGTTCCTGTCAAACCAAGCAGCTTTCTATTGGTCAGTGGGAAAAATTCATGTGACCGGCTTGAAAATGTGCAAAATCTGCATGGGAACTTTTTCATCCTCATGTGAAACTCCGAATCAAGCGGATTCCTAATTGAATAACCGGATTTTGCAAGCATAATAAATGTGACTGCAACTAAACAAATTTCACTGATTAACTAATAATAGTAATTCAACTTTTGATTTTACATTTAAAGGAGCACTATGTAAAAAAAATTCAGTAAAATATCCAAAAAAACACTCGGCCAGTGTTATATATTTTGTCCAGTTGATTACTTACAAGATCCCAAATGTTTCCAAATTGCTATTTTAACCAAGGAACCGGGACGTGTGAGGGAGTCGCCTGTCGATGGCGTCATATCTGCGTTCCACCTCGGGTTTTCCGGTTTTATTTTGCAGAAACGCTTTACTCTCACTGCAGTGTGAACAAGTGTCATAGCAGCCGCTGAGCGAACACACAGAGTAACGTCATAACATCATCAACACACTCAGATGTGTCTAATATGATAATCAGAGCTGCGTTACCTCATACTCATGACCGGAAAAGCGGAAATGGCGCAGGCGACTGTGTCATAATAAAAGTCCTGCCAGAGGCCGAGTCATAATAAAAGTCCTGCTGCTCACGAGGCTTGTGTTGTGTTCATCTTATTAACAGTCGCTCCAGCGGTTCCTCAGCTCCACAACACTCGTCCTGCTCTGCTTCATTCTACAGTAACGTTAATAATCACATCCATGAACATGATTTCTGCCCGAGTCCTATCCCGATTCTTTCCCACCGTCTGTGAGGTGAAGACCACATGTCCCAAGATTCTGCACTCAAACGTGGCGTCATTAAACTACACCTTTGTTTTGAACAGGCGACCTCTAGCGGACGGAAAAGTTACATAGTGCACCTTTAACATTACAAATAATTAAATGCTGCAGAAGTATTTCTCACAGTCAACTCACCGAGCAACGGTAAATGTGACTGCAACTTAATGCAGAGTTCACACTGCACAGATTTTTCAAAATCGCTGACAAATAAATATTTCATGGGCGTCAGCAACGCATCGCGACTCTCTCAGATCGTGTCTTTGATAGCACACACACTGTGTGATTGTCACTCGTGTGAACGAGCACCGATTTGCCTCAGATTTCAGGCATTTGTCGCAATTTCCCAAAAACTGTCTAAAATCATGCAGTGTGAACTCAGCATTAAAGGGTTAGTTCACCCAAAAATGACATTTCTGTCATTAATTACTCACCCTCATGTCGTTCCAAACTCGTAAGACCTTCATTCATCTTTGGAACACAAATTAAAATATCTGATGAAATCGGAGAGCTTTCTGAACGCCATTGCGACTTTCAAGGCCCAGAAAGGTAGTAAAGACATTGTTAAAATAGTCCATGTGACTCCAGTGGTTCAACCATAATGTTATGCAGCGTCGAGAAAACATTATGTGCGCAAAAATCAAACAAAAATGATTTTATTCAACAATTTCTTCTTGTCTGTGCCAGTCTCCTACACTGTTGACGTAGTAAATATTGCTTCAGAGTTCTACGTAAGAACGACGGCTCATCATTGGCCGACGTGGTTCACGTGAGCACAACGACGCATGCGTGTGATGTTGACGCAGGAGCTGGCCAATGGTGAGCCACCGTTCTGCCGCCAACTCGGAAGCGTTGCACTGATTTTACTACATCAACAGCGTAGGAGACTGGCACAGACGTGAAGAAATTATTGCATAATGTTGTTATTTTTATTTGTTTTTGAGCACAAAGTTTTCTCGTCACTTCATAACATTAAGGTTGAACCACTGGAGTCACATGGACGATTTTAACAATGTCTTTACTTCCTTTTTGAGCCTTGAAAGTGTTAATTAAATAGCTGTCTATGGAGGGATCAGAGCTCTCGGATTTCATCAGAAATATCTTCATTTGTGTTCAGAAGATGAGCAAAGGTCTTAAAGGTTTTGAAATGACATGAGGGTGAGTAATTAATGACAGAATATTATTTTTTGGGTGAACTAATCCTTTAAACACAGATTTTGAAACATGCATCAAGATTGATAGTTCAACATCAATGCGCATTTGTCTTTTGTGCATTTTAGAGAAGAAAACTCCTGTATACTTCCACACTATGTGACCATGGAAGTGATAGAGGGGAAGATGATGGAAGATCCGATGACCTTTGACCCCACCGTCCGACTGAATCACTCCAGTCTGCACTGGCCTGTTATTGACGTCAACGAAACAAACTCCACCTCCCCGGACACCTACATCATAAATCTTCTCCTCTCCTGCGTCTACACCGTCCTGCTCTTCCCGCTCGGCCTCGTGGGTAACATCCTGATACTGCTGGTGAACTTTGACCCTCGTCAGCGGATGAGCACCCCTGACCTGTACTTCACTAATTTGGCTCTGGCCGACCTGGTGCTGGTGCTGGACTCGCTAATCGAGGTGTTCAATCTGAGCGCGCACTACTACGACGACGCAGTGCTGTGCTCCTGCATGGCGATCTTCCTGCAGGTCAACATGTACAGCAGTGTGTTTTCGCTCACCTGGATGAGTCTGGACCGCTGCCTTGCGCTGACCGGCCTCAGCACGCGTGCGCTACCCGAAAACGTTTCCGTCTCGCACTGCTCGCGTGTCGCCCGCAGAGCTTGTGCGACCATTTGGGCGGCGGCCACCCTGTGCACTCTGATTCCATTCGCTACTGCGCACATGTATCACGGCTGGGGGCGTGGCTTCTGTTTTGCAGGTGTAGCCGAGGTGCAATGGCTGGAGGTGACACTGGGATTCGCCTTGCCTTTTTGCGTGATGGGCGTCTGTTACACCCTGATTGCACGCGTGCTGTTGCGCTCCGAAAGGTCGCAGCGAACCAAAGCCCTGCGCATGATCGTCGCAGCCGTGAGCGTGTTTTTTGTGTGCTGGCTTCCGGAGAACGTCTTCATCAGCGTGCATCTCCTGAGCGGCGACACAGAGGCCTCACGGCGGCGAGGAAACCACACGTTGTGGCAGCGCTACCCGCTGACGGGACACGTGGTGACCTTGGCGGCCTGCGCCAACAGCTGCCTGAACCCGCTCGTCTACAGCCTGCTGGGAAACACCTTCAGACGGAAACTGCAAGTGTTTGTCGCGCACCACGTGCCCTGCCTACATACATGCGTGCAGAACGCAAGCGCGACGCCACCTTGCCCGTGCGTCACTTGCACAAACGTGCACCATTCGTGCTCGCATGAGAATAAGGAAGAGGAAGAGCGTGACCTCAGGAGCGGCGAGGAGGGTCGGGAGTGTGTGTGTGACAGAGTGGGATAAACAGTCATGTTGTAATGACACAGGACTTTATCCATTGTTTAAAGTCTTTGTAAAATATTTTTTGTCAGTAAAATAATACTTTTATTAAGCAAGGATGCTTAAAGGGTTATTTCACCCAAAAATGAAAATTCTGTCATTAATTACTTCCCCTCATGTCGTTCGACACCCGTCAGACCTCCGTTCATCTTCAGAACACAAATGAAGATATTTTAGTTTAAAATCTGATGGCTCTGAAAGGCCTCCATTGGCTCAATGGCACTTTACACTCTCAAGACCCTTAAAAGGTACTAAAGACGTCGTTACAAAGTCCATCTCACTACAGTGGTTCTAAAATAACTTTATGAATCGGCGACAATAGTTTTTGTGCGCAAAAAAACCCTAAATAACGACTTACATAGTGATGACTATTTCAAAACAAAGCATCATGAAGCTTCGAAGCGTTA
The DNA here is from genome assembly GCF_949357685.1 of Gobio gobio. NCBI lineage: Eukaryota > Metazoa > Chordata > Actinopteri > Cypriniformes > Gobionidae > Gobio > Gobio gobio. The sequence goes on along the minus strand of NC_137119.1, from coordinate 38,821,929 downwards.
TGAATCAGTGAGTCGAATGATGATTCGGATCGCGTGTCAAACCGCCAAACTGCTGAAATTTGGCGATTCAAACCGCTGATTCGACTCGCTGATTCATAACGCTTCGAAGCTTCATGATGCATTGTTTTGAAATCGTCATCACTATGTAAGTCGTTATTTAGGGTTTTTTTGCGCACAAAAACTATTCTCGCCGATTCATAAAGTTATTTTAGAACCACTGTAGTGAGATGGACTTCGTAACGACGTCTTTAGTACCTTTTAAGGGTCTTGAGAGTGTAGAGTACCATTGAGCCAATGGAGGCCTTTCAGAGCCATCAGATTTACACTAAAATATCTTCATTTCTGTTCTGAAGATGAACGGAGGTCTGACGGGTGTCGAACGACATGAGGGTAAGTAATTAATGACAGAATTGACAGAACGATGAATGTTTATGTTATAATATAGAGATGAATACGTTTTAAAGCACAAGGATTCAGCATCAACTCTCTTGACAGACTCGCCCATCTTTCCAAAACTTTGACAAACATTAAATAAAAATGCAAAGTATTTCTCATCACCTTTTGTTTCTTCTTTTTCTTCTTCTTCTTCGTTTGATCTTCCTGCGTTTGTGTGTCCTCCAGCTGTTCAGTATTCTGCGGTTCCTCTGTAGTGTTTTCTACAGGAACACAAACCTGAAAACACACAAGAGAAATCAGTTTTTTAATATACAGTATATACCACGTCCAGGGTTTGAAATTAGCACCCGCCAAACACGGGTAAAAATCAACTGTGGTGGGTAACGCTGTCCTATCACTAGCCAATTTGGCGGGTCACTTACTATAATTACTCACTTTTAACATAGGAGCTCGCTCATACGCGCTGCCTCTGAATGTCTGTGACACACAGACAGCGCACCAGAATCTAGTTCTCTTTCGCGCTTGAACAAACAATAACACAAAAATTATAGCCAAAAGTCTGTTTTTTCGAGTAATAAGTAATAAGAGCAATATTAAATTAGTTAACGTTAAATTAAACCTAAAGAGTTGAGCGCGTGACAGCGCGGCACATCTTATGCTGCGTTCACACCGAACGCGAATAGAGCGTCTGGCGCAAGTGATTTCCATGTTAAGTCAATTGAAAGGCACGTTGACGCGCGTCTGGAGGTCCTGCGGCGCGATAGACGCGTTTCGCACGGCGCGATGGACATGATTCCGCCTCGTTCGCGCGAATTGAGCATCTTGCGCGTTATGCGCGAGTGGTGCTTTTTGTGCATTCACACGTTTGAAGCGAATTCGCGTCTGACGCCCGAGTTGAAAAATCTGAACTTTGCCGTCAATTCGCGCCGCGTTAACCAATCAGGAGCCTGCTCGCTGCTGTCACGTGGTAAAGTGACGTGATGAGAAACCCTGCATAGATTAAAAATACTACTATTGTGTCACAAAATTTAGTTTTAAGACTTTTTCAGGTGGGAATGTAGTTGAAACCTGGCTATAGTTGGTTTTATATAACAATAATGATAGTGACATAACAGTATAATGTAAGTGACATACTGATTTTTCCACTGGGAAAACAAGCTTTCATAAATGACGTCACAGAATGTGTTCACATTATATGCATATTATTTAAATACTTTAAACTAATTATTACATTGCCTTTATCATATATGCTAAAGAGACACACAGTGGTAAAGAAAAGATGGGAAGGAAGCAGATTACTTTAACTCACCTCAGCTGTACTTTTCTTTCTCTTCTTCTGTTTCTTCTCTGCTCTCTCTTCAGCAGCGTGTGTGTTTGTTTCTTCTTCCTGTGGCGCCACCGGATCTGATTCAGGAACAGCTTCAGAGTCCTGCAAATTCATAACGTCTATTAAAATATATATATACACACAGCATTCAAATAAAATCATATATAATATATTAGCTCAATTCTCCCAGAGAACTAAATGGATTAGAGTGCACCAGAAACTCTGAATGTTTATGTTATAATAAAGAGATTAATGCTTTTTAAAGCACAAGGATTCAACCTCAACTCTCTTGACAGACTCGCCCATCTTTCCAAAACTTTGACAAACATTAGATTAAATAGCAAAGTATTTCTCATCACCTTGTGTTTCTTCTTCTTCTTCTTCTTTGTTTGATCTTCCTGCTTGTGTGTGTCCTCCAGCTGTTCAGTGGTGTTTTCTACAGGAACACATACCTGAAAACATACAAGAGCAAATGCTTTAGAGTCAACGATTCGATCATCATTGCAGTAATTATGATGTTTCTAGCATGTTATACATTTAGCCACAGTTCTTCTAACCCTTAATGATGGAGTGTGTTTTTCTGGCTATCACCAGACCAAGCTCTATCTTTTAAGATTGAACATTGGTCTGGGGAGTGTGCTCTGTATTTTCTACTGCACAAGAGGCGTGTTCAACGGGCATAGTTCAAATGACTGTACGCAATTAGATAGTCCTTCAACCAATCAGATCCATCGCTTCTCTGTTGTCATCGTGTTAAACCCGCAAATAGCGCGGCAGGTGGATAAGCCGGGTTGTGATTGGTCCCCGCAGATTTGTAACGGAAGCAGGATAGAAAAATGTACAAGTTTCCAGCCTGAGCTGCAGAGCGAATCGCCGGGCAGATCGGGCTGGGTTTACCCAGTCTAGGAGTGTGTAGCTTTTCATTTCTTAAACAACCATGTATGAAGACACATCACGGCCATATTCCAGGATGACAATGTGAAAATTCATCAGCTCAGACTGTGAGAGAATGGTTGTCCAGACCTTAAATACATTGAAAGTCTTTGGGATGTGCTGGAGGAGACTTTACAGAGTGCTGGACTCTTGCATTGTCAATACATGATCTTGACCAAAAATTAATGCACCTCTTGATGAAAATAAATGCTGTGATAAAAACAAACTAAAATATTAATACATTTTATATATATGATCTAATATTGTGTTGGTCCCCCTTTTGCTGCCAAAAAAGCCCTGACCCGTCGAGGCATGGACTACTCTAGAACCCTGAAGGTGTGCTGTGGTGTGATCTGGCACCAAGATGTTAGCAGCAGATCCTGTAAGTTGCGAGGTGGGGCCTCCATGGATCGGACTTGTTTGTTCAGTGTTATTCAATTCACCTGTCATAATGTTATGCCTGATCAGTGTATACATGTCATTGAATCATTCAGGAGATTTGTTTAAAAAAAAAAATGCTGATTCATTCAGTAATGAAACAAATGAGTCACTGAACCAGTCACAAATGAGTCACTGAGCCAGTCACAAATGAGTCACTGAATCAGTCACAAATGAATCACTGAACCAGTCACAAATGAGTCAATGATCCAGTCACAAATGAGTCAATGAACCAGTCACAAATGAGTCACTGAACCAGTCACAAATGAGTCACTGAACCAGTCACAAATGAGTCACTGAACCAGTCACAAATGAGTCACTGAACCAGTAACAAATGAGTCACTGAACCAGTAACAAATGAGTCAATGAACCAGTCACAAATGAGTCACTGAACCAGTAACAAATGAGTCAATGAACCAGTCACAAATGAGTCACTGAACCAGTCACAAATGAGTCACTGAACCAGTCACAAATGAGTCACTGAACCAGTAACAAATGAGTCACTGAACCAGTAACAAATGAGTCACTGAACCAGTCACAAATGAGTCACTGAACCAGTCACAAATGAGTCACTGAACCAGTCACAAATGAGTCACTGAACCAGTAACAAATGAGTCAATGAACCATTCACAAATGAGTCACTGAACCAGTCACAAATGAGTCACTGAACCAGTCACAAATGAGTCACTGAACCAGTAACAAATGAGTCACTGAACCAGTAACAAATGAGTCAATGAACCAGTCACAAATGAGTCAATGAACCATTCACAAATGAGTCATTGAATCATTCACAAATGTGTCATTGAATCATTCACTCAAACCAATTCTTTTTAAAATTCTGCTGTCTTTTCAGTATCGTGGGAACATCATGATCTCTATTTTAAACAAACTAAATTGTGATTCTCAACTTATCCAGAATCGTGAAGCTCTATATATCTATATTTATGCATTTGGCAGACGCTTTTATCCAAAGCGACTTACATTGCATTCAAGGAACACATTTGACAATTTTCTCAATTCTTGCTTTTCCTGGGAATCGAACCCATGACCTTGGCGTTGCTAGCGCCATGCTCTACTGTTTGAGCTATAGGAATATATAGCATATATATATATATATTTATTAACCCCCCGGTGCCGTGTGGAGCAGTTATATGATGGACAGATGCATTTTTTTATGGACTTCAAAAACAGAGCAACTATTACTGCCATTATAATGCTTGGACTAACTTGGACATTTTTAATATAACTCTAATTTTATTCGTCTGAAAGAAGAAAGTCATATACAGCTAGGATGACTTGAGGGCGAGTAAATCATGGGCTAATTTTCATTTTTGGGTGAACTAACCCTTTAAGTCACCGGCCATTGGCAGGTGTGGCAAAAAGTTTGCAGTTATATACAGAAATGTAATAGTTATCAAACACCTTTCTTAACTGCATAAATAATAAATTAAATATAGATTAATCATCATTTTTTGATTAATCATCTACACTTTGTGTTTTTTTGTGTTTTTCTTTGTGTTCCCGTTGTTCTTTGATGAACATTAATGCCAGACATCATTATTGACTGCTGTGACTTTAAGATTGTCCGCTGCTGAACATGACGCGCTGTCACACACATCTAATTTTCTCACGTTCATTTCTCAAGTTCATTTAAGACGTTATTTAACTAATTTAAGACTCCTATTATGAGACTACAGCGTGTTCTCTTTTGTCTTGTCGCGCTTAACGGTTTAAAAACATTTACATGAATAAGAGCGTGATCATATAATGTAACGCTAGGCAAAAATTTATATAAAAACGTGGTAAAATTGTGTTAAATATTTTTAATGCGTTAAACTGAAAAAATGAATGGCCTGCGTTAACGCGTTAATTTGCCCAGCACTAATATATATACACACACACACACAAAGTATATGGTGATTTGACTTCAAATACATGCATTTTTCTCATCTTGTAAAAATGTTTCCATTTTGCCTTTCAGATAAACAGTGTATTCATATGCAGTAATATAATGCATACTTTAAAAAAGGAAAACACTTTCACTCACTTCAGACTTCTTTTTCTTCTTGCGTATATTCTCTTCTTGATCTCCGTTTAAGTGTGTACTTGTTTCAAGCCCCTTTAATTTCCAAAAAACAAATATAGTCATGAGCGCACAATATTAAATGCAGAGTAAGCTTCTTACAATAATTTAAACAATCATGTATACGAGCAAAATAGTCGTCCGCTACCTCAGCTTTCCTTTTCTTCTTCTTCTTATGTTTGCGTAACTCAGTGTTTTCCTCATGGGTGTTTGTGTCAGTATTATTCAGCTCCGAGATGTTTTCTGTATGTTGTTCACACACCTGAAGATTATGAACACCAAACAAAACTTCACTTATATGCATTATGAAAGACAATTCATCTTCTGGTCTCTGATCATAGCTCATTTAATATGTGGATCTTTCCATTATTACCTGACATTTGTTATTAGATCCACAGCCAAGTAGATCCAAGTATTATCATAAGCACACACCTCATCATCAGCCTCTCTCTTCTTCTTTTTCTTCTTCTTCTTGCCATTCATCTCCTCTTTTCTCTCATCTTGTACACATGTGATTTCATCCACAATGAGTTTGAGTTTCTTTTTCTTGAGAGAATCAGATGGAGGTACAAAAGCTTGACTCTTCGTCATGGCACCAGATCTGAGTGGAAAAGGTACAAATTATTGTTCAACAGTGTATAAACTGATCAATAATGACAGACATTTATAATGTTACAAATACATATATATATATATATATATATATATATATATATATATATATATATATATATATATATATATATATATATATATATATATATATATATATATATATATTAGGACTGTCAAAAGATTAATCGCGATTAATCTCATCCAAAATAAAAGTTTGTGTTTACATAATATATGTGTGTGTACTGTGTATAATTATTATTTATATATAAATACAAACACATTCATGTATATATTTAAGAAATATTTGCATGTATATACTGTATATACATTTATATTATATATAAATATAAATATTTTATATATATAAATATAAATATTTTATATATAAATATAATACATTTTTCTTAAATATATACATGCTTGTGTGTGTTTTTATATATAAATAATAATTATACACAGTACACACACATATATTATGTAAACACAAACTTTTATTTTGGATGAGATTAATCGCAATTAATCTTTTGACAGCCCTAATATATATATATATATATATATAAAATATATAATATAACTAAATGCTGTTCTTTTTAACTTTTCCCGACTTTTTTATATCACGGCGTCACAAAATTATTAAGCAGCACATCTGTTTTTAACATTGATAATAATCAGAATTATCATGTTTCTTGAGCAGCAAATGATCATATCGGAATGATTTCTGAAGGATCACGTGACACTGAAGACTGGCGTAATGAAGCTGAACATTCAGCTTTGATCACAGGAATACATTTCATTTTACAATATATTCAAGTTATTTTAAATTGTAATCATATTTCACATTATTATTGTTTTTACTTTTGAACGATGGTGTATATTAACCATATTAATCCAAACATATATCAAACTATAAGAAATGAGAATCATAAACTGCTTCTTAGAGACACAAATAAGATATTGTTTGGACTCAAAGTACAATAAAATGAATATTATGCAGATTATATCACTGTCACATTGTAAGCATTTACGACTAAACAATAAACAATAAAAACCTTGAAAGTGTGAGTTAGTAAATTACGATTTACTCGTATTTGCGCTTTAAACCAGCCAACACACATAAACTAATTCCCTCAACTAGTTGAGTAAGTTTATAATAGCGTTACATGTACTTACAAGCCAAACAAAAATATTCCACAGCTTCTTCAGATGCACGTGTGGACAGGAAGCGCCATGAAAACGGAATCAAGGCCACGTTTGATGACGTTGCTATGGTGATGCGAAATCTGCATCTCTGATTGGTTGATACTCAGAGCTCCGGGTAATGTAGTCTTTAAACTCTCTGTCACTTAAACTTAGAATACACTTTAAGCTATTGTGTTTTTATGATGTTTGTATTACGGTGTGCAACCCTATAATATATTTGAAGTGATCAGACGAACTATTCTCGTTAAAACGTCTAAAGATCAAAGCGGAACTACATTTTAGGTAATTGTAGTTTCCTGCCGGGCGGGATTTACAGAGGCGCTCGTTACATGACCTGAGAGAGTTACGTCTGATATGAAGAAGCCCTGAAGATGTCAAAAGTCTGCTTTCGTTTATCGGGATTTTCCTTAGGTCGCAATGTTTTTACAAGCCGAAGGCATGCGAATTTAAGGCAAGTGAATATTTTGTCCTTGTATAGATTGTGAAATAACCGTCATTCACCGTTATAGGGTTTATGCTCTGCATTGGACATTAATGAAGACAAAATTATTTGTTGATAATTGAAATGTATTTCTTGAACAGATTTATTTCCTCTTAAATGGATAGTTCACCCAAAAATGAAAAAATCAGTCGTCATTCAATGGCTACCATCAAATGTCTGGTTTCCAGAACATTCTTCAAAATATCTTATTTTGTGATTAAAAGACGAGAGAAACACATATGTGTGAATTAATGATGACAATGTTGGTTTTTGGGGTGAACTGTCCCTTTAAATTGTCGGCTGACCTTGGCTAGAGTGATATCCCAAACAGTGGTAAACCATTGTTTTTGACAAAAACAAGCACTGGATTTATTTATAATGTTTCTGTTATTCAAGCAGATCTTTAAAAGTAATGCGTTTTATTAAATGTGAATTACTTTTCTATCTGTAGACCATGTGCATCAAGGATGCTGTCCATTACATCACAGCTTCATGCAAAGTCCAGAAAACCCCCAGATGAGGAGGATGTAGTACCCGCACCAATCAAGTTCTCAACAAGCAAAGCCAGTCACCGAAGCTGGAACGTGGACCGTTCGCTGGGCAGCAGTTTCCAGCGTCCCTGGTGGAAAGTTCTACCCATCAGCCTCTTTGGAGTGGGCTTCCTCCTCTGGTGCGTGCTCAGGAAGGAGACCGAGATGGACGAGTCTCTGGAGAAAAACCTGTATGAACATTTGCCAGGACTGCTGTCCGATGAAGAACAGGAGGAAGTCGCTGTCAAAAACAAACCGTTATAGTGGCTCAAGAGACATTTTCCAGTTGTGATATTTATGCCTTCAGAAGTCAAATGCTTTCGTCATATGGGAGTCGGAAATCAGATTAGTTGAAATGTCAAACTGACCACCCAGAGACTCTGCTTTTGAAAGTGACTGCAGTGAATGTGATCTGTAGTCGGGTATATATTGAAAACTCAGACATTTAAGAATTGCAAGTATAATGTAGAAACTTCTGAATTGTAATTGTGTAACTGATTTACAAATGTCATCAGGGAACCCATGATCAAACACATTGAGAACAGGCCTTCATTAAGTTATACTTGATCTGTATAATAAACTGTATAAACTAATTTTACCAGTTGTTTTTAACTTCATAGGACTTTACCCGTTTCACAAACCAGGATTAAACCAATCCCAGACTAAAATGCATGTTTGAGCGGTTTCAACTGGAAACTTGCACTGACATCTTATGTCACTGTCATCATTCAGTCTCAAGATGCAGTGATTTTTCTAAGGCACGTTTATAAAATCTACTAAGTGTCCTTATTGAACTAAGGCCTAATATCCTGGCTTAAATTAAGCCTTGTATGTGAAACCAGGCCATTCAATTGTAAACTAAAACATGACTTAAAACCCATTTAGATCGATCAAAAAATGGCACTGTTTGCATTGACAACATATCCATGAGGGCCATGCTATTTGCTCGGTCAACAAGGTAACATTTCTGTACGGAGTTTCGAGTCCTTAAGTAAACAAGTATTTTTTAAAGTCCTTTGAGGACATTAGCATCTATGTAACCCCTCCTATTCAAACCACCAGCTCCAAGCGGGACTTGAACCCAGGTCTGCCAGCATGAGAGTCGGACGCTCTAACGAGGCTAAAGGCTTCAACCTCCAGTGTCAGTCGCTAGAGCATCTCTCGAGATCAGAGGAGTGAGGTTTACTCACACAACAACTACTAGCTGGCCTCCGTTACACTTACATCTTTAGTCCTGGAGGGCCACTGTCCTGAAGAGTTCAGCTCCAACTCTAATCAAGCACACCTGAACAAACTAATAAAGGTCTTCAGGACTACTAGAACGGTGCAGGCAAGTTATTATTAGGGTTAGAGCTAAACTCTGCAGGACAGGACCAAAGTTCCCCATCCATGATCTAGATGGCTTGTAACTTTGATATGTGAAACAGAATTTAAGGCAAAAATGAGCAACAAAAGATTGAGGTAGTGGAAAGTTTATTTACAACCAAATGGCCACAATAGAAGAGAAACCCAATGTAATAACGATAGAAATAAAATGGACAGTCTAATTCATCATGAAGCATGCAGACTAGGCAGAGGTATATGAAAGTCTAAAATACAAACTTTAAAACCCTGAGGAGCTCCCGGAATGTTCTGACGCTGCCCCCCCTACTATCAACTTGAACCACAAGATACCCCATCCCCTACCGCAACTACCAAAAAATACAAAAAAATAAACTTAAACTACACAGGCATTTATAGTCAAGAGTGTAAGAACCCCAACGCCCCTCCCACCCGGCCCACCCGCACAACAAACCCCTCCCTCATATAATCCTCCACACACAAAAAAAGGTGAGT
>NC_137119.1:38732090-38809590 GCF_949357685.1 Gobio gobio | reverse complement strand
GCGTGTATGCGTGTATGCGTGTATGCGTGTATGCGTGTATGCGTGTATGCGTGTATGCGTGTATGCGTGTATGCGTGTATGCGTATATATATATATATATATATATATATATATATATATATATATATATATATATATATATATATATATATATATATATATATATATATATATATATATATATATATATATAAAATAACTCCTGTACACCTATACAAGCACACATGCATATATAAACAACGCGTGTGTGTTCCTCACCGGTATCTGTGGGGCTTCTTGACTCCACCAGTAGACGGCGCACTCTTCCTGGCCGCTTTGGTGGCCAGCTGCTTCCTGGGGGCTTTACCACCAGTGGACTTACGGGCAGTCTGTTTGGTACGTGCCATGGCACTTTATTGAAGCGGTCTAAAGAGAGACAAGAGCCGATAAGACCACAAGAACAGCCAGCGCGGGGAATTCCGCATGCAATGACGCAATACACAACAACTCCACTCTCGGTCCCGCCCATAATAATAAAGTCATGCTGTAACGCACTTAATATTTAGGAAAACGCCACAGCAAATTAGCATTTTACTAGCTATTAATGAAAAACTAGCTGGCGCCATTTTAGAAAATCAAAGAAACGTGTACTTTAAGGTAAATTAGCTGGCAAAAAAAAGTATAATTTTATAAACATACGGTTATGAATTAACGTGAATGCAATGTTACTTGTATAAATAAGCAAGTTGAAACGCGTGTTGTTGTGGGGAAACGATAAGCTGAACTCGCAGTAGGACACTGGGTCACACACACATAACCGAGTCCCATTCAACACACACACACACATTGCCTGAAGGCAAAAATCTTCAACGGTAGTCGGTTTCATTCACCCATTCAGCAACTAGTACTACAAAATACGCCATGTCCGCTTCAATTATGGCGAAACCGATGAGAAACAACCGGCAAATTGAAATCTAGAAGCGCTGATTTATCCAGTAGTGAAGTCCACCATCTCAGGATGAGACACAGACACGTTTCTGCCTTTATGTGTAACATGGCGCCCAAGAACACCAATTATAGCCCTTTCTTTGTCTACACCGACAATTCAGTAACTCAACATTAAAGTGTTTAAAAGAAAAACGACAAATGTTGTTGGATAACATACTAGAAACACGTACCTAAGGTCAAAAACAGCTAAATAACTTTTAATAAAGCATAAGTAAATGTAAACTCACGCTCGTTAGCTTAGCTTGTTGCTACCGCGACAAAAAAGGAGCCAAAACCGCCGTTAGCGAATTCAAACGGCGAAAACAGACTCAACGGTTTACGTGTTCTAAAATATCTCCCACATACGATCTTTAATGTGTTAAATACAAGATTCGATTGGTATTTGTTACTTTAAGACCGAACATTAACGATACTTACGATTTTTTGTTTCGGTTAATCCGTCAAACCCAAAACAAGGAACGTCGGTCACGCGCAGAGCGAGTTGCCCCATATTTATACAGCCTGTGACGTCCGTGCGCGCGTAAGCCACGCCCACGTTGCCTCTCATTGGCTGGAGGAGCGAGGGGGAGAATTTACCCTTCTTTAGTATTTTATTTATAATAGTTAAAACGCGGTTTTGATGTACTTTTAAAGCCATTTTCATTCTGTTTCTGCAGATGAATCAGATCATTTAAACGGCTTACGGTTTTCAAATGGCTTCATGGCAGTTTTATCAACAATCTTCGTGAAATATCGGTGTTAGATGCTTTTAAAAAGCTTTCCATTTCTAGTCCCTGTTGGTGTTGATTACATAACCATCGTGTAAGAACAACCGCCCCTCACGGTTCCTTGTAATACAACTAATACAAAATATATTTCATACATTATTGCAACAATCATTGCCCCGTGCTTTTGAGATCCACTACTTTTAAATGCAGTCTTTGTGTGTTACCAATGCTTACGGAGGGTAAATTGTATTATTCTGCAGTAGGAACCTATAGAATAGCACATTTGTTACCGGCGGAACCCTTTGATGGGTGCACACACATATGGGATATCAACACATGAGTAGTACAAAATTGTAAATACGTTTAAAAATCAGATGTAGTTAAATGACTCGGTCACATGTATGTTTTCCGTAAGTGCTGCACACTTGATAGGTGATAGTTTGTGTACAGACTGCGAGTGTATTTGGTTTTCAGAAGATTAAACCTCCAGCAATGACAGAGGAATCAACTGGAACGGGTAAGATATAAAGCATTTGAATATACGTGAAATTTGGCAGACTTTTATATTTAGTTGAACTGTATGGCTTAGTAGCATCCAGATAAATGCTTTCAATTTGTGTATTCTTTCCAGGAATGCTAGGAAATGAGAAAAACACGGATGGTAAGAGTGGAGAGGCAGAGACTGACACAGCGCTGCCCCCCAAAACTGCAGACCAAAGCTCTGAGGCTCCTGCCAATGCTAAAAAACACAAGAAGAAGAAGAAGAAAGCAGGTGATGGAAAAGACAGTCAGCAGAAAGGGCTAAGAAGCACAGCTGAGGAAACATCTAAACAAGAGACCACAGAATTAGTAAGCACTAATACTAACATACACACTTGAATGCTTTTACAATTCAGCATGCGCACAATCATTTTCATTATTAGGAATCATCAAGTATAGCAAATAAGAAAAATGTACATAATATTTACATATACTTCATATAGTATACTTTACTGATCATTGTGTTTGCATGTATAAGCTGTGGCAAAGATTAATAAGTAAGTTGACTTTATAACTGTGTGTTAGACTCCTGACGAGCAGCTGAACCGAGAGCTGGACTGGTGTATCGAACAGCTCGAGCTGGGCCTGAGAACTCAAAAAACCTCCACCAAACAAAGTGAGTGTGTCTGACAACACTACAAATACAACATATATATATATATATATTGGCCGACACAGATAACCGATAATTCTTTATATTTGAAAGGCGATAACCGATATATTAAGCGATAAACCTAAATACAAAGTTTTATATAATTTTGGGGAGCCTGATTACAAAAACAAAAGTCTCTCCATTAAAAGCACTGTCCAGGCACATAGTTATAATGCTCAAATTATAATTTTATGTAGCCTATATGACAGATTTTTGTTGCACTTAACTGTATTTTTGAAGTGATTTCAATCATATTTCAAGCGATTTAAAACCATCATGGCGAACAGTGCGCATCTGAAGTGTCTCACCTGAAGGAAATAAACCATTATATATATATATTGACTTTAATATATCGGCCAAATTTTCGATAATTACATCGACAACATTAAAAATGAACATATATCGGCCGATACTGATATGGTGGCCGATATATCGTGCATCCCTAATACAGTTTACACTAACTCTGGACAAAAAACTGGTCTTCTCTCTATACATATGCTGCGTTCACGCCATGACGTAATTATCGTTATTTCGAGATTACAACATGTGACCTATGGCATCTCTATCAACGACCTAAATGAATCCACAGTGGTCACGTGGTACACTTAGGAGCTCAAATTCAAAATCCCATCCTATGCCCGGTACACTTTGTGCTGTCCCGAATGAAAGATGACCAATCATGGCGATTTCTGTGGTCATGGCCAGTGTTGGGGAAAATTACTTTGAAAAGTAATGCATTACAATATTGAGTTACTCCTTTAAAAAGTAACTAATTACGTTACTTAGTTACTTTTTAAGAAAAGTAATGTGTTATGTTACTTTTGCGTTACTTTTTCTCACCTGGGCTGGACTTGTTTGCTTTTGTATTTTTTATAACAAAAAAGTTATATTTTTGTATAAATATATAAAGACCCTTTCACACCAAAATTGAAATAACAAGCCTCAGGCTGAAGGAAATGCAAATTCACATGTGTACAGTAGTGTTCGCAGCTCAAACAAACCTTTTAGCTGTGCTTCTATTCTGGATAACTGAAGAATAGGACGCTGGAGAAAGCAGTTTAACACTTACTTCACCAATAAAAACAAAAAATCTAAAGTCATTTTTGCTTATGGTTTAACTGAATCATTGAAGGTCAGCAGCAAGTACACTGGTCAATAACGTGAGATTAAATGCATACAAATATTTGTTTTATTTCAAATTTGGAAGTTTGCATAGTATTCTGATTATGCATTTAACTGATTGTATCCATTTTGAGGTCTACTGAATCTTATTTGTGCAAGTGAGATTAGTACACACATGCTCACATTTAGTCTAGAACTACAATAACCCTCATTTTTACACACAACGCCTCTGCACTTATGATTTTTCTCAACTTTGGGACAAGAGAGCTGTCAGTCAATAAATGGGAGAACAAAGTAACTTGCGTTACTTGTTTGAAAAAGTAACTCAGATATTTTTATTTATTTATTTTTAAGAGTAATGCGTTACTTTACTAGTTACTTGAAAACGTAATCTGATTACGTAACTCAAGTTACTTGTAATGTGTTACCCCAACACTGGTCATGGCTTCTAAACAGTGGTCCTACTTGTTACCGCATGATCGTCTCAGAGTGTGTTTGCTGCTACATACGTCCACTAGCCAATAAAAATGCAACATGAAATGGTGTATTGATCAATACGATATGCCACTAAAACTTCAAACTACTTTCCTCAAGCTCCAAAATTGAACGTTTATTTCTTTTCCCTAGCGAAGACCGCGTCCATATTCTCCTCTTTCACTTCCTCCTTTTTTTTCAGCACACATTAAAACCACAATTGCCAAACTGCGACTCATCTCGCTCTATTTGTTGAATCACACTTTGGCAGTTGTAGTTTTTATGTGTGCTGGAAAAAAGAGGAAGGGAAAAGACCCTGAGGTAAGCAGTTTTAAGCTTTAGCGCCATGTCGCATTTTCATTGGCTGGTCAGTAGACGTAGGTCGTAGCAGCAAACACACTGAGACGATCGTGCTGTATTTATGACACCGTCAGAAAATTGTCGCAGGCTATCTTTGGTCGCAAGACCGTGACAACGGCCATCTTTAAACCTCTCTCATTGTACGACATTAGGAGCCATGATCACAGAAATCGCCACGATTGTTTCATGATAGCAATCTTTCATCTGGGACAGCCGAAAATCATGCAGTGTGTCCCGGGCTGTACAATTTGATTTATAATGATCTTAAAGGATTGCTGAAATCGCAGTCTGTTGCAGGCATGATAAGTTGTAATTAAGAGCTCTACGAGAATCGAAACCCTTTTTACGAGTGGAAATCTCATAATTATGGTAATTACAACATGGCGTGAACGCACCTATGTGTCTCCGTTTAGGGGAAGAAGCAAGTCGTTCTCTGAAGACTTTACGTAGCTCCAAAGCTCCCTTGGTGAAGAAGAGGCAGGTAATGCGAGCCATCTCAGGAGACTACAGGAAGAAGATGGAAGAGGAAAAAGCCAGACAATTCAAACTCATACAGTCAGGTAGGACGACGACACAAATGTGCTTATTATATATTTATACCTTTTTTTGGTGTGATAGACAACAGGGGTTTTCAATCTTTTACATGCCACAAATATCCTTGAGTGAGGGACCCATATTTTCATGTATAATATCCCAATTTATATGTAAAAAAAGAAAATATAGTTTTTTTTTTCTGTTCACTATAGTACTGTGTTATGTATTATTTATTTAAATAATTTATTTCACCATTTACTTATATATTTGAACAGGGCTGCAAACTCAAGCATTCATCGTAAGAGGCATGTAATTGACACTGTTCTCACGCTCATTTTCTCACGGTGTAAAATATACATCGATGAGCAAAGAGGACACTGATAACTCGCCAATAGAGAAGACAGAGCAGTTTACTTTTGATAGTCTTAGCTTTCAATTTTAGTAAGAAATTCAAACAATAAATGAGCTTTTTAATGTGGCGTGAGAGATGGCTGTAGCGCCCCAGTTCAAGCAGCATCTCGTCCTCTTTACTGTAGCTATAGCACAAAATAAAACATGAATGAACATCAGAAGGTATGCTGACAGAAACAGTACAACTTATTGAAATGTATCATGTCTCATGTAATCAGTGTTTCAACAGCGGTAAGACGTCAATAAAACGGCTTGTAAACAATGTAACGTAACTTGACATTTACCTCAGGAAAAGTCCCTCAGTGTCCATAGTATGATGCAAAGATAAGATAGAAAAATTCAAATTAGAGGAGCATTTTGCAACAACAAAAAACGCACTATATTACATTAACTATCACTAAAAGGTTGTAATTATAGTGTTATTGTTATAAAAACGGCCTTATATGCTATTGTATACAAATCTGTTGTTAATTTGATCTTTTAAAGGGACAGTTCACCCAAAAATGAAAATTCTGTCATCATTTACTCACCCTTATGTTGTCCAAACCTTCTGCAGAAAACAAAAGATATTTTAAAGGATGTTGATAATCAAAGTGTTGGTATTGTTTTCCTACTATGGAAGTCAATGACTACCGTCAACTGTTTCATTACCAACCTTCTTCAGAATATCTTCTTTTGTGTTCAGCTAAAGACAGAAACTCATACAGGTTTGGAACAACATGAGGCTGAGTGAATGATGACAAAGTTTTCATTTTTGGGTGAACTATCTCTTTAATAATAATGTACAGCTGACATGGTGTAGGCTATAGTTTACTACTGCTATAGTTTCTTGAGAAAAAAATAACATGTACCTGAAATTAATCTAATTGAGATCGAGATTGGAATCAAATCAAAAGCGTATTAATCGAATTGAATCAAATTGTGAAATGTGTGTCAATGATAACTCTCACCACTGAACTCAAAGTTGGCAGCCCTGCTTCAATTATTTTTTTCTTTATTTTAATCATCATTTAAATTTTTTCTTTTTTTTTTTACATTTAATATTATTTTATTTATTTAGATAATTATATATTTTTTTATTTTTACACTTCATTTAGTTTTTTTCCCCCCTAAATGTATTCACTGACCCCTTGCACTCCCTGCATTATAATATCCTGACAGTATGATATAAATTGCTCTCTCTGTCTCCATAGCGATGACCTCCGCCCGGGTCACCAGTGTCTCCGAGTGCAAACCAGTGTTTCACCGGAGAGCTGAGAGGAACACACAACCCACAGACAAAACAGACCAATCTCAAGAGACGCACACTCTGCAAGGGCCCCGGGAGACAAATGAACACAATGAGACTGATGACGACACAAAACCTTTTGTTTTCACTAAAACACATGAAGAGTTTTGCTTCAACTTTAATTTGTGACTGTGCACATTTACATCAACCAGCAGGATTTGTGCCTTAAGTAGACATACTTCTTTTGCATAATTTTGCTGTACATCATTCTTTATGCATTTCATTAAGAATACAATATTGCTAATCATATTTGCCATACAATAAAAAAGAAAATACAACCAAAGCGTTCCTCACTTTGTGTGAACATTTTAATGTTATATATTTATTATATATGCCGTATATAATTTATAATATGTATCTTTTTTCATTAACAAATACTGTTATGTCGGTGGCTGCGTGTTGAAGATGTAGATGCTATGGCAACGTATTTAAAAGCCTTACATTAGAAATGTAAGCTTATTTTTCAAATAATTTAAGCGCGTTATTTCACCTCAAGTCAACGCTTGTATGTGTAAAATTCCTGTGCCGTTTATCAACAAACGTGTTGCTGTTTGAAGTCGTCAAGCACGTAAAATATTAGGGATGAAGCAGAGGCTAATGGGATATGTAGTCCTACATTGCGCTCTTGCCGATCATACTATATTATGGGAAATATACAAAAAACTACAACTCCCTGTGTGCTCACTACGACATATTCAACAACACTCCCCGGTTGGAACACAAAACTTCCTTTAAGTTGCCGCTGCTGTTGCGAAAACTTTGAATAGCAAAGTTTTAATTATTTCAAGGTTTGTACGCTTTTAGTTGTCGGGTGCTTTATTTAGTTGCTGGGTTGTGCGTTTATGGCATTAACTGTTGTTGTAAAAAGTTGTCATTTCCATAATTATAACTTTTTGTAACTAATTTTCAGCATCATAACCATGTCATAAACATAAGATGAGTATGTATACGAGTATGAGATAGCGTAAGTGAGTTTTTGATGCATGCATAATAGCCCTTTAAATGTCTGACACCAGATAACGGAATATTATTTCACTGCAAATAATTTGGAGAAAGATTAAATACATAATAACATGTATGCATACTGTAAATATCAAAGCTCGTTCGCAGGGGAGGATGTCTGAGCTGAGCGACGAGGCCAGCAGTGAGTCGGATCAGTTAGGCGCGAGTCTGTCCGTGTGGCTCGCGGACGGTGGAGGTGCTCTGATCGGCCCGGAGGAGCTGAACGTGCCGCTGGACCTTCACACCGCCTGCTCTATCGGACAGTATGATGTGGTGGCCGAATGCATCCGCAGGTAACATGGAATACGTTTGCTGGTCATGTTACCCAGCTAACCGTTTTAGTCCGGTGTGCTCGAAGAAATTGATTTTAAAGAAATAGTTCTGGTTCTCATAACGTTCTGTGAACAAAAAATAAATAAATAAAAAAACCGCAACAAATTTTAATACCAACAATGTAATGTTAATACTAACAATTCAAATCTATACAGTGCACACAAATAATGCATAATAGATCAATGCACGTTATCATGTTTCAAAATGAAATACAAATTTACCATTCTTTTTTTTATGGAATATTGCGGGATTTATTATAAATGATTTATCCGTCCACATCGTTATTATTTTTTAAATGTATATGCCCTCATCATTTTTAATCAAAATCCCTCTTGGCGCAACATCTCTTTTCTGGTGACGTGTTTACTGGCGCGAGGGAGGGGCAACCTGTCACTCACATGTGATCGACCAATAGCAAACCACAACCATCCAGTCAATTCCCCAAGGACAAAATCAAGCCCTTATTTCTCATTCAAGGAGTCTTTTCACTCGGATATAGGTCACAATAGGGAGGAAAAGACTATATTTCAGCTTCTGTTTCTTGGGGACTTTAATCAAAATAGACTTTAAAGAAAAAGTTTTGGTTTGTTAGAACGGCTTTGGTTGTAAAATAGGGTTTCTGCGGGTCTTAAATCATTTCATTTTTATAATATTTTTTCTATTTTTTAATGGATTTTTTTTTTTAAATGACTAGATTTTATCAATAAATAATATAATTTAATCACATTCTTCACATTCTTTAAACATTTCACGCATAACCCTGTTAATTCAGCTCAGAATATCTTACATTGGGTGTCTCTGCTGACCTCTTGTGGGAAAAAAATAATATAACATGATATTTCATGACTCTTGCCACTAGATGGCCTTATAGCTCTATATATGGAGCACATGAGCTGTTCCGCTGGGTCCTAAAGTCAGTTCTCGAGTTTATCTCTTCAGTATGCATTCAGATATACATGTAGTAGACATTATAAAATCATTTTGTTGGCAAAGTTTACTTCTAATTTTGAGCTTTTTCTAGGTTTTTTTTATGTGAAGCATTCCATTCATTCCTAAGGGGGTCAAATTGACCCGCAAGGACCTGATTTGTTACTTTTTTGTATTTCAACCACATAAACTTATCGGATCCAGTAAAAAATGTTGTGTATTCATGGTTCAAGTGCGACAAAAGTCCTAAGGTCTACTCAGATGAACACTCAAATTTATTTCGGGTCAAAATAACCCAAGGGACATTTTCACTTCCTATTAGATGAAGTCAAAAAAAGACTATACGTCGGCATTTACTTGAGATGCAAATGTAAAATGAAGTCTTGAAAAGAACAAATATCTGTCAATGAGTTATGAAAACGCCCCTTTGAATTAAGTCGATTTTTCTGAGCCCATTTGGCAGATATTTGTTCTTGTTTTAATCATAAACAATTCATTTTTGCTGCATATTTTGTCATTTTGTATTTCCAGTGCAACTTAAGTTTAAGAATCTTTAGACATTTGCACTGGAAAACAAACGTTATTTCCATACTCTGTTGGTTGGGAGCAGAGTGATTCAAGCTACTACCTCTTTGTAAAATTAAAAGTAATGTATATCTGTTGTATTTTCAAACTCTGAAGTGTTGCTAATACAACTCATTGTGTTTCTCCCTAGACATTTACACTTAGAGAACATTGACGTATTGTGTTCCCTTCAATTTATTCCTTACATTTTCTTTGCTTGGTCTTTTTAAAAGTCTTACATTTACCTTCATGAAACCTGCAGAAACTCTGAAAAATGTTGACATTCATGTTAATACTAAGATTACAGCTGTTATTCAGAATCTATTCAGGTCATATAGTACATACAAGCAATGCACTGTTATCATGTCTCAGATGCCACACTTTAAAATGAGCCCATATAAGGTTTTCATGGTACCCGGTGACTTATTTACCAAATCTCCCCTTTTTCTGATCTAAATGTGGTTTCAGGGGAGAGGTGGATTTGGATGGGAAGAACATCGGTGGTTGGACTCCTCTGATGTACGCTGCGTATATCGGTCACGATAGCATCGCTAACCTTCTGCTGGAGGCGGGCGTCAGTGTCAACACCACCACGTCTAAAGGACTCACACCCCTGATACTCGCCGCCAGCTGCGGTAACGAGAGCATCGCCTACTTCCTGCTGCAGGTAAGACTCATGTTAAAGGGTTAGTTCACCCAAAAATGAAAATCCTGTCATTAATTACTTCCCCTCATGTCGTTCGACACCCGTAAGACCTCCGTTCATCTTCGGAACACAAATGAAGATATTTTAGTTGAAATCCTCCATTAGCACAATGCACTGTACACTCTCAAGACCCATAAAAGGTACTAAAGACGTTGTTACAAAGTCCATCTCACTACAGTGGTTCTACAATAACTTCATGAAGCAACGAGAATAGGTTTTTTGCGCAAAAAAACCCTAAATAACGACTTATATAGTGATGACCGATTTCAAAACACAGCATCATGAAGCTTTGAAGCGTTATGAATCAGCGAGTCGATTCAGCGGTTTGAATTGCCAAAGTCACGTGATTTCAGCAGTTTGGCGGTTTGACACGCGATCCGAATCATGAATCGACTCACTGATTCATAACGCTTCGAAGCTTCATGATGCCTTGTTTTGAAATCGTCATCACTATATAAGTCGTTATTTAGGGTTTTTTTTGCGCACAAAAACTACTATCGAGCCACGAGGCCTTTCAGAGCCATCGGATTTCAACTAAAATCTCTTCATTTGTGTTCCGAAGATGAACGGAGGTCTGACGGGTGTCGAACGACATGAGGGTAAGTAATTAATGACAGAATTTTCATTTTTGGGTGAACTAACCCTTTAAGAATTTGTTAACAGTGACAGAAAAGTTATTTGAATAATTTAGTTTCTTTCTCAAAAGACTTGCAAAACTGGATGAAACTTTCTCTCTGTACAGCAAGGAGCGCAGCTTGAATGTAAGGATGTGCGCGGGTGGACGGCTTTGTTGCACAGCACGGCTACTGGACATCAGCAGATGGTCAAATTCTTATTAGAGCATCACGCCAATGCAAATGTCAAGTGAGTAACATTCGCATTCAAACCTACAAGCAAATATTCTTCATTACAAATGCGGGCGGTGTTCAGAATAGCAGACAATACTGTTTTTGCAGGATGTATACTTTGCACAATATGCACATTTTCTGTATGCATGGGACTTTTGAAAATCCCACAATGCAGTGTGCCCTAGACATTGACTTTCCAGTCCCGATATGATGAATAAATTGAAGGGGATATCATCAGTATGGAGTGGTGATATAAAAGTTTGGAATAATTAAGATTTGTGTTAAAAGAAGTCTCTTCTGCTCACCAAGGCTGCATTTATTTGATCAGAAATACAGTAAAAACAGTGAAATATTATTACAATTTAAAATATCTGTTTTCTATATGAATATATTGTAAAATGTAATTTATTCCTGTGATCAAAGCTGAATTTTCAGCATCATTACTCCAGTCTTCAGTGTCACATGATCCTTCAGAAATCATACAAATATGATGATTTGCTGCATTTACAACAATACAAAGTTCTGTCATGAAACTCTAGATGGCGCAGGCTGATTGGTCCTTAACTCAGTCTGCTTGCAATCACGTCATTTTCTATAGGGCACAGCTGATTGGTTCCTGCTGCATCAGTAGCCAATGAGCTCGCTGCTCAACCTTCAAATACTTGGTCAGCATTTTGCCATAGCAGTTGCAGCGCTCTTTCAGAAAACCATCACCTTCCCCAGCTCCACCTGTACAGATCTGCTATGGGTAATTAAAGGTGCAGTGTGTAGTATTTATGAGGATCTATTGACAGAAATGCAATATAATATACATAACAATTTTTTCAGTGGAGTATAAAGACCTTATATAATGAACCGTTATGTTTTTATTACATTAGACTGAGCCGTTTCTATCTCCATACACCGCGGGTCCCCTTACAGTGAAGCCGTCATTTTGCACCGTCATGTTTCTACAGTGGCCCTAAACGGACAAACTTCTCCACAGAGCGCTAGTCACTCTCTGCTGTCTCAGAAGACAACATCTTTGTCCTGAAAGGGAGGGGTGAGCGGTGGGTGGTTGCAATTCACAACCTCACCACTAGATGCCGCTAAAATGTACACACTGCACCTTTAATGTACGCTATTTTGTGAAGTAGCAGCATGTCTTACTTGCTCACAGCAGCGTGTCGTGTATGTATTGGCAGTAGCAAGTCCTGTACCTGCTCTGAAGCAGCGGCAGCGTAGCAGATCTGTCCCGCCAAGACCAGACATATCAGCATTGTAATATCCATTAACATTTCAAACATGACATTTACAGTTCATACATTAACAATACATAACTCTCAGTGAACACGTGTCCTTTTGAGAGCCATTAAATCTTTGACCTCTGTCCTCACAGAGAGCCGCTGTCCGGATTCACACCGCTCATGGAAGCCGCAGCGTCCGGACATGAAATCATCGTTCAATACTTCCTCAGCCATGCAAGTGTGACTTTACTATGAAATGTGATATACACTCACCTAAAGGATTATTAGGAACACCTGTTCAATTTCTCATTAATGCAATTATCTAATCAACCAATCACATGGCAGTTGCTTCAATGCATTTGGGGGTGTGGTCCTGGTCAAGACAATCTCCTGAACTCCAAACTGAATGTCAGAATGGGAAAGAAAGGCGATTTAAGCAATTTTGAGCGTGGCATGGTTGTTGGTGCCAGGCGGGCCGGTCTGAGTATTTCACAATCTGCTCAGTTACTGGGATTTTCACGCACAACCATTTCTAGGGTTTACAAAGAATGGTGTGAAAAGAGAAAAACATCCAGTATGCGGCAGTCCTGCGGGCGAAAATGCCTTGTTGATGCTAGAGGTCAGAGGAGAATGGGCCGACTGATTCAAGCTGATAGAAGAGCAACTTTGACTGAAATAACCACTCGTTACAACCGAGGTCTGCAGCAAAGCATTTGTGAAGCCACAACACGCACAACCTTGAGGCGAATGTGCTACAACAGCAGAAGACCCCACCAGACCTCCCACCGGGTTCCACTCATTTCCACTACAAATAGGAAAAAGAGGCTACAATTTGCACGAGCTCACCAAAATTGGACAGTTGAAGACTGGAAAAATGTTGCCTGATCTGATGAGTCTCGATTTCTATTGAGACATTCAGATGGTAGAGTCAGAATTTGGCATAAACAGAATGAGAACATGGATCCATCATGCCTTGTTACCACTGTGCAGGCTGGTGGTGGTGGTGTAATGGTGTGGGGGATGTTTTTTTGGCACACTTTAGGCCCCTTAGTGCCAATTGGGCATCGTTTAAATGCCATGGCCTACCTGAGCATTGTTTCGGACCATGTCCATCCCTTTATGACCACCATGTCCCCATCCTCTGATGGCCACTTCCAGCAGGATAATGCACCATGTCACAAAGCTCCAATAATTTCAAATTGGTTTCTTGAACATGACAATGAGTTCACTGAACTAAAATGGCCCCCACAGTCACCAGATCTCAACCCAATAGAGCATCTTTGGGATGTGGTGGAACGGGAGCTTCGTGCCCTGGATGTGCATCCCACAAATCTCCATCAACTGCAAGATGCTATCCTATCAATATGGGCCAACATTTCTAAAGAATGCTTTCAGCACCTTGTTGAATCAATGCCACGTAGAATTAAGGCAGTTCTGAAGGCGAAAGGGGGTCAAACACAGTATTAGTATGTGTTCCTAATAATCCTTTAGGTGAGTGTATTTCAAATAAAAAAATGTCTGACAAAGAAAACTCAATGCATCTATTACTAAAATTGCATGTATTTTTTACTCTGCGTATGATTCAGGGTGTAAGAACGGAGGAGAGGAACATTAAGGGAGAAACGGCGAGAGCTCTGGCTATGTTGTACGGACACACCAAAATCGCCAGCCTCATCGACATGCACATCATGAGAGCCAAATCATGTCAGTCGCACACCTAAGCATTAGTAATTTCCTTTTTATCATACACACAGACAATAACACAACCTAACCTCTCTCTGTAGCTCTGTATGAGGAGTTGAGCTCCTCTGAAGAAGAAAGTTCGAGCCCTCGAGTCCGTTCAGCTCGCAGCAGAACCAGAGGACCCAGCATTCACGACGGCCCTCAAGCTATCGCACGCTTCAGAGTCGGCTCCAAACAGGGTACTCACACATTATATCTGTGCTCAAAAGTTTGGGCTTGGTAAGATTTGTTTATCTTTTTGAAGACTCTTGCTCACCAAGGCTGCATTTATTTGATGTTCTATCATTGCAGAGGTTCCAGTGGCTCCACCCGGATACATGACCTTCCGAGAAGGTGGCGATCAGAGCGAGGGAATCTGCAATCGTGATGTCACTTCCCCCATCAATGAGCTCGACGGCCAGAGCAATAGCAGTAGAGGTGAGCTGTTCAGCAAGATGTCAGCCATTCTCACCAATAAGAACATAATGGGCCCTATTGCAACGATCTGAGCGCATGGTCTGAAGCACATGGCGCAGTTGCACTTAGGGCGTGTCCGAATCCACTTTTGCTAGTTTAACAACGGACAAAACAGTCGGCGCGCCAGGCGCATGGTATAAAAGGGTTGTCCCTAGTCTCTTAATGAGTCATGGGTGTGTTTTGGGTGTAACGTGCAATAAACCAATCAGAGTCTCATCTCCCATTCCCTTTAAAAGCCAGTTGCGCTCGCACCATGGTGGATTCGCTGTTTACATGGAGGAATTTGCGAGCGGAAAGTCTAAACGCTTCTCCAAAGAGGAATCCTTTTATTTTTAATATTTAAAAATGTGTGTGTGCTGCTGCGTGTCCCTGTGTGTGTAATGAGCAGAGTGTACACGCATTGTGCATCCACATATAGGCTCATATTAATAACACACCCTTTAAATAACACAAAAAATTCTGTCCTATTAGCTTCAGACTTTTTTTTGTTGGCAACATGCCAACAATGCGCCTGAACCCACCTTGTTTTCAGACCAGCACGCCCATGGGCGGACAGATGGGCGGCAGTGCATTTGCTATTTAAACAACGTGAAAATGATAACTGCGTCGGGCTGAAACTAGCAAAAAAACACTTGCTGCCGTCGCATTGCGCTGGGTGTATGATAGAGCCCATAATGTGATTGTGTTTCCATTGTTTATGCAGATGAGCTGTTCTTTGATAATGACATGCCCACCGTGAGGAGCAGCAGCAGCAGCAGTGACGGGTTGTCTCATCTCCTCGGACTCAGCAGAGAGGCGTCGCTGGAAAGCAACGAGGTCCGACCCCTCATGCATCACCGTAGCTCACAACAAACATCCCCGACAAACTGTTGACTTAATGTCTCGTTCATGTTTGCAGGACTCTGATCAGGCTAAGAGGAGCTGTCCACGTCGAACCAACAAACTCCAGCACTCCAAAGGCAGGAGTCCCTATAACAGCACAGGTTACCGCGAGCCGCCGCCTTCCTCTGGACCTCCTCCTTCATACACTGGACCCAAGGTGTGTGTGTGTTTGCGTATTCTGCTAGTCGCTTCCATATGTGTGTTGACTTGTATAGCGATGTGTTCCTGACCTCAGATGCACCAGTAAAGTGTGTGTGTGTTTGTGTGTGTCACAGGATCTGGCAGAGTTTCTGGAGCAGGTCGGGTTCAGTAAGTACCTCCCCCTGCTGGAGGAGCAAGACATCGACCTGAGGATCTTCCTCACACTCACCGAGAACGACCTCAAGGAAGTTGGCATCACGTGAGCCTACATATATATTTATATTTTATATCAACAATTTTTATTATTTTATTTTATATATATATATAATTTTTTTTTTTTTTTTTTTTTTTTTTTGCTCTCTCATTTTTATTTTATCCCAGCATCCCCATAATCCTACACAGGACAAATAGTTTAGAGAATGGATGGATTGAAAAAAAATTATTTGATTGATTGAACTTTACTATTTTATTGATTTTATTGTATAGTTTTTTTTCTTTCATTTTGTCAAAAATAATTTGATTAAAAATGTATCTGATTTATTTAATTTTATTAAAAATAACTTATTTTATTGTCTTAAAAATGTATCCATATTTAAAGTTTATTATTTTGTATTTTAATACAAATGCATTGCATCTAATTTCCTTTTATTAAATGTATTAAATTAAAAAAAATATCTGGTTTATTTTTATTTTATTCAGATTAATTTTTATTTAATAAAAAAAAAATTGTATTGTACTTTACTAGTTGTGCTTTTCTCTTCATAGTCTATTTGGTCCCAAGAGGAAGATGACATCAGCAATAGCCCGTTGGCACAGTAACGCCCGGCCGCCCAGTGATGCGTTAGAGCAGGCGTATGCCGACCAACTGGAGGCTGAGATGCAGGAAATGGCCATTCAGCTTCATAAGGTACTGACTGCATGACTTCCAGTCACATGATCCATTGTTATTGCTAACTAAAACTAAAAACAGTTTAAATAAAGCTGAAATAAATTAAAATATAGTTATTAATATAAGTAAAACTTATTAAATGAAATGAAAATTTGAAAATGTTGCCTTGGCAACTAACAGAAAAAATATATATATAAATAAGTTTAAGTTATAGTACTAAAATTACTAACACTGAAATTAATATAAATTAAAGCTAAATTTGAAAAAGCACAAAAAAAAAAAACTAAAACGAGGAAACATGCAAATTTCAAAGACTTGTTTCTCTGAGAAGCAATATTACAGCATAGAGCTGCAACTAACGATTATTTTTTCTGTCGACTAATCTAACGGTTATTTTTTCGATTAGTCAACTAATCTAACGATTATTTTTCCAGATTAATCTTATTATTCTTTTTTACTGATTATTGTATTTCAAAGAGGGTAGTGAATTTGTATATTATTTTAACATGAAATCAATGAATGATGACAATATTAATTGAATTTCAGGAAGGGTAGTGTACATAGTATGCCATTTTATAATGAAATATATGAACAAAAGAAGCTTTTTAAACATAATATATAATGATACTATTCATCATAAAATGTATACAGAGTAGGCCTAATTAGGAAAAGTTGTTTACTATAGTAGTTGAGTATGATTTACTTATTGATTTGTCAATAGTAAACGAAAATGCACTTGTATTTATCTGCAAAAGGTTCACATACAGGAGCTTTCAGCATAGTGTTAATGTATAACTAGTCGTCTATTTTGAAGATACATGTGCATAAACAACGACTAAAGCTGCCAGAAGTTTTTGCCCAAACTTCAAAGACACATTTAAATTATTAAAGCTAGAGGCATATCTTAACTTTAATGTTACTTTAATCATGTAAACTACCTATATACAACAAGTTATTATGCATATGTGTTTGGGACAGAGCGGAACCGGGTCGCATTAACAGGAGATATATGCAGCCCATAATAAATAAAAGCACGAGACGTACTGGGGTCGGAGAAGAACCCAGGAAAATGTGACCGTCTGTTGCAATACACGCGCCACGGTTCAGCTGCGCGAGAGAACACTGGCAGCAGGGTTGCCAGGTTTACACAACAAAACCCACCCATTCGTTACTCAAAACTAGCCCAAAACAAGCCCAATCGCGTTTCGGGGAGGTTCTCTGGTAAACATCGCGTTCGGGGGATAAATATGTGTGTTTTTTTGCTTCAACCCGCGGACATGAGACACAGCCCGCGGCAACAGTGTAGAAGTAACGTTAGCCCAATTCCGCGGAAAAAAGCGGACTTGGCAACACTGACTGCAGTGTGAAAGCTCCCGCTCTCCACGCGCACAGCTCCTGCTCTGCCACCGCGCGCAGTGTGAAACCGGCGTTACAGAGCGAACAAAGCACAGTTTTATTCGGCTTCTGTTTAAAGTTCTCCCACACTTTTGAATGTCGCGGTCTGGCTTTATATGATAAATGATCATTTTCACTATGCCCGGGAGCAGAAGCTGCCATTATTCTAGATCTTCTTTTCCATTCTAGAACGTAAATAATGTGCCGCCGACGCGTCGACACATTTCACGCACGTCGACGTATTTTCGTAGTCGACGTCATCGACGACGTCGACGCGTCGTTGCAGCCCTATTACAGCAGTTATTCTACTTTGAAATGTGCCTTCCGTGTCAGAATGTCTGTTATTGTCTGTGTGATCCCGCCCACTGACAATTCACCCAATAGTATTTCAACACCACAGGTTGCCAGATGGTGGAAAACTCAGCGTACTGTAGCCACAGAAACTGATCGCAGATCGCAGATTCTAACCCAACTAAAAAAAAAACTCTTTGACCAGACGCATATTAAAACACGGATAAATCAGCTCATCAACTTGACAACTTTTCTATGTAATTTTTGGAAGTCCAATTTCGGTCCACTGAAGGGGTTGTTTTGTAACGCCAGACGATGTCTTTTTTCGACGTCTACCGCACGTTTGTTGACGTTTTTCAACATCAAATATAGCCTAATTTTAGACGTCGTTTTTATACAACTTCTATAACTGTAGTCCCATGTTTCAAGAGGGTGGAGGACATGTTTTCTGTATGTATTAATTTAACTGTAGCTTTGTTTGGCTCAGCAGCTAGTTTGAACAGGAAATGCATTACACCTTTTGTATGCGTCTCCAGTTATCACCTTCCAGTTATCAGTTTTTGGAAAATGATCTGGAACAGTATGCAACCATCTGAAATGGGACTAGATCATTTTCCAAAAACTCCATTTGATTGATACAGCTCTCCAATATTTTGAATTTGGACTGCAGTACCCATTTCAACCACTAGCTGTCAATATTACATACTGCACCTATAAAGGAACACCCCACGGTTTTTAGAAATAGGTCTTATTCAACTTCTTTCCTACATTTAGATACAGTATGTGGGCAAATGCATTTTTGTCTCAGTGCATGCATTGTTTTAGTTTGGCAGGGTCGCCGCTAGCTTAGCTTAGCATAATGAATGGAATCCTATGTTGCCAGATAGCATGTCCTGAGTAAAAGTGATCCAAAAAAAAAAACCCCACCTAATTACTTATTGTGACCTGTGTATTCACAACGAGTACAAAAAGCGATGCAGATTAAAACTAGGCAATTTCCTAGGCAGATATTAACTTGGGACTATATTATGGGGAAGCACAGGCGAAGCACTGCTACTTGGGCGCAGAGATATCACTGGGATTTCATGTGTTGTGTGATATCTCTGCGCCCAAGTAGCAGTGCTTCGCCTGTGCTTCCCCATAATATAGTCCCATATCGCTATTTGTACTCGTTGTGAATACGCAGGCCACAAGAAGTAATTAGGTGGGGTTTATTTTGTTTTTTGGATCACTTTTACTCAGGAAATGCTATCTGGCAACATAGGATTCCATTCATTATGCTAAGCTAAGCTAGCGGCGACCCTGCCAAACTAAAACAATGAATGCACTGAGACAAAAATGCATTTGCCCACATATCTAAATGTAGGAAAGAAGTTGAATAAGCCCTATTTCTAAAAACCGTGGCGTGTTCCTTTAATATAACAAGAAAAGCTTGTTCAAAATACTTCTTTATATACAACACTGGCATGATCTTTACTTCATACAGCTCATTTGCCCACAAAGAGGATTTTAGGGTTGTAGATTCTGTCAGGGAAGAGAATTAGAATCATCTTGTAATTTGCATCTAGTGTCCTATTGTTGAGACGCACTGTAACATCAACAATGTGTCCAAAAAAACGAGTCTTTGACTGGACACACCGAGTGATAACCTTCTGTCCTGTAGTGAACCTAACCTTCTAAACCGGCTTCACAAACTAATGTTATAATTGTTAAATGTTAACAGGTAGATTCTTGTTATATAACTGTGTTGTTCATAAGGTTTTAACTGCCGTTAAACTGATAAAATCTCAGAGCATAACTCCTTTATATTCATTTAGTTGTGGAACAGGTCACCGTAAAACAAACAACATGCTATAAAACACATAAGATCAAAGGTTGTAAAAGTTGTAAAACGCTGTTCTGGCAACAGTTTGTGGCAAACATGGCCATTCATTTACCACATAATAACTGCACATACATTTTGCTTTAGTTATTGTATGGTTCTCCTAAGCTTTTCTTTACTTCCTGTTTTGGCTTATATGTGTGTGTGTGTGTGTGTGTGTGTGTGTGTGTGTGTGTGTGTGTGTGTAGCGTTGTGTGGAGGTGGAGTCTCTACAGGCTCAGGTGTCTCAGGAGAAGGAGCTGCGTGCCGTGATGGAGGGATGTCTGATGGAGGAGAAGATGGCGTGGAAGAGCGTTCAGGCAGAGCTGCAGGAGAACACCAAACGCGTTCAGACGCTGAGCGGGAAACTACACGCTCTACGCAACACACACACGCAGCTCACGCAGGACGACGCTCGAGCGGCGGGGAAAGGTGTGCAGAACCTGCCAGGGCTTTCATTGAGTAAAGATATAAATCTATGCATGAGAGGACATTCACAAATTCATTCCCAGAATGCATTGCAAATAATGCAATCTACACACAAATATATATTATAAAAATGTCATTGAAATCACACCAACTTGTGGATTATAGAGTATGAAGTAAGCATAAAATATTTGCATGCAAAACTACTAAGAATTTTCTCAAAATATTTATTTATGAATATATATTGATTAGTGCTGGGGGAAAATTAATCGCTTCCAAAATACACGTTTGTGTTTGCATAATATATGTGTGTGTACTGTGTATAATTATGTGTATATAAATACACACACATGCATGTATATATTTAAGATTTTTTTTATATATATATATATATTTTTATTTATATATAAGATACTATATATACAGTATATGCATGCAAATATTTCTTAAATATATGCTTGCATGTGTGGGTATTAAAATATACACATATATTATGTAAACTCAAACTTTTATTTTGGATGCGATTAATCACGATTTATTTTTCCCCAGCACTATTATTAATATATGTTGTAATTGCCTGCAAGAGTTTTGCTTGAGGAACTTTTATTTAGTTAATTATTTTGGTTAATTATTAAAAAAAGGGAAAAATCATTGGTGGTTTTGCTTATTTTTTTTATCAATCAATCAATTGGATGCACAATAAAGACACAATATTAACTTGAAAGTGGTGTCATTATCACTATAATTATTTTGGTAACGCTTTAGTTCAGGGTCCAATTCTCACTATGAACCAGTTGCTTATTAGCATTCATATTACTATGCTATCAGCTGTTTATTAGTACTTATAAAGCACATTAAAGGGATAGTTCACCCAAAAATGTTAATTAGCCCATGATTTACTTGCCCTCAAGTCATCCTAGCTGTATATGACTTTCTTCTTTCAGATGAATAAAATCTGAGTTATATTAAAAATGTCCTGACTCGTCCAAGCTTTATAATGGCAGTAATAGTTGCTCTGTTTTTGAAGTCCATAAAAATGCATCTATCCATCATATAACTGCTCCACACGGCTCCGGGTGTTAATAAAGGCCTTCTGAAGCGAATCGACGCCTTTGTGTAAGAAAAATATCCATATTTAAAACTTTATCAAATAAAGTTCCAGGCGATCGCCTTCCGTGGAAAAGTGTTGAAAGTGCCTACTCGCAATTCAAGATGTGTACGTGACGTCATGGCGAGCGCACCTGGTCGCGTTAGTCTTTCGATCGGCAGAGGCACTTTCAACACTTTTTCCATTAATTGAATACGTAAAGCGGTCGGCCGAAACTTTACTTTATAAAGTTTTAAATATGGATATTTTTCTAACACAAACGCATCGATTCGCTTCAGAAGGCCTTTATTAACCCCCCGGTGCAGTGTGGAGCAGTTATATGATGGACAGATGCATTTTTTATGGACTTCAAAAACAGAGCAACATTCACTGCCATTATAAAGCTTGGATTAGCCTGGACATTTATTAATGTAACTCTGATTGTGTTCGTCTGAAAGAAGAATGTCATATACACCTAGGATGACTTGAGGGTGAGTAAATCATGGGCTAATTTTCATTTTTGGGTGAACTATCCCTTTAATGCCTTATTCTACACCCCTCAGTCCAAAACTTAACAACTACCTTACTAACTATTAATAATAAGCCGTAATTATGAGTTTATTGAGGCAAAGTCGTAGTTAATAGTGAGAACGGGACCCTAATCTAAAGTGCCCATTTGTAGTTCTCCAGAGATCTGAATGTGTTTTGTGAGCAGACTGTTGAGCTGTTCTGGTGTCTGTAGTCTTTCTGGATGTTTTGATGTACTGATCTTTCAGTCCTCAGCTGTGATGTTTGTCTGTCATAGGCGACGGGTTAATGTGCTCTCAGCTGCTCTCCAACATGGACTCTCATATGGCGGAGCTCGGTAAGACTTCTGCGTGTGCGTGTGTGTGTGTGTGTGTGTTTCCTGCACGTGGACGTGTGAATTCATGTTGTGTGTCTCTGTCCAGCTGACAGTCTGAAGGAAGTCCTTCACAGTCTCCAGCGTCTGAGCGCTTCAGAGAAAAGCTCACACAACTGGGAAGAATCCTAGTGGCTGCCAATGGGTCAGTTTCTCTCACACACACACACACACACACACACACACACACACACACACACACACACACACACACACACACACACACACACACACACACACACACACACACATGTAGTGTTTTCATCTTTTATGGGGACTTTCCATAGGCGTAATGGTTTTTATACCGTACATACCGTATATTCTATCCCCTTACACTGCCCCTGCCCCTAAACCTAACCCTCACAGGAGACATTCTGCAATTTTACATTTTCAAAAAACATCACTTAGTCTGATTTATAAGATGTTTTCCTCATGGGGACCTAAAAATGTCCCCACAAGGATGAGGATTTCGGATATTGCTATCTTTGTGGGGACATTTTGTCCCCATAACGTGATGATTACCAGTCCACACACACACACACACACACACACACACACACACACACACACACACACACACACACACACAGAGAGTAAAACTGGAAGTCTATTATTGCTACAAGGTTAAGGAATTAATTATCTTCATCAAAGAAACTGTTTTCAACACTGATGAGAATCATAAATGTTTCTTGAGCAGCAAATGATCATATCAGAATGATTTCTGAAGGATCATGTGACACTGAAGACTGGAGTAATGAAGCTGAAAATTCAGCTTTGATCACAGGAATAAATTACATTTTACAATATATTCATATAGAAAACAGATATTAGGGGCCAAGCACCGACGGTCCGAAGGCACCTATTGAAACCGTTCCCGTATTCCTCTTCTTCCGCCATGGGACACTATGGCAAAAAGTTGTGAAATTTGGCACACTAATAGAGGACAGTCTGATCTGTCACCATAGCAATTTTGGAGTCTCTAACTCAATCCCTCTAGCGCCACCACCTGTCAAAATTTGTATGCATGTTTATGCTAATAACTTTTGAACCTTCAGGGCTAGAAACAAAATAATTTTTTCCTCTGATTCCTTGGCTCAAGACGATTCAAGACGTAATTTCCCGCCATTATAAATTTCCCGCTGTTTGGAATTTTCCCAAAAACCTACTTTTGCGAACTCGTCCTAGACGGTTCGTCCGAATTTGCACGAAAATTGAACCAGATCATCTTCAGCCAGTGCTGACAGAAAGTTATGGAATTCAAGTTGATTCGTCAAATCGTTTTTGATAAACCCGTGAACAAATTTTACAAAGCACTTGCAAAAACAGGCGTAAGGCTGTATCTTCGCAACGCTTTAATGTATTCAGACCAAACTTGGTACATGTCATCACAAGCATGACCTGAGGCAACTTGCAGCGTTTCGGCGCAGCGCCACCTACTAGTCCGGAGATATGAAAAATGGCTATTTTTGCTTATAACTTCTGAATCGTTTGTCATAAAATCATAAAGTGGCCTCGTTAGATTCAGGGTGACATGCCGCATCGTCTGATATCCAATTTTACCATATCGGCCATTTTGAACTATGTGCTAAAATGCTGTATTTTATGAACTCATGAACGGATTGTTACGAAACTCGGTTTGGGTCATCAGCTCGATGGCCTGAAGGAGCCTGAAAAGTTTCGAAACAGCGCCACCTAGTGGAGAATTTTTTTTCAAACGCTTATAACTTTGGGTGTGATTGACTTATTTTCATGGGAGTAACTTTTTTTGTCTCCTGAATCCTCGCCGAGTCCAACGATACCAGAATTGCCAGGTTTCGGCGTATGGTTTGAGCAGCATGGTAATTTAATGCTCATAAAACATTACTTGATATCTTCGAAACCGCTAGTCCGATCGAGACGAAACCAGCGTCAGAAGTTCGGAAACATAGGTCGTTAGCTAATAGCTACAGCCCAAATATCAAAATATTGATAGTAAGGGGGAGTAAAATCCAATCAAAGTCAGGTGTCAGTCATTTTGTTACGTGTTTTTTCATTTAAATGTCTATAACTCCAAAACGAAATGAAATATTTTCACCAAAATTGACACACACATGTATGGGCTCACTCCGAGGACACATAAGAAAAATTGTAGGATTGTGCCTCTTGGTGGCGCTATAATTAAAGAAAATATGAGTTGCCTCTACACAACTCAATGTTTTAATGTGGTGTTTTAACATTTTTGCTTCAAATGTCTTCACTAATTTTTTCAGTTGGTCTGCTGCCATCTTCCTTGTTTGCTTCTGTTGCGCTTGGTCCCGGTATTGCCGCTTGCAGCTATATTTTTAAATTGTAATATTTTTTGACTGTATTTTTGATCATATAAATGCAGCCTTGAACATTAGAGACTTCTTTCAAAAACATTACTTTTAGATTTCTTTCTGAATGACTGACTGACTGATCTGTTTCTCCTGGCAGGACACTGGCCTTTACCGACGGAGGGTGAAAAACCACCCTGAACACAAAAGCGGCCGCAGACACGGGCCAGAGAGAAGAGCTCGGGTCGGTCCTGTATGACATGAGATCAGATGGAGACGACAGGCCGAACGAGGAGCAAAGATGATGGCAGGGTGGCCAAAAACGACAAGCAGGCGAAGAGAGTCTCTCGCCTGTGCTACAGTCACATGGTACATAACTGAATCATGAGAACTGGCCAATCACAGACAGAGCTGTGTCGGACAGGGCGGAGCCAGAGATTTTGAACTGCCCGTCAGGAATTCAGTGTGTGTAAGCAAGCACATACACAGTTTATTGCTGTACAACCAATCAAACCTCTTGATTAGATTTGTTTTATGCCTATTTAAAGTCTTTGACCTCAGATGATCTTTACTCTCAATTGTTTGTCTAATCTTATTCTCTTAAATCGTATGTATGCTCTAAAAATCTGCCATATCCAATAGAAAAATGTACACAAATTCATTTTGCTGGTGTTTCATGAACAAGGCCACGGCCACACATCCAGGTTTAGGGTCGTATTGTTGGAGCTACTGTCAGTTTAGAGCTTAAAATGTGTAAAAAAAAATACTCTGAATATCAATTTTATATGATCATTTTTTAATGTAAATCAGCTTGTCATTTCTCAATTATGTAAACAAAGTCTGTTTTGTAATTATGTCCCATAAATGTACATAAATTGAGTGTGTAAATAAAGCATTTCAATCTGTAAAACATATCGCATAGTCTTTGCTTGAGCATCAAACCGTTTGGAAGAACAGAGTTGAAGAGAAGATGCTTACCTGAGCCAAAACACACACACACACACACTAAACATCTGAGGAGTGGAAGTCAGTTCTGTATGTGGACATTTTAGAACATCTTGGATTCATCGCATAACAAAATATGAAAGCAGATGCAAAATAATGATGCCAGAACTTTAGCGTTGTAGTGGCTGTATGAGGGCGGTTCTCACAGGTGTGGAGAATCACATTATCAGCATCATCCACCAACCACAAACTGAACATCATGTGGTGGGCTTGGCATTTCACTCTTTTTATAATCGGCTGACATTTAGACCAAATTCTGCCAAAGAAAGTCACTTTAAAAGTGTCACAGAATCGCATGATGACTAGCAAAGACTGGCTTTATTGTTTCTTTTTAAATAATCTGATTTCAATGCAATCATTTGTTGTTCATTTACACACTTTTCCAGAGTATTTTCAACGTGAATGAATCATATTCCCAAAGCCGAGTGCGTCTCGAATTATACTTCAATAATTGTATGTATAAAACAAAATCCTCAAAAACTAAAAAGAGCCTGGTGATTGTTTTTAGCACACATTCAAGTCTACAGATTCCCTTTTACGTGTTTGATTATCATCGGATCATTAGTTACAGTTATTTGTTATAAGTAGCAGCCTGATTGGTCCTCTGCGTAGAGAGCGTCCAGTGTTTGAGGTCAGGTGTGTTTGGGGTCAGGTGTATTCACACAGGTGTCCACAGCCGGCCGGACAGTGTTTGGACTGTTTCAGCCACTCCATCACATGTTCCAGGTGTCCTCCGTGACTGCAGCCTTGACACCACACAAACAAGCCTTTGACCACGTGATGGCAAACCGCACACACACTCGCACACTGGTGGCACCTACGGAGGGTTACAATACACAAAATAATTATAAATATATATATACACTGTATGATATCTCCATATTTTAATAAATAAAATGCAAATGTGAAAATAAAAAGTGTATAAATAAATGTAAAAATGTTTAAAAACACTAACTTTATCAAATGTAGACTTGGTTTTAATAAATAGCACATTCATTTCATTGCTCATGTAAAAAATACAAAACAGAATTCTAGTTGGTTGCTTTTTTTCTTTTTGATGTAATGTTTATTCAACCAGGAAAAACGTGACAAGATTATGTGTACCTGGGACATTAATTAATATGGGAAAATAATATATTTATAAAGGGATAAATTATTATAGGGATATTTGCAAATTTTCCAAATGACATTTTAATGTATATTTTAATTAATTTATAATAAATGAAATACATTTGATTTATAAATGATATAATAGTAATACATTTATAATAATATATAATTAATACATAAATATATTTATTTAATTTATTTATAAAGTGGACAAAATGGGGATTTTTTTGCCATTTTTCCAAATGATAATCTTTTTCAATAAATTAAATAATGAAGTAATAAATAATATAATCATACATAAATAACAATAAATATATTTGTAATAACATATATTTACAAATTAAATTCATAATTACAATTTAAAATATACATTTTCTTAATTTATAAAGCACTTTTAAACTACACATAAAAGAAAACCCAAAGTGCTGTTTTAGTATCATTGATATACTATTATAGTTTTCGTTTTCATTTTAATATTAGTAAAAGTTTTAGGAATTTTGCTGTGTTTTTTTTAATCACTTTTATTATGTATATTTTTTTTTAATATTTTTAGTGAATGTTTATTTCATATCAAGTAATGAATGTGTTTTTTTATGGTTTTAGTTTTAGTTAACACAGTATAACAATTTCCATAAATATTAAAAAGGCACCTGTAAATGCCCTTTAAACACTGTAATAGACGTAGGAGCTCTGATGGTAAAGGGCACATTAGATAAACGACTGAACTCGAACTGAATGATTTTGAATTTGACAAAGGAGAAAGACCAGATAAAAGTCAGAGCTTGGAGGTCGTACCTGTCACAGATCCAGCCCTTGTTGCTCATTGGTCGCTTGCAGTTGCTGCAGTTGATGTGTAAAGTGGTGGAGGTTTGGTTCAGACACATGATGGCGCCGCACGTGCTCAGTTTGATCACCTCGTTGCTGACGTTCCACAGCTCGAAGCGCTGCAGCAGGTCAATGTAGGACATGTACCAGTGTTCCTGAAACACACACACACACACATCCGCCACTCAGTAAACCGTCATATCAGTAAGGGATCATGTGCATCCAGCTGGTTTTATTGCAAGCAGCTTTGAGCCTATAGTCAAACAAACAAGTTCAATAAAGACGGACATTTTAAAGTTATCAAGAAATCAAAATGGACAGTTCTTTTTTTGTTTAATAGAATAGTGCATTATTAATTGTAAATTATTTATCTGTGTACATCATTATTTTTTTTTAAACTAATGTAATTTTTAACCACAGATTAAAAGCAGCGACATCTCTGATGACGTGTTTACTGGCAAGAGGGCGGGGCAAACTGTCACTCACAGGAGATCCACCAATAGCAAACCACAACTATCCAATCAATTCCCCACGGACAAAATCAAGCTTTAGCAATTTGTTCTTGATCGAGAAGCCATTTCACTCGGATATACTTCAAAACAGGGAAGAAAAGACTGTCACAATATCCGTTAAGAGATAACGTACCGTTGTATCGCTTATATTGAAGGGGACATGAAATATTGGTTTGATAAGAAAAAAATCCATTATAGTGTACCAACAAGAAAAACACTTAACCCTCTGGTGCTCTTCATTTAGGGGTTGCATTGGTTGTCTTCCCGGTCATAAGTGACTGGACACCTAAAAATCAAACTTCCTCCACCCCAGTAAAACCAATGCAATTTATTTTTCTTCAATAATATTTTTTCTTTTTAATTTTGTATTTTGAGATGATTTAGTATTTTTTAATATTTATGCAATAATTATATATTTTTTTTATTATTGCAGTATTTCAGGTTAAAATAGAGACTAGGCCTTCAAAATAAATTTTTTTTGAAGGCAGATTAGCGCCCTCTTTTGGAATTATTTAAGAAATCATGCAACCATGGGTGTAACCACTAGAGGTCTCTATGGAGAGGCTTGAGAATTCCCTAGTTCTGTTTTGGACACATTTAATGATTTTATGGATTTGAATATATATTTAAAAAAATCTATTTATTATAAATTTATATTTTGTTTGTTAGAAATATAGATTTTTTCTGTGAATTTGTGTTTTTGAAGATTTCCCATTCATTTCCTATAGTGTCATTTTTGACCAAAGAGCACAAGTGGGAGTAATTTTTTACGACCAATTAGCATGCTCAAATCATGCCCTCAATTTTTTTTGTGTGTTTACATCCCTAATGCTAGAAAAGTCAACAAGTTTCATATCATTCTGATGAAGCTTTGATTTTAAAAATTCCAAATATGGTTCATAGGTTCAGTTTTTCATAGGTGTGTGTGTGTTTGTGTGTGTGTATAAGTGTGCGTTGCGTGTATGTGAGTGGATGTGTCAATATCACACTCTTGATGTTTTAGAGTTTCACCCCTTTACTGCTGTGTACTTTTTTTCAGCATCGTGGCCGATTTGAGGATTGTACACACAAATATTCGGAACATTTTTGTGTTTTTGCCAATTTCCCATTCATTTCCTATGGTCGGTCATTTATGACCGCAAGAAAAGTCACCAAGTTTCATATCATTCCGATGAAGCAGTGATTTTTAACATTTCAAAACAGAAAAAATTTTCCGGTCAGAAATGACCGAACAGCACCAGAGGGTTAAACAATATGATCAATAACAATATTAACATCATTATATACTGATGTTTTTTTTATTTTCCCAGCTGAACCTTTTGCAGTTGCACGAGTTAAAGGGAAGTTAAACAGAAAAACACAAGACGTTTCTTGTGAAAAAAAACCAAGTGTCGAGGTGTCCATGAGCAAGACACCTAACCCCAGCTGCACCGCCGTTGGTGTATGAGTGGGTGAATGTGAGGCAAGATGTAAAGCGCTTTGGCTGGCCATGGGTCTGTTGAAAGCGCTATATAAATGCAGTCCATTTACCATTCTTTTTAGATCGCCATGTCATGCGCTGGACACTACAAAAGACACAAGATGTGTGCGCAATGGTCAAACATGCCATCTAGTGCGTTTGCATAGAAAAACTATGGAAAAGTAGTGCAGTGGAAAAACACGCACTGTATGATATGAAAGACATGAAAGTCTTTACATCAAATATCCGGATGAACAATCATTATACAGTGTTATCAGGGAATAACTGACCTCGGAATGTCGCGCGTCACTCCCGGATAACAGAAAATGGGCAAAGAGGCGGGACGTGGGCGGAGCTGAAGTGACACGATGACTAACAGACAGCAGATAAACGGCAATCCACCTGTCACTCAAAGTGGCCACGCCCTTAATTATGCAGAACTTTAATGCTTTATATAATGTAAACGAATAAGTTATAAATAAATTCACCCTTCTCACAGTCGTCATGAAGGGAAAAATTAGCCGTATAGACCAAAACCACACTTTGTACCAGACTGTAAACATGTTTTATTCTGCTGTAAAGTTGGGCATTTTAACATGAGATTCTGCTCCTTCTGGAGCCTGTCCCTAGTGGCCAGTCGAGGAATTGCAGTTTATGTCACTTCCGTATCGGCTTCAAGAGAAACTGCGGGAAGTTGTCGCTTGGTCGTGACTGACCAATCAGAATCAAGCATTCAGAAAGCCGTGCAGTAAAGAAATCTAGCCACAAACCTGCGTGAGCTCGTCAATCTCCTTACGGATGCGATCGCCCAGCACGATC
Organism: Gobio gobio; assembly: GCF_949357685.1. NCBI lineage: Eukaryota > Metazoa > Chordata > Actinopteri > Cypriniformes > Gobionidae > Gobio > Gobio gobio. Next base: position 38,778,813 of record NC_137119.1, on the reverse strand, counting down.
AGCACGGACACGGCCATCTGCACGTCGCCCTGCTCGGCGTAGTAACACAGCATCTCCTTCACAATAGGGCAGAAGAACTTGGGCGGCAGGTGGGGCGAGAAAAGCAGCTGCGACACGGAAATGAGACTGATGGACTCCATGGGAGTCAGGCACATGCTCTCGGCCTCACTGCCGCTCACGTGGGGCGACTCGGGCTTCTCCTGCACCGGCTCCGGGGCCGAGGGATGGTCCATGATCTCGTGGCGTAGCGGGAACGCCTCCTGAGGGAGCAGGTACTCCGGCTCCTCTGCTGGAGAGACAGAAATCTTAGGCTTTTTCTCTTTGTATATCAGGGACCTGTGAGATGTCGGAGGTGTTGACTCACCGGCCTGGTTGTCGTGTTCCATGCTGTAGAGATCATCGTCATCCAGTTCAGCATCTCCGAACAGATACTCCGCCTGACCCTCGCTGCCCTCCGTCTCCTCGTTCTCTGCACACACACACAGGAAGCTTCATCCACTGGTTTAGTGTTGGGAAGGTTTTCCCGGCAGCTAAAAATCTGAGCTGAAGAGAGCCTGGAGACACTGTGGACATGTGACGTTTTTGGGAACAAACGCAAAGTTTCTTGGGAAACCTGAAAGTTTTGGGAACGAGAGCAAAGTTTCTCAGAGACATGCCAAGCTTTTGGGAGCGAACGCAAGGTTTCTCAGGAAACGTGAAGGTTTTGGGAATGAATGCAAAGTTTCTAAGGAAACGTGAAGGTTTTGGGAATGAAATCAAAGTTTCTTGGGAAACCTGAAAGTTTTGGGAACGAACGCAAGGTTTCTCGGGAAACCTGAACGTTTTCGGAACGAATACAAAGTTTCTCAGGAAACGTGAAAGTTTTGGGAATAAATGCTAAGTTTCTTGGGAAACCTGAAAGTTTTTGGAACGAATGCAAAGTTTCTCAGGAAACGTGAAGGTTTTGGGAATGAACGCAAAGGTTCTCGGGCAACATTAAGGTTTTGGGAACGAATACAACGTTTCTCGGGAAACCTTAACGTTTTGGGAAAGAACACAAAGTTTCTTGGGAGACCTGCAAGTTTTGGGAACAAATGCAAAGTTTCTCAGGAAACCTGAAAGTTTTGGGAACGAATGCAAGGTTTCTCAGGAAACGTGAAGATTTTGGGAATTAATGCTAAGTTTCTTGGGAAACCTGAAAGTTTTGGGAATGAACACAAAATTTCTCGGGAAACATTAAGGTTTTGGGAACGAATACAACGTTTCTCGGGAAACCTTAAAGTTTTGGGAAAGAACACAAAGTTTCTTGGGAGACCTGCAAGTTTTGGGAACAAATGCAAAGTTTCTCAGGAAACCTGAAAGTTTTAGGAAAGAATGCAAGGTTTCTCAGGAAACGTGAAGGTTTTGGGAATGAATGCTAAGTTTCTTGGGAAACCTGAAAGTTTTGGGAACGAATGCAAAGTTTCTCAGGAAACGTGAAGGTTTTGGGAACGAATGCAAAGTTTCTTGGGAAACCTGAAAGTTTTGGGAATGAACGTAAAGTTTCTCGGAAAACATGAAGGTTTTGGGAACAAATGCAAGGTTTCTCAGGAAACGTGAAGGTTTTGGGAATGAACGCAAAGTTTCTTGGGAGACCTGCAAGTTTTGGGAACAAATGCAAAGTTTCTCAGGAAACCTGAAAGTTTTGGGAACGAATGCAAGGTTTCTCAGGAAACGTGAAGATTTTGGGAATTAATGCTAAGTTTCTCTGGAAACCTGAAAGTTTTGGGAATGAACACAAAATTTCTCAGGAAACGTGAAGGTTTTGGGAATGAATGCTAAGTTTCTCTGGAAACCTGAAAGTTTTGGGAATGAACACAAAATTTATCGGGAAACATGAAGGTTTTGGGAACGAATACAAAGTTTCTCGGGAAACCTTAACGTTTTGGGAACAAATGCAAAGTTTCTTGGGAAACCTGAAAGTTTTGGGAACGAATGCTAAGTTTCTTGGGAAACCCGAAAGTTTTGGGAACGAATGCAAAGTTTCTCAGGAAACGTGAAGGTTTTGGGAATTAATGCTAAGTTTCTTGGGAAACCTGAAAGTTTTGGGAATGAACACAAAATTTATCGGGAAACATGAAGGTTTTGGGAACGAATACAAAGTTTCTCGGGAAACCTTAACGTTTTGGGAACAAATGCAAAGTTTCTTGGGAAACCTGAAAGTTTTGGGAACGAATGCTAAGTTTCTTGGGAAACCCGAAAGTTTTGGGAACGAATGCAAAGTTTCTCAGGAAACGTGAAGGTTTTTGGGAATTAATGCTAAGTTTCTTGGGAAACCTGAAAGTTTTGGGAATGAACGCAAAGTTTCTCGGGAAACATGAAGATTTTGGGAACGAATACAAAGTTTCTCTGGAAACCTTAACGTTTTGGGAAAGAACGCAAAGTTTCTTGGGAGACCTGCAAGTTTTGGGAACAAATGCAAGGTTTCTCAGGAAACGTGTAGGTTTTGGGAATGAATGCTAAGTTTCTCTGGAAACCTCAAAGTTTTGGGAATGAACACAAAATTTCTCGGGAAACATGAAGGTTTTGGGAACGAATACAAAGTTTCTCGGGAAACCTTAACGTTTTGGGAAATACGCACAAAGTTTCTTGGGAGACCTGCAAGTTTTGGGAACAAATGCAAAGTTTCTCTGGAAACCTGAAAGTTTTGGGAATAAACACAAAATTTCTCAGGAAACGTGAAGATTTTGGGAACAAACATAAAGTTTCTCGGGAAAAATTAAGGTTTTACAAGCGTATACAACATTTCTTTGGTAAACGCAAAGGTTTTGAGTACAAGCAAAAGGTTTGCACTGTAAACACAATCTACCTGATTGTAATTTGGTGAAACATCAACAAACATGTTACATTTCTCTTTTAATGGTTTCTCATCAGGATGCAGATGCTGTCCTGCATGTTTATGCGTCTATCTCACCGTCATTGTTGTTGAGGTTGGTCTCCAAGCTGTGTATGTTGTCTTGTCTGTTTTCTTTGTTTCTCTCATTGAGAGCAGCGCTCATCTCCTTCATACTGAAGCTACAGTGCAGGACGCAGGGAAAAGACGAGAGCAACGATGAACAGTATAAGAGGTTGGGATTCAGAAATAAAAAAATCACATGGGGTGATATCAGTACCTGTTGACGAGCGGAAGGTTTCCTGACTTATTCAGATTGTGATTGGTTGACAAGGACGGATTAGCCGGCTCGGAAAACATAATTCGCAGCATCGTCCATGTGGTCGATTCCTGTATAGCACACAAACACAAACTCAATAAAAGCACTTGGTAACACTTTATTTTAGTGTCCATGTTATGTTACAGGTAGTTACTGTAGTAATAACTATAAATGGCGTTTTGTTTATATCACTGCTCGGCTACAGCTGTTGAGCTCGGTAAAGCTGCAGTTTCCTCCTAATCTCTAACCGTTTCTACTCCAGATCTCCATATCGCTCTAAAATATAGCATTCTGTGCAGAATTCAAATGAGTCCGATACGTTATGACCCACTCAGTCTGCTCCGGTTCAGAGACACGATAGCACAGTGTGAACGCTAAGGCGGTTCGTGTGACACTAACATGAAACCAGATTTCATTCGCCCCAATGGAAAGCATATTTACACTGTCTGAATCGTTCCCTATCCCCTATATAGTTCACTATGTGGCGTTGACCATGTAGAAAACAGTAAATGTGTGAACAAGTGATCGATTTCAGCCACAGCTTCAGCGTCTATTTATAATGCAGGAGGCGGGCTTCAGATTTTAGAGAGCATTTGATTGGACAGAAAAACAAAAAGTGCAGAGTGATGTCATCAAAATCATTTATCCATATTGGCGGAAGTGAGAGACTGTAAGTTTTGAACGCTTATATCTTCTAAATGCAAAAAGCGCACTAGCTTATAGATAACCTTAAAGGCTTAGTTCACTTTTAAATAAACTTTTGCTGATAATATACTCACCCTCATGTCATCCAAGATGTCCATGTCTTTCTTTCTGCTGTCGAAAAGAAATTAAGGTTTTTGATTAAATCATTCCAGGATTTTTCTCCATATAATGGACTTCAATGGGCTCCAAACGGTTCAAGGTCCAAATGACAGTTTCAGTGCAGCTTCAAAGGGCTTTAAAAAGATACCAGACGATGAATAAGGGTCTTATCTAGCGAAACGATCAGTTTCTGCGAGAAACCGAGCAGTATTTATGCTATTATTTTACCTCTTATTAGACGAACGTGATCATCTCTGAGCTCCGCCATAACTTCCGCTAAGTGAGGTCAAAATACGAGCCTGGTCATAGAAATATCGATCGTAGATGCCTCGTTCTACTGATCTGTGCAGGTGATAATGAGGCATCTACGTATATATCTATGACCACGCTCGTATTTTGACCTCACTTAGCGGAAGTTATGGCGGAGCTCAGAAATGATCACGTTCGTCTGATAAGAGGTAAAATAATAGCATAAATACTGCTCGGTTTCTCGCAGAAACTGATCGTTTCGCTAGATAAGACCCTTATTCATTGTCTGGTATCGTTTAAAGCCCTTTGAAGCTGCACTGAAACTGTAATTTGGACCTTGAACCGTTTGGAGCCCATGGAAGTCCATTTTATGGAGAAAAATCCTGGAATGTTTTCATCAAAAACCTTAATTTCTTCTCGACTGCAGAACGAAAGACATGGACATCTTGGATGACATGGGGGTGAGTAAATTATCAGCAAAAGTTTATTTAAAAGTGATCTAATTTAGGGCTCGACATTAACGCTTGTCCGGGACAAGTGGATTTTTTGAAGGGGCAAGTGAAAGAGAATTTTACTTGCCCGACGGACAAGTAGCCTGATAAAACGTCATTAACAAAAATAACTAGGGAATCACCCAAATGCAAGAATGATTCTGCATTCATTACTGTAAGAGGCGATTGACAGTGAATGATAATAATGTCCAATGAAGTGACGGTAACGAACCCACTGTTTACGCTCGCGCAGCCTCTCGAGGAGAAATCGAAACATATGTGCACCGCTCAGACAGAGAAACTCAGTTAACACACTGCTGTAAAAATGTAGAAATGTGGAGTTTATTTATATTTATAACATGATTAGGTCTGTAACGATTTGACCAAAAATAAAAACCTCGATTAATTGAACATTTGACCTCGATTACGATTAATGAACGATTATTATTTTATTTTTATTTTTTTTTGCCCTCATAAGGTTTTTGAGTAAGTTCACTGATAAGGTTTGTACTGTAAATATTTTCTACTATTAAAGGTGGAATTTTTTTTTCTAATGAAAAAGTTCATTGTGATTTTAAAATACTTGAAGGAAACGGTTCACTTTCAGCAGTTATTGTCTATGGAGCAGATTTCTGTTTGAACTAGCTTTAATGTTCAAACTGGCAGTGCTTAAACCACATACAAATGACAAAGCTGTGTGAGGACGCAGGTGATAGAGGTCTGCCTTCAGGGTGCGCGCGTTTTCAGAGACGCGACACGGCTCGGCTCTGTGTCACTGAAAAAAGCTGAGCACTGAACGGATAAGTTTTCCGTATTGTTGTTGTTGAATATTTCACATTCGCTTTAAATGTTGAAACTGGCAAGCCTTTAAAACGCATTTACTTGACAAACTTTATGAGCACGAAAGTGAAAGCGGCTTCGGGGCTTGCGCGCGCCGTCTGTGTGTGTGTGTGTGTGTCAGCGCGTAGGCTATAAGAACAGCAATTAACTGACCTGTATAAACTGTGTAAAACATGCAGTTACTATAGTGATTCTGGGCATCTATAAACACAGATAACTGCTCCTGCATCTGTGTGCCTTCAAACTGCACTTGATGTGACTGACGGGGCGGAGTCACGTGAAAACCGAAATAACCGACATGGGAAAAATACGTCGGTTAGAGGCTCTGAATGTCGGTTTCGGTTATTTTTCGATTAATCGTACAGCCCTAAACATGATACAGTTGCAATGTCACATTACCAAGAGTGCTGTTTTCCTGAATAACATCATGACTGAAAATGACACTGATTTCAAATGACAGCTCCATAAACAATTATTAACATTAAGTCACTTACATTTTGATGCAATATTGAGTGTTTTTGTTTTCAGCAGCGAAAATAGTTCCAAAAGATCACAGCAGAACGAGTGTCACAGCAACAACGTGTTAGTGAATGATTCAGGGCTTTGAATGAAAAGATAGAATCAAAGATTCAATGAACTATTCGTAAACGACCGCCTCATTCTTGAATGAATCAGCATTTGAACGAATTGACTCAATGACTCACTCATTAAGACGGTCACCTGCCGCCACCTACTGGTGGTTTAGTTTCATCTTTCCAACATTTCTTATTTGTATATTCAAAAAATATTTAAAATAATCTCATAACATTATTTAATGCAGTTGTAATTTTTCAGTGTAAATTATTTAATTTGATTGGTAACAGCCAGTGTCGTCTTCTAATTTTATTTATTGATCCAATTTAAGAATATAAAAGGAAATCTGAATCATAGCCTATATTTAATAAGATTAGGGGAAAATGCCCTTTATAAAAGGTAAAAATATATCACAAATATGCATATGTCAAAGCTGATTGAACACTGGTGAGAATATTGGTTCAGAATAAATTTTATTTACAACACACACACAAAAATATTTTTTTTTTCCGGACAAGCACATTTTTTACTCGGACAAGTGGATGACAGATTTACTTGTCCGAAGGACAAGCACGTGAACATGCTTAATGTCGAGCCCTGTAATCCTTTATGGCTAACATATTCATACTAAAAGCCAAAAAAACTAATTTCATGGGGTCTTTAAACAATACAAAAAACACATCTGTCTGTACCTGCAGTCTGTTGAGTCTCTTGGCGACTTGAGCGTTGTGCTCACAGAGTTCGGCGAAGGGTTTCCCGCCAAGCAGGTAACTCTGAGCGGTGTTAATGAACCAGTCCATGCCGACGCCGCTGCCCGCTTCACTCTCAAACACACTGAGCGCGCTGGACACCTGCGCAAACTGCTCCGTCACATCGGGCTTCTTGAAGAAGAAGATGGGGTACCGCCGATCGCCGCCTGGGTAGGTTTTACGCCCCACATCCCCTACAGAAGGGGGAGCTATGAAGAAAGACAATATTCTGATAAGAAATCAATGTCGATGAACATTTCAGACTTTAAAGGGTTAGTTCACCCAAAAATGAAAATTCTGTCATTAATTACTCACCCTCATGTCGTTCGACACCCGTAAGACCTCCGTTCATATTCGGAACACAACTGAAGATATTTTAGTTGAAAGCTGATGGCTGAGAAAGGCTTCAGATAGGCCTCCATTGGCATTCAGTACATTTATACTCCCAAGACGCATAAAAGGCACTTAAAACGTCGTTACAAAGTCCATCTCACCACAGTGGCTCTACAATAATTTTACGATGCGACGACAATAGTTTTTGTGCGCAAAAAAAATCAAAATAACGACTTTATTCAACTTGTTCTTGTCTTCCGTGTGTGCCTCCACGACGCATGCGCGAGAATATGACGTAGCGCCGGGGTTCGGGAATCCATGAAATGCACACTTTAGTCCCATTCTGAGAACTACGCCGAGACCTAAAGCACGATCAATGTAGAATTCAACAGCTTAGACACGCGCGTCTTCCTCTGCTTGTAAACAAATCGCTTCTGGGTCATGTGTCCGAACGCCGGATCTGCGTCATATTCTCGCGCATGCGTCGTGGAGGCACACACGGAAGGCAAGAACAAATTGGATAAAGGTGTTATTTTGATTTTTTTTTGCGCACAAAAACTATTGTCGTCGCATCGTAAAATTATTGTAGAGTCACTGTGGTGAGATGGACTTTGTAACAACGTTTTAAGTGCCTTTTATGGGTCTTGGGAGTGTAAATGTACTGAATGCCAATGGAGGCCTATCTGAAGCCTTTCTCAGCCATCAGCTTTCAACTAAAATATCTTCAGTTGTGTTCCGAATATGAACGGAGGTCTTACGGGTGTCGAACGACATGAGGGTGAGTAATTAATGACAGAATTTTCATTTTTGGGTGAACTAACCCTTTAACTGACTCACTCACCGCTCATCAGACTCTCTTTAGCAGCAAACGCCAGGTCGCCGAACAACCCGAAACAGAGTCCTTCGGGGTTGGCGCGGTCGACGGGCCTGCTGGCGTCTTTAAACATGTGCTGGTACAGCGTGCTGTCCTTGGACCCCGACAGAAGGAAGTAGGGGTCATGCTGGTGCCGCCACACGATTCCCGTTGTCACGTCTTTGTGCTCCTCGAACGTCGCAAAGGGGATGAATGGCCGACGGACGTCCCACACGTAGATGTTGTGGTCCACCATCATGGAGCAGGTCGCCAGGTGATAGCGCCGCTCCGGACGCCACTTCACCCTGGCCACCGACGCAATGGTCTGAACGCAGTAGATCTCCTTCACGCGATTGGTCGACATGTCCCAGACTTTCACCATCTTGTCACGTCCGCCTGTGGCGAGCCAACCCCTACAAGAGACAGACAAGACTTACACACACAATGGTGCCAGAGGTTGAAATTAATGTGTAACCTTTTACCAACTGAAATTAGACAAAACATCTTTTTAAGTTAGCTAAGATAAGATATTTTAAAATTTTACTATTATTTACTTCTCATTTTGTCGTCCTTCTTTAAATTCTTCTTCACTGAGAAAATTTTGAATTTTACTACTATAATTATTATAACAATTATTATTTTCTTGAGTTTCTTAAGTCGTTATTTGTAAAACTACTACTATTATTATTAGTAGTGGTATTATTTCCTTCTCATTGTATCTTCCTGGTTTACATTTTCACTTTTTTAAGTTTCTTTAGTCATTATTTAGAATTGTCCTACTATTATTATTAATATTTCATCTTTTCTCAAGTCATTCATTAGAATTCATCTATTATTATTTTCTTTTCTTCTCATTCCTCTTCCTTTTTTAAATCTTCACTTTTTAAGTTGAAGTCATTATTTAGAATTTTACTAATTTAATTATAATAATAATCAACATTTCCTTCTCCTTTTAACTTCCCTTTTAATTTGTACTTTTTTAAGTTTCTAAAATCATTCAATAGAGTTTTACTACTATTATTATTAATATTTCTTTTTTTTTCACTTTATAAGTTTAAGTCATTCATTCAAATTCATCCATTATTATTTTATTTCCTTCTCATTCTTCTTTCTTTTTTAAATCTTCACTTTTGAAGTTGAAGTCATTATTTAAAATTGTCCTAATACAATTATTATAATAATAATTATTATCATTATTTCCTTCTAGTTTTGTCTTCCTTTTTAAAAGTGCACTTATAAAGTTTGTCGTTATTTAGAATTTTACTATTATAATTATTATTAGCATTATTAATATTTCCTTCTCCTTTTATCTGTCCTTTTTTAAATGTTCACTTTTAGGTTTCTTATGTCATTATTTAGAATTGTATATTATAATAATAATAATAATTTTTTTAAGTTTAAGAATTTTGTTATTATTTCCATCTCATTTTATTTTATTTTCATTTTCTTGTTTATTGCTGATATTTTTCTGTATGTCTTTGTATTTGCTGACGTGTGAAGCACAGAGTGACGTATGAAAGATGCCATACAAAAACAAATGTCCTGTTACTCAGATTGGTTAAGTTAAGTGTGCACACACACCTGTCCTCAGGGTGCCAGTCACAGCAGAAGACGGGGCCGGTGTGTGCGGTGAACATCCTCTCGTAACGGTCGGGTCTGCGGATGTCCCACAGCTGCACGTTTCCATTCTCGAACGAGGCCGCAAACGTGAAATAATCCTTCATACTGAACTGCACATCTCTAACACTCTCAGACTGACCTGCCAAAACACAGAATGATGTTCACATTGTGTCCCGCTTCCATATCGCTGTAGCATCAAAGAAGAATCTATTTAGTGTCTAAGAAGCTCCAGTGCACTGAAAATAGTTGTTTTTTAGTGTCATTTTTTGGGTGAATTAACCAGTAAATGCTTCAGCTTGTGCAGATTCTGCTGAAAAGTCTGAGATGCTCAACTGCGCATTTGTATGTGCACAAGTTTCTACGTACCAGAAAACGTGCTGACGCTTTCCTTCTTTCGCAGGTCGAAACACTTCATGAATCCGTCCTGCGAGCCGGACAGCAGCATGTTGACCTCGGTAGGGTGAAAACAGACCTTGTTCACCGTGCGCTTGTGTTCTGTGAATAGCTGCTCCTGTTTGTTACGGCACGGCCGCGACAGGTTCCACGTCACCACGGCTCCATTCGTGGCAGCGGTGGCCAGCAGGTTCTCCTCCATCTGATGCCACATGACGTCCGCGCAGCTGAAGTTCAGCGAGGGTTTGCGTCCCACGCGCAGGTTCAGACGCTCCACAAAACCATCTTCCTCCAGGCCGTATATCTTGAAAATATTTCGCCCTGCAACCACCACCTGAAACATGTGATCAATCACAAGTTAACTGTATCTAATGATATTACCTAAAACTAGAATATATATTACTGACAATTAATTATTGATCGGCAGATTGAATACTGCTTTACATATTAATAACAATATAAATAACAAATACAAATTACATTTAAAATAAATAAATAAATAGGTAACCGTTTACAATAAGGTCCCATTACTTTAACATTAATTAATGCATTAACAAACAATAAACCATACATTTGTTGGACGATTTTTTATTCATCTTTATTAGCATAACATTGACATTGATCTTTATTAGATAACATTGATTGTTAGTTCATATTAGCTCAAGTCCATTAAAGGGGTGATGAATTGAGAAATCAACTTTCCCTTGAGCCTTTGATATATAAACGTTAATCGTGGGATAAGAATATCCTGTACGTTTCAGAGCTGAAAACGTCCTTGTTAGTCAAAGAAAAGCGTTTATTGACACCAGGCCCAGAAAACGAGAGATCTCAGAATATGCCAACCCTTGACGTCATAGGATGCAGAAGCACCGCCTCAAGCCCACCCACCGACTCGGATCGCGCTACCGAGCAATAAACAATGCCGTTTCCAGCTCACGTGCGTAAGACATTGCGCGTTTGTTCGCTTCATTTCACTGCAGAATCGATTGTAAACAAGACAGGTCGAGACTGGATTTGCAGACATACTGAGATTAAAACACAACACTGTGCCTTCTATTTTGGATCCGACAGGAACGGTGCAACACACACTTATGTGAGTAAAACATGTTTTTTTATATGTGTTAGTATTGCATTGTTACAGATCGCTTGATATCTATTGATTACATACCTTAGCACGCTGTCACAGGCTGGAGAAGGTGTTATTGGTTCATTCGTGATCAGACTCAGACTTGTAACGCCAGTGCTCGCAAAGCCCAACGTCCTGGGCCTATGTGTTTTTCAGACGGCTACCAAAACGTATCACCGGCCTGCTGACGGGCTATCTTAAATAGTGAAATAACATTTCTTTCTTGCGTGTGTGTGTGTGTACGGGTCATGGTTATTCACCGATCGGGCGGGCCAAGTAATACAAAAATAACATTCCAATCAATCGCGGGTGGATGAGAGATTAATCATTGTGTTTGTTTGATAAAGATATTTTGCGAGTCCTGTGAGCATTTTTCCAGACGCTTTCAAAACAATTTACATATGTACTGAGGGAGCTGAAGCTCATTAAATATGCAAATCTTATCCAATTCTAGCCGTGGGCGTTTACTTCCAAGTCTTCAGTGCGGCACGCCAATCAAAACCGAGCGTTTCTTCAGAGAGCCTCAAAACCAGGGTAGAAAATAGCCGATTACTTATTCATTATGTTTTTGAATGTAAAAACAACACGAACGTCATGAGTTGACCTCAGATAACAGTATACAAAAATAAAAAAAACAGTTCATGACACCTTTAAATAATATTTACAGATACAACTTTTGGTTTTAATAATGTATTAGTAAATGTTGAAATTAACATGCAAGATTAATAAATGCTATAGAAGTGTTGTTCATTGTTAACAACAGAAAAAGAGAAAAATCACGCACTGCTCTTGACTTTCGTAGCTTTAATAAAATATTTAATTTATAATTTATAACTTTATTGATAACTTTATTAAATTTCTGTATATTTCCTGTTAGATCAAATATTTAAAATATACTGTCTTTTTGTTGCTTCTACATTAATCTGGAGATTAAATGTTCAATTATTACAATATAAAATTTATTGAAAACTGTTATTAGCCATGATTAATTACATAAAAATTTGCAATTAAGTTTTTTTTAATTGATTGACAGCACTAAAAAAAATATATATATATTGTTACATTATAAATTATATAAATGAAAAACATATAATAATTTCAACTCATTCCCTTTAATTCATATTTTTTTCTTACTTAATTAGTTTTCTATAGATGTGTTTTTTCATTGTTAGTACAAAGAACAAAAGAAAAAGAGAAACATCACACACTGCTCTTGACTGAATAATGTTTGTAGCTTTAATAAAAATGTAGTGACTGTAGTGTTTGATAGGTTTATTCAATTTCTGCATATTTCCTGTTAAATATTTAAAATATACTGCCTTTATGTTACTTCTACATTCATTTGTATATTAAATGTTAAATTATTACTATATTAAGAAGATATATTAAATCGTTAATGTTAGGTGCAATTAATCACAACTAATTACAGAAAAATGTGTGATTAATTCGTTTCACGGTGTGTTTGGGTTTTGTTCATGTTCATGTCTTTTATTTTGAAGTTCATCACATTCATGGTTCCTGGGGAGCGTTTAAGACCAAACCGGTGCGCAACTTTTTGCTACGGTTTCGGGGTTGAACGACATGTTTCCTGGAAACGGTGTGCAACAGGGTTTGAGATACGTTTTCTCTTGTTTGGTGGGTGTGTCAAATATGTCAGCCCAATCAGCAGCAACATGTATATAAACCGTGCGGTATTAAAGAGACAGCTCGCACAATGAGTCCAAGTAAAGTCGTTCACAAATGTGTCCGCTGCAGCACGATATGCGAAACAATTGAAGATATTAGAAGACATGTTTGTCGTGAGAGTTTTATAGTAAAAATATAGCATATCAACATGATTATGTAGTTGTTTATGTTTTTAGATTCATAGCAAGGCAAGTTTATTCATATACCACATTTCATACACAATGGTAATTAAGTGCTTTACATAAAAATTTGAAAGAAAATACAAGGTATTAAAAAAGTAAGAACTAGAAATAAAATGATTTCAATTAGAATTGATTACCAGGAGATACAAAAAAGTTAATTAAATGGGATGGGGATGTTGTCTTTTATTCTGGAGGGGAAGTGATTGCATCAAGCATATTTTGCAGTATTAAACACTTATTTATTTCAATTTCATCAGGCTCCGAAAATCCTTCAAAAAGAACACAAAGAATGGCCTTCTCAGCTGCCATAGTTGCAACTCTTGCGTCATCAGAACAGGGTGTTCAACGCAGCACCGTTTCCGTTCAAAAAACATCCCTGGTTGTCATGTGATCCCCTTGTCTTCATGTGTGATGTTCTCATTGGTTGTTTTTGTCATGTGTTCTGCTGTTATGTTCATTGGTTATTGTTTGATTGCTGTTCACAGGTGTCCCTTGTCTTGTCATTAGTCCTCATGTTTGCCATGTGTCCGTGTTGAGTATTGTTACCTGTAACCACTGTGGGTGGGTGAGTTCTTTGTTTAGTCAAGTCAGTCCAAGTCCTTGTTTGTTTGTGTTTTGTAAATAAACTGCACTTGGGTTTCGTAAAGCTTGTCTCCAGTGGATCACAACGTTACAGAATACTCGACCAGGGAACAAGGCAAACATGAGGGCTTAAATGACAAGACAAGGGACACCTGTGAACAGCGATCAAATAATGAACCAATGACAGAACATGACAGCAGAACACATGACAAAAACAACCAATGAGAACATCACACATGAGGAAAAGGGGATCACATGACAACCAGGAACCATGAATGTGATGAACTTACTTATTTTTAATTATTAATTATTGTTAATTATTTTTATTCGATTGACAGCACTTAAATCAATTAAAATATTGTTAAATTATATGAATTAAAAAATTATAATTTCGTCTTGTTCCCTTTAATTAGTTCATTAGTTAAAATTCCATCAGTCTTTTTCCTTCACATTTAATTCAATGTGTTGCTGTTTCTTTGTAATTATTTGTGAAATTTATTAGCAATATCCAAGTGAAAATTGTTTCAAAGTAAATCCTACACCATTTTTTCCCCCTCCGGTGTAGAGTTGCTTCTATTTGAAATGGGTTTAATTTAAAAAGTCATGTGAACAACCGCAAAAAATAGATTTGAGTAGCACTTGAGCTTGTGGTGAGAACATAGTCTAATTTTCACCTGCGTGGCATCGCGACACACGCTGATGGCGTTGGCAGGAGCATCCAGGTGGCAAAACATGGTACGGCCACTGATGGTGCTGACCCTGGTCATCTTATCCATCTCAAGCTGCAAAATACAGAGAGATGAGAGATGTAGCCGCTGCAGTTCATTCTCTGGCCAGCAGGTGGAGGACAGATTCATCCACACAAACATCTCAAGGTTGGAGGTGCATTTATCTCATCTCACACATTTAGCAATAAATGTAAAAATATACATGAATAAGGTAAGCTGTTCACACTCACGCTTTGTGTGCTGAGAAAAACAACTTCCTCATTCACTCCACACTAAGACCTTTGGGGAAATGAGTCCAGAAACAGCAAACACAATCCATCAATGTATTTATTATTTCAAAACAAATATACATGAATGATTCAACTGTTCTTTATAGATTATATTTGAATAAGTAGATCATTAGATGTTTTCTATTTTAAAAAGACTAGAAATGATTAGTGGTGGTAAAATGACAAACATCTAAGGGATTATTAATGTTATTGCAGCAGTTTTTTTTTTTTATCTCACCGTCTGTGTTCGTCACACACAGCTCAGGACAAAAATCCACTTCACGTGACAGTCGGTGCGTGACGTCACGCACACATCCCCGCGAGCGCGCTTAACATCTTTACATGGAATTACACACCGGCCTGCAGAACAGAAACAAGGCAGCAATATAGCAGAGAAGCTATATTAATAAAACAACGCCATTGCATTTTAGAAATCATATTAGCAGTAAAACTTAAGTGATATGTTAGTGATTTTATACTGACTGTAAAGATTTTATACTTTTTTTTAAATATTTTATGTAATTTATATAATATGAAGCATGCCATTTATTTTTTATAATAATAACAATAATAGTGTCTTGCTTCAGAATATATCAGTTATATATTGACCATATTTATTTTTTCATTGCATGTTGTATATCTGCTTCTGTCTGCCTGCAATTTTACCGCACGGTTTATATATTATTACTGTTATTCTGATCAATTTTACCGCACTACAATACAGGTTTATATATTATTACTGTTATTCTGATCAATTTTACCGCACTGTGATACAGGTTTATATATTATTACTGTTATTCTGATCAATTGTACCGCACTACAATACAGGTTTATATATTATTACTGTTATTCTGACCAATTTTACCGCACTGTGATACAGGTTTATATATTATTACTGTTATTCTGATCAATTGTACCGCACTACAATACAGGTTTATATATTATTACTGTTATTCTGATCAATTGTACCGCACTACAATACAGGTTTATATATTATTACTGTTATTCTGATCAATTGTACCGCACTACAATACAGGTTTATACATTATTACTGTTATTCTGATCAATTTTACCGCACTGGGATACAGGGTTATACATTATTTCTGTTATTCTGATAAATTTTACCACACTGGGATACAGGTTTATACATTATTACTGTTATTCTGACCAATTGTACCACACTGGGATACAGGTTATTCATTATTACTGTTATTCTGACCAATTTTACCACACTGGGATACAGGTTATTCATTATTACTGTTATTCTGATCAATTTTACCACACTGTGATATACTGTAGGTTTATACATTATTACTGTTATTCTGATCAATTGTACCGCACTGTGATACAGGTTTATATATTATTACTGTTATTCTGATCAATTGTACCGCACTGTGATACAGGTTTATATATTATTACTGTTATTCTGATCAATTGTACCGCACTGTGATACAGGTTTATATATTATTACTGTTATTCTGATCAATTGTACCGCACTACAATACAGGTTTATATATTATTACTGTTATTCTGACCAATTTTACCGCACTGTGATACAGGTTTATACATTATTACTGTTATTCTGATCAATTGTACCGCACTACAATACAGGTTTATATATTATTACTGTTATTCTGACCAATTTTACCGCACTGCAATACAGGTTTATATATTATTACTGTTATTCTGATCAATTTTACCGCACTGTGATACAGGTTTATATATTATTACTGTTATTCTGACCAATTGTACCGCACTGTGATATACTGTAGGCTTATACATTATTACTGTTATTTTGATAAATTTCTCTATACTGCAGTGTAGGTTTATAAGTATTACTAAGGTTATTATTATTATCATTAAGCAAATCAACGCAAATATTTTTTTGTCTGTTGTTGTAATGCACAGAAAGGTGAATTTGATTTGAACTATATTCATCATTCATACTGGCCGATTGGTGCTTCGAGGTAATAAAAATGCAATACTACGACATCACAGCTGTGCATGGAATAATATATGTAGTAAATATGAGTAAGTTTGTCTTTTAGAGCTCGTGGCAGTCACTTGCCACAACAAAAGTGTCATAAAAACACCTCAGGACAGCAGTAATAACTCCCGGCGCTCGAGACCATAATTCAGCGTGTCATGTTTCCGAATAGGAATGTTCAACTGAAATATGAGTTTGGATATTGCTGAAATAACCGCGCAGAACTTACCCTTTCAAAACAAATGTGCCCGTTCATGAGAAGCGGATGTAGAATTATTGTTTACGTTTGCCGCTAACGTCACCTCCCCTCGCATGGCGCGCGCGGCTTCAGTCTAACTGGGCGTTGGGAAAGATCTGCACAACTGATTCAAAACGCCTTTAAAAGTTCACACAACGGAATATTGATCAGAACACATCCTGGTATGATAACATGCTGTTGTTTGGTTTGCTTGTTTGAGGTCTGCAGGAAATGTTATAAACTGTGCGCGCGCATGATCTCTCTCTCTCTCTCTCTCTCTCTCTCTCTCTCTCTCTCTCTCTCTCTCTCTCTCTCTCTCTCTCTCTCTCTCTCTCCCTCTCCCTCTCTCTCTCTCTCTCCCTCTCCCTCTCCCTCTCCCTCTCCCTCTCCCTCTCCCTCTCCCTCTCCCTCTCTCTCTCTCTCTCCCTCTCCCTCTCCCTCTCCCTCTCCCTCTCCCTCTCTCTCTCTCTCTCTCTCTCTCTCCCCTCTCTCTCTCTCTCTCTCCTCAGTCATGTCTGTGGACGCGAGGCTGTTTAACTGTGCAGATCCTGCTGTTTGGACTGGGATTCATGGAAAATACTGGACTGTGGTGGAAGCAAAGTCAGCTGTAAAGGGCAAGGCTTCTGGAAAGCTCTTAAAACTGGACAAATGGTTTGAATCCTTGCAAACACACACCCCTAAAATGTTCATTATTTAATTTGCATTAGAATAGAATTGAACATTAATGATCATATTTGTTACAAATAAAAATGACTAAAATATTTAATTTTTAAAATCATAATTTATTATATATAATAAAATACTGTTAATTATAAATGATATAGATTAAAAAAATATTGTAATAATTGTATTATTCATTTTTGCCTATTCACAATTAGCCTCGCATTGCCTCTATTTGACATTGACCACATTTAAAAGGTCAAATGAACTGCAAAATATATATATTTGAGTTCTTCCAAACACCTCAAATGTCTTTTCATGTTTATTATTGTATTTGTATCATAATAGAATTTAATATGAATTCATATATTAATAATCATATTAATTACGTATAGAAGAATATATACATTTAATATGATAATAAATTATTTAAAATAAATAACTGTTAATTATAAATGATATAGATTTCAAAAATATTGTAATAATTGTATTATCGTAATTCATAATTTTTGCCTACTCACAATTATCCGTTTACATGCAATTTGACAACTAGCATTGCCTCTATTTGACATGGAGCACATTTAAAAGGTCAAATGAACTACAAAAAATATCTATATTTGAGTTCTTCCAAACACCTCAAATGTCTTTTCATGTTTATTATTGTATTTGTATCATAATAGAATTTAATATGAATTCATATATTAATAATCGTATTAATTACGAATAGAAATGACTAAATATATACATTTAATATTATAATAAAATATTAAAAATAAAATACTGTTAATTATAAATTATACAGATTAAAAAAATATTCTAATAATTGTATTATTAATTTTTGGCTACTCATAATTATCCGTTTATATGCAATTTGACATATGGATATGGACCACATTTAAAAGGTCAAATGAACAACTACAAAAAATGTATATTTGAGTTCTTACAAACACAAATGTATTTTATTTGTATCAGAATATAATTGAATATTAATTTCTATATGAATAATCATAGAAATGTCTAAAATATATACTTTTAAATGAACGATAAATTCAATATTGTTAAATTATATACATTTTAAAATATTTGCATTCATTTTATCTTGATAATTTGAATTCATAATGTCCTACTCATCATAATTGGCCACTAACATGCAATTTGACACCTTAAATGATTCACCAGAAAAGCAACCACAAAAAATAGACTTGAGTGCATTCATTGCATCAGATCAGAATATAATACAAGTTGCAGGAAATCTCAGTGGCATTGTCTGTGTTTTCCAGGTTTCAGGAGGAGCTTCCCGCAGCGATCTCCGCTCGATCCCAGCGTTCCCTCACACATGCTGAGCTCGTCAAGATCATGGAGTGGAAACTGACTGTAAGCACAATAGAAATAGATTCACGTCCTGCGCAATTGGCAAGAAACATGCCGGAAATAGGTTGCACGCAGTGACGTTCACTCTTAAGTTCACACACACACACAGATATGACTGTTATGTACAAGTGCATTGCTCTCTTTGATGATTGATGATGATGGCTGCTCCCTCTTAGAAAGGGAAGTTCAGGCCACGATTGCAGCAGCTCATTGGCTCGAACAGCGAGGAGGCGGTACAAAGCTCGACCAGTAAAGCATTCGGGTTGTTGCCTGATGTCCCAGCGGCAATTACAGAGCTGTGCAAACTCAAAGGTGTCGGGCCAGCAACCGCATCAGGTACACACACACCCCTATCAAATCATGCGTGCAATAACTGTAATCATATACGTTTAATCGCATCAAACTGTCTCCATCAGCCGTGTTGGCGGCCGGAGCTCCAGGTGAAGTGGCCTTCATGGCTGATGAAGCTGTGGAGAGCATCGCCGAGCTCAGACCGGTCGAGTACACGGCCAAACATTACGCACTTTACCTCCAGAAAATGCTGCAGAAATCATCCCAGCTTAATAAAGGTAAGAAACACGGGAAGCTTAAATATTTCTTTATTAGGATCTTACGATAATATGATGTGTTTTCTGTCTCAGGGGACGGCCAGCCGGACTGGACTCCTCACCGGGTGGAGCAGTGTTTATGGGCATGGGCGGTGGCCAATCGGATTCAGCCCTCGTTAATACAGGAGTTCGATCTGATGGATGCAACACACACAGTGACCAATCAGAAGGCAGAGAAGAGGAAGACTGCTGATGAAAAGCCCTCGAAGAGACAGAAGACTGCGCGAAACTAGTATATAATACATGCAATAAAAGGGTGTTCAATATATTCCTCTGCAAAAGTATCTCTGTGTTTTTGAGGCACTACTCCAAAATCACGAAATGCAACCTTTCACAATTGCTCTACTGAATTTGTAGTTGTTTATGTTTAGATGTTTTAATAAAGCAATAAAACATTTGTTAAAACTATGAGTTTTGTTTTTTTTTTGGGCCTGAAAGATACTTTGCACAAACAGAGTGTTGTTTTATTACTTTTTCTTAAAAATAATAAAGGCACAAAAATGCTCTTTAGAGACAGATATATACACTCACCTAAAGGATTATTAGGAACACCAAAGTAGTGTGCTAATTTTAATTTTTATTGCCATCCGTCTCCCACCACCCGCATAAAAATCCCGGTCGACTTACCAACTGCTTTTGACAAACACCAAAGTCGTGTGCTAATTTAATTCCTGTCCGAATCCACATCTCTGAGTTTTCAAGAATATATCACTTCAAAATTCACTGTTTATATCCTTTTTGACCCCTGTGCGGTTGCACTGTAATTTGGATGCATTTCTAGACAGTATTTACAAGAGCAATATATTTCATCACCGCTCAAAAAATAAAACGAGGAAAAGCACATAAACATTTGAATGGGCCGTTTTTTACGGCAGCATTTATTCTTGTCATACCAAGCATATGACATTTTATTTACAGCATACAATCATGTTACGGACCACATGAGCAGCGCGTTCCCCTCCACCATGAATAAATCACAATCCGAATGTACAAGTTTTAGGTTTTATCACTGAGGTGGCGTGCACATTTATTTTTACAGACTTGAGAAACAGAGGCGAACTGCGCATGACAAACGTCACAACCAAACGTTAGGGATTGGTTAAGGCAGATCCAGAGTGGCTCTTTGCAGATTCAACAGATCCATTAGTACAAAACTTCAACAGAGTTCCCGCCTTCAAGGAAGTAAATGCTTGTCAATGGAGAGTGGCCAGACTCTCTGTACAAATGAAATGTATAAATTGGACTTAAGCTTACAGGGGATATGGCCATGATACGGACATGATTGATTACTCTAACTTAAAACGCTCATGCAAACAAAGGAGGATTTTTAGTTTTGTTCCCTATTTTTTTGTTGTTTTGGATTTAAAAGTGGGATGCATTTTGAAGAGTGGCATGTATGCAGGTGTTTATTGGATTCGTCCGATCTGATCTGCACGATAGGAGATGAAATATGAGTACTGCTAATGTTTAAATAGCAAGTGTTTCAGTATTTCATTTAACCCTTTCCTCTCTGGTGTATTTATTACAAAAACAAGTTCAGAACATGAATCTTCAGTGTTTTAGCTTTAAAATGATGCATAGTTTGTGATGGTTGATTAAATGTTTTTTATAAAAACAAAAGTAGTTAAAAGTACAAACACGCCCACTTCCATCAACACCCCCACACAACTGTGTGGATGACAATGTGTGTGACGTTACAACTGAGCAGAATCAGTTATTTTCAGCCACTAGCACATTCCCAGTAATCTCATATTTGATGGTGTTCCAATCAAACACGTTTCCCTTCGGCACATACGGTTCCTGATTTGAATACAACGCCTCAATCTGACTGCCAGAGAGAACATAATCCCACATTTTCACATCTGTAATTTCTCCTACAAAGCTCTGCTCTGGGTCAAACTGCCCTACATATGTATCAGGGTCCTGGCCGAGCAGGACGGTGCCGCCAGGACGAACTGAGAGACCTTTTCTATAGAGCTGGAACACACTGCGCCGTCCATCCACCCAAAAGGCAGTAAGACCAGTCGCAGAGTGCCAGGTGACGCACAGGTGAGTGTGAAAGCTGGAGAGAGGAGGCAGGCGGAAAAACGCCCCATCACCACTAGACTGAATATACAAGGACAAGCTGCCTTTCTCTCTCCACACGTTCAGCTCGTCATAGTCAGGCGTGCGGTAGACAAACAGAATGATCTCCCTCTCGCCATGGAGCTCCGTCACGACGCGCATGCAGAGGGTAAAAGCTGTAAGACTCAGTGGCTTTTCAGGAGTGAGTTTAACAAAGCTTGAACTAGTCTTGTTTGGAAACAGAAGCGCTTTACCACCAAGACCCACTGAAAGACAAAACACAAAACAAACCATATTTTACTAGACACACAAAATCCTGATCATACCAATCCGTGAAACGTCTTAATGTAAAATGTGGTACCTTCAGTAGCCGCTGCTGTCAGAGAGAGCAGACAGAAAAATAAAACCAGCATCTTGCTGCAGGTCTGAAGGAAAAAGTGCAAAAGAAAATCAGCACTCCTTTTAGCATTAAATCATTAAATTACAACAGTTTATTAATAAGTGTGCAGTCACTGTTAAGAGACAAAGACACAAAAGGTTCAAGAGAAGAATACTTACGATGTTCAGCAGGTGTTAGCTATCAGAGAAGATCAGTTCAGGTCAGATTTGTGTCTCTCAGATGATCGTGACTAAAAGTGTCTCGAGTATTTATTTGCAGATTGGGTTGAGCCCAGATTCACGGACGTGCCTCCCAGTCATCTTTTTTTTCTTTCGTTTACAGATCACAGTTATGGATTCATATAATGCGATACTATATGAAGCATGTGCACTATAAAATAACACCACAGGACTGCAGAAACGCTAGAAGATCATTTAAATGATGAAAAACAGATAAAGTAGCATTTCAGATATACACAATTTCATTGTGTATTCGCGTACATTTTCAATATAACAGTTAAGAGTCAAAGTACAGTGTTTACAAAAAGGAAATGTTATTTCACAAGAATCAGGGTAATGAAGGAGTTCATGTTTATGGTGTGTAAAGAAATAATTATCTCTGCTCATACTTTAAATACACCCAGAGCTTATTTAAGTAGTTAAAAAGAGTTGAAGACATGGAAAATTGTATATAAACAACTAAACAACTTTCGCTTTGTGTTGTCGGTCAGATAAAATGACAGAGGAAAGAACATTAGATAATTTTTCAGTGCACCAAAACGCCAGATAAGCACAATGTTTTTTTTTTTTTTTTTTTTTTTTTTTTTTTTTTTTATGTGGTACACATTAGGGCTGCAACGACGCGTCGACGTCGTCGATGACGTCGACTACGAAAATTGGCACATTATTTACGTTCTAGAATGGAACAGAAGATCTAGAATAATGGCAGCTTCTTCTCCCGGGCATAGTGAAAATGATCATTTATCATATAAAGCCAGACCGCGACATTCAAAAGTGTGGGAGTACTTTAAACAGAAGCCGAATAAAACTGTGCTTTGTTCGCTCTGCAACGCCGGTTTCACACTGCACGTATGGAGTCAAAATAGGGCCACATATATCTGCAAAATAACACAATGTTTTGCAAAAAAAAAATATGTTTTGCAAAAAAAAAAAAGTTTTGCAAAAAAAAAAAAAAATTTTGCAAAAAAAAATAGAATATTGAGAAAAAAATGCTTTTTTGCAAGTAAAAAAATAGTAATTGCAAAAGAAAAGTTACCACTGAGAGGAAAAATAAAGTTTAGCAAAGTAAAACTTGCAGCATTGACTTTGCAACACCTTTGCGCCGCTCCTTTAAATCCGCGTTTCCGTCATCCGTGCCTCTGAGGCGCAAGCTTTCCTTTGCGCTTCATTTTTCTTTGCGCCTCGCTTTGTGTCCCTGATTTGACGTGGGGGAGGGATCAAGAGGTTGGGGTGTGTACATGGGTGTGTACAAGGGACGAAGGCGCGTCCTTCTCGTTACGTCAATCAATACAATCTGACTTAAATTTGGCCACTCGCCCTTGAGGCTGAGCAACTGTGCTGATCTCTCGCTGTCTCAATTAATTTGCCCAATCTCATTCACTTTCTATGCAGAGGATGATCCATCGATGTCATTCTGGTGTAAGGGTTATAAATACCCATGTTGCATGCATGCAGCTCTCAGCTATGTTAACTAACCAAACTACATCAGGAATCATTTCTTGAATCTGTCTGACACATCATCAGTGTTGGGGTAAAGTGTTACAAGTAGAGCTGTCAATTTAACTCATTAATTAAAAAAAAACACATGATTAAAAAAATGTATGCAATTAATCATGCCCAATATATTCTTGTGTTCAAAGACAGCTAGATGATATGCAGCAGAATGACACACAGAGGTCTCGAGATCCATACGGTCTGGGGCTCGCGCTGATGACGTAACGAGAAGGACGCGCCTTCGTCCCTTGTACACACCCATGTACACACCCCAACCTCTTGACCCCTCCCCCACGTCAAATCAGGGACACAAAGCGAGGCGCAAAGAAAAATGAAGCGCAAAGGAAAGCTTGCGCCTCAGAGGCACGGATGACGGAAACGCGGATTTAAAGGAGCGGCGCAAAGGTGTTGCAAAGTCAATGCTGCAAGTTTTACTTTGCTAAACTTTATTTTTCCTCTCAGTGGTAACTTTTCTTTTGCAATTACTATTTTTTTACTTGCAAAAAAGCATTTTTTTCTCAATATTCTATTTTTTTTTGCAAAAATTTTTTTTTTTTTTGCAAAAATTTTTTTTTTTTGCAAAACATATTTTTTGTTTGCAAAACATTGTGTTATTTTGCAGATATATGTGGCCCTATTTTGACTCCATAGCACGCGGTGGCAGAGCAGGAGCTGTGCGCGTGGAGAGCGGGAGCTTTCAAACTGCAGTCAGTGTTGCCAAGTCCGCTTTTTTCCGCGGAATTGGGCTACTTCTACACTGTTGCCGCGGGCTGTGTCTCATGTCCGCGGGTTGAAGCAAAAAACACACATATTTAACCCCCCGAACGCGATGTTTACCAGAGAACCTCCCCGAAACGCGATTGGGCTTGTTTTGGGCTAGTTTTGAGTAACGAATGGGTGGGTTTTGTTGTGTAAACCTGGCAACCCTGCTGCCAGTGTTCTCTCGCGCAGCTGAACCGTGGCGCGTCTATTGCAACAGACGGTCACATTTTCCGGGGTTCTTCTCCGACCCCAGTACGTCTCGTGCTTTTATTTATTATGGGCTGCATATATCTCCTGTTAATGCGACCTGGTTCCGCTCTGTCCCAAACACATATGCATAATAACTTGTTGTATATAGGTAGTTTACATGATTAAAGTAACATTAAAGTTAAGATATGCCTCTAGCTTTAATAATTTAAATGTGTCTTTGAAGTTTGGGCAAAAACTTCTGGCAGCTTTAGTCGTTGTTTATGCACATGTATCTTCAAAATAGACGACTAGTTATACATTAACACTATGCTGAAAGCTCCTGTATGTGAACCTTTTGCAGATAAATACAAGTGCATTTTCGTTTACTATTGACACAAATCAATAAGTAAATCATACTCAACTACTATAGTAAACAACTTTTCCTAATTAGGCCTACTCTATACATTTTATGATGAATAGTATCATTATATATTATGTTTAAAAAACTTTTGTTCATATTTCATTATAAAATGGCATACTATGTACAATAGTATACAATTAATATTGTCATCATTCATTGATTTCATGTTAAAATAATATACAAATTCACTACCCTCTTTGAAATACAATAATCAGTAAAAAAGAATAATAAGATTAATCTGGAAAATAATCGTTAGATTAGTCGACTAATCGAAAAAATAATCGTTAGATTAGTCGACAGAAAAAATAATCGTTAGTTGCAGCTCCCCCCCCCCCCCAACTGTTAGATGAAATTTACGCCCCTGGCTATAGATACTATTAATGTACACTGTCATCTAAATGTTATCGAAATTGTTTGAATTGGAAACAGAACCTGATGAGAAACTGTAAGTGAGTAATTCTGTATTTACATATTGTGGTTTTTCTTCTGAAAGAGAAGTTTCATGTTACACAGTTATCAGTATATTAAAATTTTTAAATATTTGCATTAATCAAAAAACAATATACAGACAGAGAAGGGGAAGCAGCAGCTCTGCGTGTCTCGTCTTTATTGACTTTAATATCTCCCCTCATCAGGTGGCGAGGGTACTACATTTAGGAGGCACCACTGGGATGAAATGCAGTGAAGGTCGGCATCCACAGATGATGGTCTACCTCCAGTGTCATTCATTCTGACTTGCGGCTGAGGAGTACAGCAGAGTAAGAACGTGTGGTGTATATGTCGAGTCCGGAAGAACAGCACGTGCTGTCTGAGGTCGATCATTGATACCTGGAGCATATTTACATATTGTGGTTTTTCTTCTGAAAGAGAAGTTTCATGTTACACAGTTATCAGTATATGTAAATGTTGAAATATTTGCATTAATCAAAAAAAACAAAAAAACAATATACAGACTGAGAAGTGAAAGCAGCAGCTCCGTGTGTCTCGTCTTTATTGACTTTAATATCTCCCCTCATCAGGTATAAAATTTATAAATTGTCACGGAAAACGTGAAGATTATAAATGTCTGTGAAATGTATAAATAATTTGAAGATGCAAGTTTAAAAATTCGGGGCCTATACTCACCTAAAGGATTATTAGGAACACCATACTAATACTGTGTTTGACCCCCTTTCGCCTTCAGAACTGCCTTAATTCTACGTGGCATTGATTCAACAAGGTGCTGAAAGCATTCTTTAGAAATGTTGGCCCTTATTGATAGGATAGCATCTTGCAGTTGATGGAGATTTGTGGGATGCACATCCAGGGCACGAAGCTCCCGTTCCACCACATCCCAAAGATGCTCTATTGGGTTGAGATCTGGTGACTGTGGGGGTCATTTTAGTTCAGTGAACTCATTGTCATGTTCAAGAAACCAATTGTAAAATGATTCGAGCTTTGTGACGGTGCATTATCCTGCTGGAAGTAGCCATCAGAAACAATGCTCAGGTAGGCCTTGGCATTTAAACGATGCCCAATTGGCACTAAGGGGGCTAAAGTGTGCCAAGAAAACATCCCCCACACCATTACACCACCACCACCAGCCTGCACAGTGGTAACAAGGCATGATGGATCCATGTTCTCATTCTGTTTACGCCAAATTCTGACTCTACCATCTGAATGTCTCAACAGAAATCGAGACTCATCAGACCAGGCAACATTTTTCCAGTCTTCAACTGTCCAATGTTGGTGAGCTTGTGCAAATTGTAGCCTCTTTTTCCTATTTGTAGTGGAGATGAGTGGAACCCGGTGGGGTCTTCTGCTGTTGTAGCCCATTCGCCTCAAGGTTGCGCGTGTTGTGGCTTCACAAATGCTTTGCTGCAGACCTCGGTTGTAACGAGTGGTTATTTCAGTCAAAGTTGCTCTTCTATCAGCTTGAATCAGTCGGCCCATTCTCCTCTGACCTCTAGCATCAACAAGGCATTTTCGCCCACAGGACTGCCGCATACTGGATGTTTTTCTCTTTTCACACCATTCTTTGTAAACCCTAGAAATGGTTGTGCGTGAAAATCCCAGTAACTGAGCAGATTGTGAAATACTCAGACCGGCCCGCCTGGCACCAACAATCATGCCACGCTCAAAATTGCTTAAATCACCTTTCTTTCCCATTCTGACATTCGGGCTGCGTTCGAAACCGCATACTTCCCTACTATATAGTATGTAAAAAGCAGTAGGCGAGCGAAGAGTATGCTCGAATCCTTTGTATTCATAAAAGAGTAGGCGAGAACTACCAGGGTTTTGGAGTATTTCTCGCGAGATTCGGACGTGCGTATACTGTTGTTGCGTTCGAATATGCCTACTTACCTACTATATAGTAGGCGAAAACAGTATGTGAAAGGAGTAGTATGTTCGAAACGTCAGTAATCATAAAAGAGTAGGCGAGAAGTTCCCGGATGGCCTACTGATTCCGCCCAGATTTTGAAGCACCCATCGTTGGATACTTTTCTGTCCCTGCCTTCCCATGAGGCCACAGGAAAGGATACGTCATTAGCGAATATGTCGGAGAAGGGAAACGTGGGTGTTTTCAAATGTGAGTATCACAAACCCAAATCACTGTTCCCTTGTGTTAAAATTGCATTTGTTGAAGTACTGTAGAGTAAACGGTTGAATAGTTGAAGGTGTAAAGACGACAGACAGTATAGTATAGTTGTGATTGTGCTGTAAAAACACGCTTTATTATGTAACTTATAGCTAACAAGGGATCTCCAGTAACACACATACGAGTCTCCAAAGTGGATTTACACACATTCTAAAACATATGCATCTTATATAAGTCTTACTTACTTATATTTAGTCTTACTAAATGTCAATTTAACATCTGACAGGAAAATCTTCAATAAGTATTGCAGATGAGCACATCACAACATGAAATAGACATCTAAGTAATGTATGTGTGCTGTTATGTAGAATTCAATGCTGGCAACACTGTTTACATTAGCTGAATGTAAATAAACAAATGTACATAAAGTAACTTAACATAAGTTATCTATTGTATTTGTCCATTAGTACTATTGATAAATTGAGGAACATTTGTGTGGGATTTAAAGTGAGTTAATACATAAGTAACTAAAATGTAGTATTGAGCACATAAACACAGAGGTAACGTGAATCTTGTTTGGATGTTATAGGGACAGATGAGCTCACACGTGTGCTTATCCAGTGGAGAGTGTCTCATGAAGCCCTCTTCACTGGAAAGCGGAATGCTGCCATCAAAGGCTTTGAGTGAGTATACCATAGAAAAGAATTGAATTTATTTCAGCACTTGAGTTATTATAGCACTTTTTGATTCTTGATCTCTCATCACTTGTTGCAGAGCTTCTGTGGTTGAGCCTTGTTCTCCACTCGTGCTTCAGGGTTGTGGGGTCCAGGAGGGACATGATGGACGGCTGGGACAGGCGAAGGTGTTCATGATGGTCAACTGCTTCATCAATATAAAGCCGCAGAACTGACACAGCTGTGTGGAGATGGCAGCAGATGTGGGCTTCACCGGCTGTAAATGCATGATAGTTTGTTAGACCAATACATTTGAATAAAGCTTTGTTTCATGTGTTGTTGACTTTTATTAATTTATTGTGATGTTTATTTTTATTAATTCTTTTACTCATTAATTCATGTTTCCTATTGTTGTCAGTAAACAAAATATTTTAATAACTCATGCATTAATTCATTGCTTGACTGAAAATTGATATGTAGGCTATTCACAGTGGCTGCATTTGTTCTAGTGTGTATTCATGCATCGCTATGTCATATGACAAATTGTATTTTGCTTGTTTTACTAAAACGATATAATAATAAAAAAAAGTAATATAATTTCGTATTGGTCAGCATTTGTCATTATTATTGTAAGTGTTTTAGTGGGCTAGCAATGCAGTTCATTCTGGGGTAATCTTAATTTTGAATAGTGATACTTACATTTTTCGAGTTTAAAATAAACAGTTTTCTCCAAAGGTGAGATCTTCGAGCAGCTGAAAGAGTCTCTGTGCAGACACTGAGGGAAACCGCACAGGTCGGGCTGTGGATTTACTGATGCTTTGAGCTCTCACTGCACCTGTCACTCATATCTTTTATTTTATAATTACATGATTGTATCTTTAACAATCATAACGATAAAACAAAAAAATATATCATGGGTCTACATACATTACAAAGAAAAAAACAATAACAAGGTTAGACGTCTTTGAATAATTCATCATAATGGAATACAAATGTTATTTCATAAGCTTGAGGGATGAAACAGGAGTTAAATTTAAAAAGAAAAAGGACAATATAAAAGATTTAGGCCAATTTTGCTTGTGGATGATTTTTTTTTTGCATATAAAATAAAGAAATTAACAACATATTCAAGAGATCACGATTTTGGGTTTTGGTAAGGATAAAACTGGAATCACAAGATAAATGGGCAGCTGTTTCTTCAACAAGACCACACAATTAGCACGTTTAATCAATATTAAGATATGTAGGCCTATAGATCGATTAATTAAACCTGTCACTCATGTCTTTCAAGTTGTTGCTTGTGATAACGTCGTAGGTCACATGATAACGTCAACATGACGCATAAAGTGCGGATCGCATTCATACTTAACGAGATCAGGCAATATAGTACCTACTCTTTTAGAGCTCGTTAAGTAAGTAGCCTAGGCTACTTATTGAAAATGAGTACATACTCAATGAGTATGCGGTTTCGAACGCAGCATCAGTTTGGAGTTCAGGAGATTGTCTTGACCAGGACCACACCCCTAAATGCATTGGAGCAACTGCCATGTGATTGGTTGATTAGATAATTGCATTAATGAGAAATTGAACAGGTGTACCTAAAAATCCTTTAGGTGAGTGTGTATATATATATATATATATATATATATATATATATATATATATATATATATATATATATATATATATATATATATATATATATATATATACACACACACACACACACACACACACACACATATCACACACACACATACATACACATAATTATATACACCATTTAAAATAACGTATTTCAATATACTGTGATGGCAAAGCTGAGTTTTCAGCATATTAGAATGATTTCTGAAAATCTAGCTTTGCATCACAGGAATAAATAACACTAAAGTAATAGAAAACAGTTATTTAAAATTGTAATAATAATATGTATATATATACATTTTTGAAAAATTATTTAATACAATTATTTAAAAATACATATAATTTAAAATGAGAAAACTAATAACAGGGTTGTATAATTATTAAAAATATATATATATAATTTAAAAATATCTTTAATTCTAATATATCTTTAATTTATGAGAAACTAATAAAAGTTTTATATATATATATATATATATATATATATATATATATATATATATATATATATATATATATATATATATATATATATTTACACACACACACACACACATATATATATATATACACTATATTGCCAAAGGTTTTGTGACGCCTGCCTTTACATGCACATGCACATGAACTTTAATGCCATCCCATTCTTAATCCGTAGGGTTTAATATGGAGTTGGCCCACCCTTTGCAGCTCTAACAGCTTCAGCTCTTCTGGGAAGGCTTTCCACAGGTTTAGGAGTGTGTTTATGGGAATTATTGACCATTCTTCTAGAAGCGCATTTGTGAGGTCAGGCACTGATGTTGGACGAGAAGGCCTGACTCGCAGTCTTTGCTCTAATTCATCCCAAAGGTGTTCTATCAGGTTGAGGTCAGGACTCTGTGCTATCCTTAAACTGTTCCCACAAAGTTGGGAGCATGAAATTGTCCAAAATGTCTTGGTATGCTGAAGCATTAAGAGTTCCTTTCACTGGAACTAAGGGACCAAGCCCAAACCATGAAAAACAACCCCACACCATAATCCCCCCTCCACCAAACTTTACACATGGCACAATGCAGTCAGGCAAGTCCCGTTCTCCTGGTAACCGCCAAACACAGACTCGTCCATCGGATTGCCAGGCAGAGAAGCGTGATTGGTCACTCTGCTCTAGAGTCCAGTGGCGGCGTGCTTTACCCCACTGCATCCGACGCTTTGCACTGCACTTGGTGATGTAAGGCTTGGATGAGCTGCTCGGCCATGGAAACCCATTCCATGAAGCTCTGCACACTGTTCTTGAGCTCATCTGAAGGCCACATGAAGTTTGGAGGTCTTTCATTTATGAGAAACTAATAACGGGTTTCAAAAATTGCAAACCACACATAAAATAAACAGAAAATGTATATAATATCTGAGTCTGATATAAAGTCTGAGGTGACTAAACCGGTTCTGGCGGTTAAGCATCTTCTTGCACTGACAATTTGTTAAAAAGGAGTTTCAAGTGCGTTATACCTCATCGGTGGAAAGTGTCTTATTGTGGGCACACAAACACACGCAGACGTCTCTCACAGTATGTTCTTTATTTCATACAGCTGAGAAATAAAAGCAAACACAAAACCATACAAAATAAAACTACAAAAAACTATTTGCCTCAGGTCCCAATATTTCAGAAGTACAATACATCATGAAATGATAAAGAATTTGATAGAAACTATCAGTATTTACATCTATTTTTTTATCTTCGTCTGATCCAGAGAAAACTATTAGCCTTATATTATATTTTCAGTTTTAACTTCTTTTTATGTAAACAGAATATTTTACGGCAAGAGTCGTCATTTTGGCACCATTTTGAAGTCTGTACATGGACTACGATTCTCAGTAGGACTAGAGTTGTGGCGGCAACACAGACGCAGCGATGATCTCGAAGCAAAACTCTTGCGACCTACACCTACAACATCATGGAGAAAATAAGCTCAGGACACCATGATCTGCGAGAGCAGCTATTGGCTGGGACGTAATGTGGGCGGGAATAAGGGGGAGGTCCTTGGTAAATAGGTTTGTTCCCAGTTTCAAGAGTACACTTGAGTACTTCACCGAGAGTATGTTCGGAGTGGCGTACTACCCATACTATTTTTGCAGTATGCAAATGTTCATTGTGAATGGCATACGGTGATGACTTATTTATAACATTTGCCAAAATGCTGCTTTTGTGTATACAACAGAGCACACTATACTGAATGTAAAACTGTATCCCATGATGCAATGTGCTCAACTTTACATTCTGAAACAGTATTAACTAAAACTATTAAAAACATGTTCGGAATAAATAAAGTTTTGCATTGCCCCAGAAACCTTCACAAAGAACAAAGTATGCGAGCGAATGCAAAACTTGAGCATTGAAATATAATTTTTATGATATAAATATAATCACCATTTCCTTGGGCTCCTTATGTGTGAATCCAAGGCCTAAAACAAACTTTTTGCCACACCTGCCAATGGCCGGAGACTTAAAGGGATAGTTCACCTAAAAATGAAAATTAGCCCATGATTTACTCACCCTCAAGTCATCCGAGGTGTATATGACATTCTTCTTTCAGACAAACTTTTTGAAGTCCATAAAAAATGCATCTGTCCGTCAAATCTGCTCCACACGGCTCCGGGGTGTTAATAAAGACCTTCTGAAGCGAATCGATGCGTTTGTGTAAGAAAAATATCCATATTTAAAAATGTAATTCATTTTTTTCTATGGCTCTGCATCAGCCGTTCCCGCGCCATCACTTCCGGCTAATAAGGTCAAAATACATGCAAAATATCGCCGTGATCATAGTAATATACACATAGATTCCTCATTAGTGCCTGCGCGGACCGGTCGAATGAGGCATCTACGTATATATATATATCTTTGATCACACCAGTATTTTGACCTTATTCGCCGGAAGTTATGGAGCTGGGAATACTAGATGACATTCGTCTGATAAGAGGTAAAAAAATAACATAAATACTGTTCGGTTTATCACAGAAATTTCGATTTGTATGGATTCGTATGTCTATGTGTTTTTACTCTCATTGCTCTCATACTCTAAAATATCCCCATTGACATGCATTATACGACTATCACACTGCAACGGTTGGAGTTCAAAATCTTAATTTGTGTTCTACTGAAGAAACAAAGACATCTACATCTTGGATGCCCTGGGGTAAGCAGATAAACATAAACATTTCGTTTTTGGGTGAACTATCCCTTTAAGAAAATGTACAGGCCATAAATATTTTTACCAGCCATGAAACATTGATTAATCCTTATTAAAGATTATTCAGTCTAGAGCAGTGAGTGATTTTTCTTTGTCTTTTATTGTTTGATTAACATGAAAAATAGGAATATTAGACTGCTGTCACTTTAAGAGTGAATGCACGGATCCAATACTGATACACATGCGCTTTCTTTCTCAACTGTTTACGTTCACTTAAAGGTACACGCCACTATTTTTGAAAATAGGCTCATTTTCCAGCTACCCTAGAGTTAAACAGTTGAGTTTTACCGTTTTCGATTCCTTTTAACAGATCTCGGGGTCTGGCGGTAGCACTTTTAGCATAGCTTAGCATAGATCATTGAATCTGATTAGACCGTTAGCATCTCGCTCAAAAATGTCCAAAGAGTTTAGATATTTTTCCTATTTAAAACTTGACTCTTCTGTAGTTACATTGTGTACTAAGATCGACGGAAAATGAAAAGTTCTGATTTTCTAGGCCGATATGGCTAGGAACTATACTCTCATTCCTGCATAATAATCAAGGAACTTTGTACTGTACCATGAGTGCAGCGGCGCCTGAAAATAGTCCCCAGCACGCTCTCTGTGCAAGCAGGTTGTCACGTTGGCGCTGCGTACACTGTAAAAAAAATTCAGGTCTCCAATTGAACATTTTCTAGTGACCGATCACATCAAAATTTTTCAGTTGGCCAAATGCAATTTCTGTGAATTGATGCAATTTAATTCAATTAAAATTCAAGAGATTCAATTTGGCCAACTAAAAAATTTAGATGTGATCGGTCACTAGAAAATTTTCAATTGGAGACCTGATTTTTTTTTACAGTGAAATATCAAAATGAGCCTATTTTCATAAAAAGTGGCGTGTTCCTTTAAGACATAACTGACTATGTATAAGAGGATACTTGCCGGGTGTTTGGAGATAATTTTGTGTGAATTTGTCCATTCAAGCGCAAGAAGACAGCAAAGCTCAATTCAGTATTCGTGCGCTGTCTGAGATGTGGCTTTCTGGGCGTGCGCCTCTGACAGAAAACGTCACAACGCAAGTCTTGGCAAGGCTTTAACTTGGTCTGGCAACTGTCCCGAGCGTCATTCACATTTGTTCCCACTCATGTTCTCATAATATTGCATTGTTAGGATTCATAAAAATGTCACCGGTCATACACAGACTTTTACTCGCATTTGGCGCCTGGTGCCAAAGTGCATAGTTTCACATAATAATCGTAATAATTAGTAGGCAGGATCCAGTATAAACTGCAAAGTATGAATTCAGTATGCTAGTATTCCACTCCGAACACAACCCAACTGTTTTAGACCATGGTCAGTGTTTCCCACACTCCCTTGTAACAGTCTGAAAACCAACAATGGTCATACAGCACATTAAAGCATGTTTAACACACACACACACACACACACACACTTCCTGCATCCATTTGATGAGTGTTCAAAAACAATACATCCATCATTCACTGCTTCCTCTCCATTTTCCTTCATTTTATCAGCTATTTGTCCCGTCATTCTCACCTCATTTTCTTCCATCACATATACAGCTCTTAGCTTTTTCATAACACTCTCTCTCTCTCTCGTTCTCACCGTTTATATCCACATTTAATAAATATTCATCAGCTTTTCATTTTCCACCTGTCTAAAAGTGCCAGCCAGGTGGATGTTACAGGAACTCTGATGCGACTCTTGCATGCTGGAACATTTAAAGTCGGCTTGAAACCAAACCTGACATTATTTAATTTATTATGATGTCCTTCTCTTCGATTCCTTTTCACTTGCAAATATGTCACAGTATGAGTGCTGTTTCATGCTGACTTTAAAATATTCAAACGACTCACTTGTTCCCTCAAAAGTATTAATGTGTTATGTTACATAACCGTGACCTTTGGGCACGGCACAGCCAGTGAGAATGTATTAATGAAAGATTTTGTATTTCATTCCAGCACGTTCTTTTCTTTTGCATCATCAGTTTAAGACCATCTTTAAACACGCCACGATCCAACAACGACAGCCACTCGGAATAAATATAAATATAGGACTATGGCATAAAAATCCACAACAATAAATAGACACACGGTCAAGCTTTTCGAAAATGAAAAGAAATCAACTCAGAACACAGCAATCTTTCCTTTAGCAATTTAACGAAGTCCCTTTCCGTATCTTTTAGCAGCTTAGCGAATGATAACTTGGCACTACTGAATTTTGTCATTATTTGCTTCGTCTTAGAGTCCTAAATGACTCTTCTCTCATCTTTTGCAGTCTTGTCATGAAAACAAGGATTGTGGGTTGTATTTTCCCATTTTAAACCTAAATATCCAGTCATAAGCACCATCATTAGGATAACCCTCACTGAAAATGTAGGCATACGGTACCGGTGGTCGCGACATCCGTTTCTATGTTGAAAGCATCTTTAATCACGTTATGGCAGTTACCATAACAACTGCAATCTGCACAGCAATAACTGAAGTATTCATTACTGTGTGGCACAGACGTATTGTCTTGTAAGCTCAATCACTGGCTTCTGTTTATGTGATCACTGGAAATATTTTCAAGAGACAAGATAAAAGGTCACGTCCTCTGTTCCAAAAACTAGTGAGCTCCCTTGCTTTTTACTGCCAACATAGGCAGCTGCCTTCTAAGCTAGAAAAACAATACTCTAATCGGCATAAAAATAAAAATGTATCAATAAGTTCATTTTTAAAGGGTCAGTTCACCCAAAAATGACATTTCTGTCATTGATTACTCTCCCTCATGTTGTTACGAACTCAGACAAATTAGGATATTTTTGATGACATTCAAGAGGTTAGCAACGTCGTTGCAACTTTGAAAGCCCAGAAAGGCAGTAAAGACATTGTTAAAATAGTCCATGTGACTCCAGTGGTTCAACCTTAATGTTATGAAGCGACGAGAATACTTTTTGTGCCATGGGCGTCACTAGGCCCTTTTTTCATTTTCCTTCAGTACTCCGTCTGGGATTGCGGTATATACTCTTGTTTTCTCCGGTCAAACTTTAACCGGTCCAATCGGCGAACAGAGGGAGTTACGATGGCGTTGATGTCGTGCGCTGGTTTGAGATGACATACGTCACGACCAAATGTTAGCGACTGGCTATGTCAGATCCAGAGTGGCTCTGATCCAATAGTTTTAAACTTCAACAGAGTACCCGCCTTCAAGGAAGTTACCGCTTGTCAATGGAGAGTGGCCAGACTCTCTGTACAAATGAAATGTACCAGAGTCTGGTTGGACCAGGCTACTAAAAAATGTGATTAACCTTTAAAACATATGAAACTGGCGGGAGGCTTCGGCTTCGGCCCGTCTTTTAGTCTGCGTTAATCCGCGTGTTCTTCAATCCGCAGCGGCGCCGAGCAGAACGCACGTCAGAAGCAGAGGTGTGTGCGTTCATCTAAGCCTCATTGGTCTGTCACCGCTCGTCAATGTCAAAATATTTGAGAAAACCAATCAAATCGGAGTAGGCGGGCTTTATGTTCACAGAAGCTGATGAGGCTGAGCGCGAATTTCAGCAGCGCGACTCGACGTCAAGTGCGAGATATGCAAGTAGCTAAACCATAGACTGTAGAAAGTAGCTAAACTAAACATTTCATATTTGACAGCTGCTTCTTTAAGTCAGAAATGTTACACAAATGACAAAAATATTCAGGCGAATTAATAAACTTTTGTCTAATTTCGCCATTTTAAATTGAAAATAGGCCTATGTCATTAACAAACAAGAAATATTAACAAAGCCGTTTTCTTCAGATTAGGCATAAGATTAATAATAAATGTGTACATATTGTAAATTAATATAATTCCATTTGTAGCCTTCAGTGAATTAAAAAAGCTCAGCTTTTAGTAGATTAGTAAGGAATGTGTGCATATTGTGAATAAATTTAATAAACTTAGTTACCTTTCCTGGTAGCCTTCAGTAAATTAGTAAAATGATTAATAAAACATATAAATATCAGTTAACCATGTTTCCTTTCTTCACCGACGAAAATGGAAAAACTATATCCGTCATATCTGCACACTGACATGGTTTTCAAGCTATTGTTATCACATTTTTTGGCCTTCAGAACATCTTAAAATGCACATATGTCAAAATGTTCTTGGGGGAGCATGCCCCTCAACCCCCCCATAAAAACATCACATTTGGGACCTCAGTGATTATAAATCTGCCTAAAATCCTGATTATGATTAAGGGATGTACAATACGGTCATGCAGAATAAGTCATTAATATTTGCTTTATAAATATAAGTAAATTCATTAGTTTTTAGTGAGATTGGACCCTAAACTAAAGTGTTACCATTTTTTTGATACCCTCAGCCCCCCTAAAATGAAAATCCTAGAATAGCCCCTGTTTTGTGCGCAAAAAAACGACAAAATTAACAACTTTATTATTCTCTTCAAAGCCAGTCTCCTACGCTGTTGACGTAGTAAAACCAGTGCTACACTTCCGAGTTCTACGTCACAACGCCGGCTCATTATTGGCCGACACTGTTCATGTGAGCACCGTGTGATGCTGATGCTGGCCAATAATGATCCGGCGTTCTGTCGTAGAATAAAGTTGTTAATTTTAGGGGATTTTTTGTGCTTCATAACATTAAGGTTGAACCACTGGAGTCACATGGACAATTTTAACGATGTCTTTACATGTTTTTTTTAAATTATAATATTATTTCACTGTTTTTACTCTGTTTTTGATCAAATAAATGCAGCCTTGGTGAGCACAAGAGACGCATTTCACAAATATTTTCAAAATCGAACCGACCCCAAACTTTTGAACGGTAGTGTCTATATACACACAATTTGGAGCTTGTTGCAATACATTCTGGGATTGCTTTCTCTGGCATAGAATGATGCGTTCACATTGGGCAAAAAAATGTGCGCATATAACATCGAGAGCCCATTATGATTTGGAACAGAGCTAAAGTTCGGTTGGTTGTAGCGTCTACAAGTGTGTGTACAGCTGAGGAACAAAGTACAGCTAGAAACATCTTCAGAAACGTCACTTTTTACCCTCCGAAACAAGGTTTAGCTTATTGAAATTAATTATCCAACAACAAACATTTCAACATCAAACTCCTCCCTCAATGAGGACTTTGCCGTGTCTTCAAGCGTAAGGCTTTGTTTTTAGTCAGCGAGATTCCTGGTTCAAGTAACAGCGTTTCATCTACTACGGATGTTATCTGTAATGCATAACAGGCTTAGATGAGGCTGTCAGACCAAAATAATACAGAAAGGCATCATGAACGAGCCTAGGGCTGACTTCACACACAAAGAGCAAAACAAATCTGATGTACGTGTGTATGTGTGTGTGTGTGTGTGTGTGTGTTCGAATAAGCTCGCTGGACCCTTGAGCTGCCTTGGAGTGTTCATTAAAAATACCACGCTGTTTATGTTCGCTGCTTCTGTATGGAATGTGAGTATGCGTTTTTCATTTCACACCTTCCATGTTTTCACATCCGTTTCTCCGCTGCTGGTCGAGCGGAGTAGATTGAGGTCGGACCTGTATCGGACAGGGGGCGTGGCTTTCTGCACACACCAGTGGGGGGGGGGGGGGGGGGGGGGTCATCAGGGAGGGGGCGGGATCTGTACCCCGAGCAGCTCATAAGCGAAAATGTTCCAGAAGATGGCGAAGAGGAGGAAGGTGATGAAGGAGAAGATGAGGACCCACCAGGAGCACTGTTTATGCAGAGATTCCTCATAGCTCCGCAAGATCAGCAGCCCCATGCTGATGCCCACCACTGCGCCCGACAGATGAGCCATGAAGCTGGGCTGCGGTCCGGAAGAGGGGAGGGGCGGCGAGAAACGCAACCACACGGCGCGGCCCACCTCAGAACTCACTGCGAAAGACAGAGAAAGAGATGTTTGGACACTACCGCTCAAAAGTTTGGAATAATAAACATTCTAGGAAGTCTCTTATGTTCACTAAAGATGCAAAAATACACAACAAAATATTGTGAAATATTATTACATTTTAAAATAACTGTTTCCTATGTGAATATATTGTAAAATGTAATTTATTCCTGTGATCAAAGCTGAATTCTCAGCATCATTACTCCAGTCTTCAGTAGCCGTGTTTCCATTACCCTTCAAATTGCGCAAATTGAAAATACGGCCAATGGAAACACGTCAATTTCGCAAAAACTCTCATGTATCGCATACATGTTTTTACGCTCGCATGAGGTGGTTTTTCAGGCAATTCAAAAAACTCGCAATGGAAACAGTTTTTTCCACATTTACAGGTCACCTGGCGTATGTAAAAGCCGTTCATTCTTTACAGATAACGTTTGTTTGGACAGAAGACGAGACAGCGCTCTTTATTAAACTCATAAAAGACAAGAGAATTACAGGTATACTGGATTCTAAACACAAAAATGCCACATTATCATGAAGACCTTGAAGCTTGGGATATACATAAACCTACCAACATATGTGGCATCATTTTTTGAATGACTTATCGCAAGAGGAAAAAATACGTTTTAGGTTAATGGAAACGCTGTCATTTCGCAATCGTTTTTTATTTAGAGAATATCGCAAATGTTTTGCGCAAATCTGTAATGGAAATGCGGCTAGTGTCACGTGATCCTTCTGAAATCATTCTAATATGATGATTTGCTGCTATATATTAATTATTAAAAATATATGTAATAAGGTCATGTGAAAACAATGTAGCATACTACTATTGGAAATGTTTATTATTGCATTGCATTGATAAATATTACTAATTGTTTTAAATAGTATACAGTATTTAGTGTATACTGTATAGTATGCAATATGCTAGACTTCCATTCCGAATAGGCCTATAGAAAATAAAACAACAACGGTACACACTCGCTAATATGCTATTGTGAATTAAGCCATTTCCATGTTTTTTTTAAACAGGGTTACACTTTATTTTAAGGTGTCACTGTAATTGTTAAAGTGTAATTATATATTTAAGTACTGAGTAATATTAATTAGCTACATGTACTTACTACAGGGTTATGGTTTGGTTGAGGGTTAGTTGCATGTAATTATGCATCATTAACTGTTATTACTATGGTAAGTACATGTAAAATATATAACAAAGACACTGTAAAGTAAAGTGCAACCAAAAACAGCATAAATGATGTACTGTATGCCAAACGTCTTTTTTTAACGTAAAAAAGTGAAGCTATTGTGAATTGCCATCACTAAAAATATAAAAAATAATGTTGGTAACTGAAATAAAGCTGAAATAAAATACAAATATTAAAATTAATTAGTAAACGCACTGGAATAAAAGTTGAAGTACTAAAATGACAAAATTTAGTATATTTAGTTTATACTACATACTGTAATGTGCTAGTTTTCCATTGCAAATATAGGTAACTACAGGAAAAAAAACAATAGTACATACTAATTTGCTAGTATGCCTTGTGAATTCATCCATAGCCAATTTTTTACAAACAGTATGCAGTATTTAGTGCACACCTGAATAGTATGCAATACACTAGTCTTCTATCATGAATATAGCAAATTTAAAAAAAGCACGCAATAACTTGCTATTATGCTATTGTGAATTCAGCCATAGCCTATTTTTTAAATAGTATGCAGAATTTATTGTATCCTGCATAGTATGCAATATGCTAGACTTCCCTATTTAAAACTGCTGTCCGTAACTTTTTTGTGTTCAAGATTTACAAAAATTATATAATGAGAATGAACAACATGAATCCATTTTCCAAACCGTGTTTTTGTCTTACCCTGAATCATTATGGTACACTTATAATAAGTGTTTATATTGGGACTATTTCAGACCGGTCAGGTAGGAACCGCTGCGGAGGAGCACTGTCCCTGCGTGACTCGCCATAGACATAAACAGAGAGAAGTAGCTCCGGCTGCAATGTTCTTCCGCAAGACGCATGCAGTTCTGTTTATTAACCGGTAGAGCGCAAAAAGTCACGGACTGCAGCTTAAAAACAACAGTAGGCAGTAATAGTATACACTGTGATGAATGCTGTGTAGTGTGTAGTATGCAATAAACAGTGCATTCCAAAAATAGACAAGCTATACAAATGACAGGCAACTCATAAACAGACTAAAACAATGGTTTGTGTTCAATCTGTTCCTCTCAGATGTAGCTTATTTAGTAAACTAAAATTGCTTACTGCAAACAAGTGCAAGAATCATCCGCAGCAGCTTGTATGGACACTTCATACCGGCCCAGTTCTGAAACACAAACACACACATGTTAAACGGTATTATGATGTCGACATGGCTCATGATGTACTGTATGCAAAACTTATTTTCTTTTAAGTTAAAATGTGAAGCTATTGTGAATTGCCAACAGTGTTGTTCTTGCTAACTAAAACTAAAAATATGAAGAATAATTTCGGTAATTGAAATAATCATTACTGCAGTCTTCAGTAGCCGTGTTTCCATTACCCTTCAAATTGCGCAAATTGAAAATACGGTCAATTGCGCAAAAACTCCCATGTATCGTATAAATGTTTTTACGCTCGCATGAGGTGGTTTTTCAGGCAATTCGAAAAAGGAAATTTTCGCAAAACTGCAATGGAAACACATTTACATGTCACCTGGCGTATGTAAAAGCCGATCATTCTTTACAGATGACGTTTGTTTGGACAGAAGACGAGACAGCGTTCTTTATTAAACTCATAAAAGACAAGAGAATTACAGGAATACTGGATTCTAAACACAAAAATGCCACATTATCATGAAGACCTTGAAGCTTGGGATATAC
This sequence comes from Gobio gobio, assembly GCF_949357685.1. Taxonomy (NCBI): domain Eukaryota; kingdom Metazoa; phylum Chordata; class Actinopteri; order Cypriniformes; family Gobionidae; genus Gobio; species Gobio gobio. The sequence goes on along the minus strand of NC_137119.1, from coordinate 38,736,889 downwards.
ATAAACCTACCAACATATGTGGCATCATTTTTTGAATGACTTAAAAAAATTAATTTAATTTATTCGCATGACATCGGTTAACGGAAACGCTGTCATTTCGCAATAGTTTTTTATCGACATTTAGAAAATATCGCAAATGTTTTACGTGGCTAGTGTCATATGATCCTTCAGAAATCATTCTAATATGATGATTTGCTGCTGAAATAAAATAAAATACAAATATTAAACAAAAACAAAACAAATGAAAACGAACTGAAATAAAAGGCATTTAAAAGGGCCACTTCAGCGCTGGGAAGATGAATGTGTATTTAAACTCGGCCATTTATGCAGTAGAAATGTGAAATTATTTTAGAAATTGGTGCCTTCTAGACTGAGAAAAGCCAGAAAATGTATTTTTGGCTCATGTGGATGAAAGACAACAACTCCCAGGATGCACTTGCTTCGCTGCCCTATGAGGCCACTCCCACCGGTCACATCTCTTGCCCACCGCGGCACCGCCCCCACCGTCGTTTTGATTTTTATAGTAATAAAATAATTTAGTTCAGTTAGAGAACAAACACTACAATTAAAAACTGAACGTGTCTGCTCAATACAGCCGAATGAGAGTCGCAGCACAAACACAGCAGGAGTCAGATCTCATTCATCACGAGAGCGAAGAGCTGACAGACCAGATGATCGCGGAAGATTCGGTTTCAAAGCCAAATGTAAAAGCGCCTGTTTAACCCTCTGGTGCTCTTCATTTAGGGGTTGCATTGGTTGTCTTCCCGGTCATAAGTGACCGGACAACTAAAAATTAAACTTCCTCCACCCCAGTAAAACCAATGCAATTTATTTTTCTTCAATAATATTTTTTCTTTTTAATTTTGTATTTTGAGATGATTTGATGGAATTTTTTTATATTTATTCAATAATTATGGTCTATTTTTGCCATTGAATTTTTTTTTTTTTGTAATTTTTTTTGTTTGTAATTTTTTTATTATTGCAGTATTTCAGGTTAAAATAGAGACTAGGCCTTCAAAATAATTTTTTTGATGGCAGATTAGCGCCCTCTTTTGGAATTATTTAAGAAATCATGCAACCATGGGTGTAATCACTAGGTCTCTATGGAGAGGCTTGAGAATTCCCTAGTTCTGTTTTGGACACATTTTATGTTTTTTTTTGGTGGATTTGAATATATATTTAATTTTTTTTTATTAAATTATTAAAAATTTTCTGTGAATTTGTGTTTTTGCAGATTTCCCATTCATTTTCTATGGTGTCATTTTTGACCAAAGAGCACAAGTGGGAGTATTTTTTTTACGACCAATTAGCATGCTCAAATCATGCCCTCAATTTTTTTGTGTTTACATCCCTAATGCTAGAAAAGTCACAAAGTTTCATATCATTCTGATGAAGCTGTGATTTTTAAAAATTCCAAATGTGGTTCATAGGCTCAGTTTTTCATAGGTGTGTGTGTATAAGTGTGCGTGTGTGTGTGTGCGTGTGTGTGTGAGAGTGGATGTGTCAATATCACACTCTTGATGTTTTAGAGTGTCACCCCTTTACTGCTGTGTACTTTTTTCAGCATCGTGGCCGATTTGGTAGATTGTACACACAAATATTCAGAGAATTTTTGTGTTTTTTCCGATTTCCCATTCATTTCCTATGGTCGGTCATTTATGACCGAAGACAATTAATGCTACTTTTTTTTTTTTTACAACCAATTAGCTAGCTTGAATCATGACCCAAATTCTTTTGTGCGTTTACATCCCTAATGCTAGAAAAGTCACCAAGTTTCATATCATTCCGATGAAGCAGTGATTTTTAAAATTTCAAAACAGAAAATTTTCCGGTCAGAAATGACCGAACAGCACCAGAGGGTTAAGTGAGTTTGTCATTGGACTGTTTTATTGTGTTTTTCATTAAGAATAATAGGCTAATGAACCCACAATTCAAGCAACCCGCCCCCGGATTGGCGCAAATAAACCGAAAATAAAATGAGCACGGCCGCCCGGCATTCATTCACGGAGGCACTGTCGTTCATTCATTCACGGTGCGCGTCCAGTCTGGCACGTTTTCAGTTCATGCCTATGGAATCTTAACTTTCATAGGAATTCACTCGCGTTGCTCCGATCGCTCTGTTATCAATGCCCGAGCGGCCGGGCTCATTTTACATTCAGTGAGTGAGATCCCTCCCCTATGGGCGGGTTGATAACATGCGGCACTAGCTCCTGCTACTGGCTGTAGTCTCTAGCCTCAGGCCAAAAAAGCCTCAGATGACGTAAAATGACGATATATTACATCATCTGAGGATTTTTTTCAGACATAAAATGCATAAATCTCTCGTCTCAGGGGGATATGAGAGGGGGGGGGGGGGGTCATTTGAATATACTACCGGGTTTCTACTGATACAAAGCCTAATGCTAATCGCTGAAGTAACCCTTTAAATTGAAGTACTAAAATTACTATAAAATAGAAATATTAAAAAAAGCAAAAGCACATAACTGAACTACTGTAACCTGAACTAAAATGAAAACTGAAAATATAAAAATAAAAGCTCATTTAAAATATTACAAGAGTATAAAAAACTGATTGCCATTTGCAACCCATTTTTACTTTCATAATATGATATTTTCTAGTGAAACATAATATTCAATGATAAAACGACTGAGTTTGCTAAAACAATGACTAAATAGTTATTTGGCAACACGTGCGCTGACGAATTGTTCAAGAAGACCAGAAATACGTACAAGTCAGCTTTGATTTCAGGCTGAATGTGTGATTTCATGCACGAAAAGGTGTTATTAGAGCTGTAAAGTTTCTAAATCGCCTGTTTTTTATTGCCTCAGCCTGTGCTGAATCCAGAACATTCCTTAAACTCCACTCACACAAATGAAAAGGCACTTATATTCCCATCAGAGGAAGAGTTCAGACGCATCCATCAGCACACAGCAGACGCTAAAGACACTTTAGGACTCTCTGAGGCCTGTTTGTATCTGTCTATGCGCGAGTGATTAGAGACTCTTTGATCTTTAGGGAAGCCGCGATATAAAGCATCCGGAGAGATTTATCCCTCTGCGTTTCTCTTTTCCTCTGCCTGATTTATCCTTTTCATTCATTCTGACACAAGTCGCCATGGCAGCGGTTAGTTTAGGTTACCATGACAACGTTGGCGAGATGTGCTGAGCAGAGTGCATAGACCCCGCCGGACCCGCCCACCACTGGAGCTCGCATATCCGTGATGGACACCGTCAGGGAACCTGAGGAAACACGCAGTCACATGTTTAGTCTTCACTAAGGACAAACAGTGGGATTATTCACTAGATAGTGTCCAGCAAACATGAGACCGCCAGCAGTGAATTCATGCAGAATTATGGCATCATGCCAATCGTGTGACACATGGTTTCCTGCGAGTGTGATTCTGTGTGAATATACCTTTGTGTGCAACATTAGAAAGTCCGTATACACTGTGTGTTTGCTTCAATGCGGCTTCTATCAAGTAAAATGTCTCCTGATAGGCACATTTAATCTTAATATAATTGGCTCATAATGACATGAGGGGGTTCCTCCAGTACACTTGTGACGCACACCTGTTTTTCTGGATTACTTGAAGTTTAATAGAGAGTGTATGTCTTGTTTTAAAAAATAATTGAATACAAACTCAATTAGAATGTAATAAGGATTGTATTTATTAAAAATACATTTTAACATTACATCATTTGTTAATTGTTTTAGTTATTTTTTTATGTACACTGATCAGGCGCAACATTATATTTGTGTCGGCCCCCATTTTGCTGCCAAAACAACCCTGACCCATCAAGGCATGGACTCCACTAGACCCCTGAAGGTGTGCTGTGGTATCTGGCACCAAGATGTTAGCAGCAGATCCTTTAAGTCCTGTAAGTTGCGAGGTGGGGCCTCCATCGGACTTGTTTGTTCATCACACCCCACAGATGCTCGATTGGATTGAGATCTGGGGAATTTATAGGCCTGGTCAACACCTCAAACTCGTGCTCCTCAAACCATTCCTGAACCATTTTTGTTTTGTGGCGGCGCATTATTTTAAAAAGAAGATATGAGGTAAAACTATTATAAACTGTGTTCCGTTGAGTGCAACTTCCATCCCTTCACAGCTGTGATTTCTCACTAAACTTAACGGCAGAATCAGCACAATCTGTGATTGTTGTCAAATGCAGTCTCTGCTGTTGCTAAATTGCATGACGTGTTTGATAATATAAAGAGATATTAAAAGCACAATAATCCGTGCAATAGACAAGTTTCCACGTTCAAGGCGGCTTATGTGTGTGCGCTGTGAAACGGACCGGCTCACACATTTAAGCTTTAAGCTTCCTGTGCGCGTCTAAACCATTAAATACGCAACAAATAGCCTATGTCAAAATGACCGGCTTGGAGAGTGATCACTTAAACACAGTTTATATCTTAAATGGGCGTAAATAGTTTGGAGAAATGGAAAAATATGATATCATAAGATCTGCTGATCTTAAAGGGGCAGCGTCTAATAAACCTGCTGATGATTGAGCCATTCATGTGAATCAAACAAAAGGCAAAGAGAAAATATTCACAGCTCTTGAATGAATAACTTCAGCTTTAATAAGCATTAATCTATCAATTTATACAGTGAAAACTATACAGTGTTATTTTATATTTCATTACTTTATTAGATTTCTTTTGTAGGCCATATTACTTAATGTTGGGTGGCACTTCAAATGTGGTCAACCTAGGGCACTACACTGTGTTAATCCGGGCATATATATATATATATATATATATATATATATATATATATATATATATATATA
>NC_137119.1:38719590-38727090 GCF_949357685.1 Gobio gobio | reverse complement strand
AGGGCTCGCAAAATGTCTTTATCAAACTAACACAATGATTTATCTCTCATCCACCCGCAATTAATATGAATGTTATTTTATATTACTTGGCCCGCCTGATCGGTGGATATACGCGTTGCAGATAGTGAAAATAGTCAACAGAGGTGGACAAAGTACACAACTCCATTACTTGAGTAAAAGTAAAAGTACTATTGGTTAAATATTACTCCATTACAAGTGAAAGTTGTTAAGATATATTTTTACTTAAGTAAAAGTACAGAAGTACTTGCTTTTAAAAGTACTTAAGTATCAAAAGTAAAAGTAAACGCATTATTTTATTATTGTTGCATTGTTGTATGAATGCAGGCTGTTCCATCATGGTGGTTTAAGCCAATCATGCTCCATCTGACATGCTAGCATACCTTGAACTCATTTAAATACTTGTTTTAAAGTTACAAAGCTCTTATCAAAGTCAAAATCATACTAGAACAGAAAGGCTTCTACATTGTGTTTATTTGATAGGATTATGTAAGGACCTCAGTTAACATTATTAGCCCAACTACGTCGTTTTTGCATGCTAACTAACATCATTGTCGAACGTTAAGCGTTAGCGCTGTATCCACAAGGCTATGGCAACTTGGCGGTTAAATCAATAAAAATCATTTGACCAACCATATTTCATACCAATGTTAATTTTGACAGCAAATTTTTATTTAGTTTTAGTCATAGTCTGACATTTTAGGCATCTGAATTGTTTTAGTCTATAATAAGATTTTAGTAGAACTAAACTTCACTACTTGTGGTCTGGCATCTGAGAGGCAGCTTTCTGTGTGCACTTTCGTGTTGTTGCACTTTTCAGACTTCTTTCGTGTCGTCGCACTTTTTCAGACTTATCCACGTCTGCTCTTCTTAATTTTAACTTTTAAGTATGGTTGCGCGCACTGCGTCTGGGAACTGCCGTCTTATATTTTGCCATCAATTGATTAGTGTTCAAAAAATACTTGGAAATCATTGAACTTCATGTGATCCTACAAGAGTGATTACTGATAGGCTGTCTGCAAAAAAAAAAAAGATCATCCACTGACTTTCAAAGCGGCTACGATTTTCTACTTCGAGGGCCTTGATCGAAATGTAATGGAGTAAAAAGTATGATATTTGTCTTTCCAATGTAGTGAAGTAAAAGTCAGAAGTTTCCAGAAAAAATACTACTCAAGGAAAGTACAGATACTCAAAAAAGTGTACTTAAGTACAGTACTCAAGTAAATGTACTTAGCTACTGTCCACCTCTGATAGTCAAGAGAGTGAACAACGCACATAAAGAAAGGAATGTTATTTCCCTATTTAAGATGATACGTTTTGGTAGCCTGTCTGGAAAACACATAGCCCCGGGACGTTGGGCTTTGCGAGCCGTGTGACAGTGGTAAGTTATGTTTAGTTAGACATGTACACAATGTAACATTGTATTTGATCTGTTTTTACTCACATTTTTACTCACATTAGTGTGTTGCTTCATTCATTCATGTAATCTCATCCTGTCTGCAAATCCAGTCTCTTGTTTACAAACGAATCCGTGGTTAAATGAAGGAATGCAATGTCTTCCCCACGTGAGCTGGATATTCATTAAAAATAAAGTTCAACCACACATTTCTAATATTAGAATCTGAAGGAAGCTTATGCAGCGACTGTGTTCTTCCACAACCAAACACACATCTTGCTATCTTCGGCATGTTTATTTGCTCGGTAGCGCGATCCGTTTAGCTCCACGAGTCGGTGGGTGGGGCTATAGAATCAGGCGTACATCGTTTCACCACACGATGACGTCAATGGTCGACACATTCTGAGATCGATCGTTTGCTGGGCCTGGTGTCAATAAAAGCTTTTCTTTGACTAACATGGAAGTTTTCAGCTCCGAAACTTACAGGATATTCTTATATCACGATGAACTTTATATATCAAAGGCTCAAGGGAAAGTTGATTTCTCAATTCATCACCCCTTTAAGTTTGTATTTTCACGTCTATTCTCAAAAATGGGTTATGGGGTTCAAATAAAGTGCACCGATTAAACATAAAAGACCAGGAACATGCATAATGAAAGTATTTCACATTTGAGTTTATGTTGACTCTAAAGCCTGCAAAACTCAAACGAACAGATTCTAAAAATGGATAATGATTTGTTCCCAGTATATAAAAGGTTTCCAGTTGCATAAGCAAGTGCACTACCACTGATACTCATTTATTTATAAATGGAGATGTAAACAATAGCTTGTTCATCTGGTCCTGTCAATCACAACAGAAGGTCATCAGTCGTCCGTCTACTTACCCAACATGCATAAACATGTAGCTGAAGAACCTCCAGATTTGCGCGCGGTGCCCGGGATGATACACCAGCGGACTCTTCATGAAATCCGGCTGGTAGGTTTGCAACACCCATTTATTGAGCATCACGCCGTAACACATAAACACTATGATCTGGAACACACAAACACAAACACGTTCAACAGTCTTGACTAGAGATGGGCATCGACAAACGGTTCCAAATTTCCTAGAACCGGTGATTCAAAATGCGCATTTTGGTTCATGTGTGTGTATTTTAATGTGATTTTAAACCATTCAAGCTCTAAGAAGACTCATGCGCTGTTGTCTGTGCTGCAGACACACACACATTTGTGCGCACAGAACAGCTTCTCATAGTGAATAATGCACAATAAGGACTAATGAACTGACACACACACACAAAAATATGTCACAATATTCTCGTAAACACAGTCGGTTATGTCTTAAGACAGTAGAAAAGAAAAGATGAAACGCATGTGTAACAGTACAGCTCTTAAAGTGACGGCAGATTTTCCTGATGCCGCCTCTATGATAATGTTAATCAAACAAAAGACGATGAGAAAATTCACTCGCTGTTCTAGACAGAACTTCTCTTTAATAACGTTAGGCTAATGATGATGAAAACCCACAGACTGGTGTGGCGATCTGATGAACCTGTAGTGCAACATAAAGTAGAAGGAGCTCAAGAGTTCAGTGAGGTGTACCTGTACAATGGTTATGATGGCCATGAACACAGGAGGTGGGCAGAGTCTGTTCTGATGGAAGTACCATCGGCGGTCCGTCTCGCATGGCAGAATCTCATAGGCCACATAGCGCACGAAGCGCTTGTACACGCCCAGCCCCGTCTCATCCAATAGGATCTCTCGCTGCAGTGTGCGACGGCCATTTGCAATGGCTCGGCGAAAACTACTGGAACGCTTGCTGTTCAGCTGAGAGAGACAGAGTGAAGTTGTGTCATTTATGCAGAAGGGCTCGCTCAACATATGCACATCTGTGTGTTCCTGATGTATATACACTGTACAAATACAGTAACAACATTTCAGGGTGACTGTACTGTATGATTATGATTAAAACATAAACAATACTTTTAAATATATTAAAATGCATCAACAGTAGACCACAGGATGAGTTATTGTTTGCAAAAATGACAGATGTGCACAGTGTTATACCGACAAACACAAACCACCATCAGGGCCACACATGGCACTAAAAACGAAACAACATAAAAGACTCTAATGCACATAACTAACAAAAAAACATCATTTTAAAGTTCAAAATGAAAGACTTCTGGCAATGCACCCTACATCAAGTATAAGGTATAAATACGCATAAATAAAATACATGTATTTAATAATGTTATTTCATACAATATTTAATATTTTTATTTATTAATATTTTAATATATAATTATGAATTAAATAAATTAAACTATTATTTGATTATTTCATGTACTGTCTTTTATCTTTTAAATATATAATATTTCACCATGTATGACATGATGACTTACAGTTGGGTTTATCAATTAAATTTAGTATTTTAATAGGAATTTTCCAAAATATAAAAAATTACTCACATTCTTTACAGTGTTTGTGTGTGATTATGTGTATATACAGTCTTAAACAGACCTCACAATAGCCACAATTTAATATTTAATGATCAATTTATGTACTAATTTTATATCTAAAACATTAGCCTATTGATCATGTTTTGATACAGTAGGCTTTAAGTTAAAAAAATTGGAAATTCCAAACAAAATGGTTTTATAACCTTTTTAACTTTTTATAAGAAAGTGTAATAACATTGTACTTACTCCAGTAAGTACTGAATAATATTAATTATCTACATGTACTTGGGTCAATGACAAATAAGAAAAATAATATTTTTTTGTAAGATAAAAAAATTATAATCTTAAACAAAAGAGTTTTAAAATACATTTTTATGTCCAAAAAAATGTATGGTGTTGATTCATATTGGTTTTACAGCTTTTAAGACAGCATTAATTCATTATTAAACAAGATTTCTGATTTTACCAACCAGAAAATGTCAGGTGGTGCGACCATATATTCATATACATTATACAATATACATATGAATCATTGTTAAAATGCATATCACATGGTAAATTCCCTTTCCCTTTTCTATGTATTGCCCTTTTAGTCCAATTCATACAAACGGACACTTTTCAGAACACAATTTTTTTTTTTTTATTATTATTATTTGTATACATTATATAATGGTTTACATTTATATTTCTTACTTCATTTTGCAATTGCAGTGGGAATTGATACTTTTAAATGTGAATTTGCTGGTCGCACCACTTGACATTTTTGGTCTTTCAAACACCACAACTCAAAAAGTCAGTTGAATTTCAAAAAAATTAAAAGAGTATCTTATAAAGGAAATGTTTTAGATCAATTTTATATATGACATGTATTTATTAATTATTTTTTTTAGGAAAATAATGAATTCGGACACAAAAAATACATGTCATGTCATTGACCCACTTACTATTGATTTATGGTTAGAGTTTGGTTTGTACAGTATCTTACACACTTCAAAATCACACATCATTACATCATTAAATGATAATGATTAAAACATAAACAATACTTTTAAATATATTAAAATGCTTCAACAGTAGACCACAGGATGAATTATTGTTTGCAAAAATGACAGATGTGCACAGTGTTATACCGACAAACACAAACCACCATCAGGGCCACACATGGCACTAAAAACTAAACAACATAAAAGACTCTAATGCACATAACTAACAAAAAAACATCATTTTAAAGTTAAAAATTAAAGACTTCTGGCAATGCGCCCTACATCAAGTATATGGTATAAATACGTATAAATAAAATATGTTATTTCATACAATATAAATTGTTTTATTAATATTTTAATATATACTTATTAATTCAATAAATTAAACTATTATTTGATTATTTCATCTACTGTCTTTTAAAATATATCATATTTCACCATATATGATATGATGACTTACGGTTGGGTAAATTAATTAAATTTAGTATTTTAATAGGACTTTTCCAAATATAAAAATTACTCATTCTTTACAGTATGTGTGTGTGATTATGTGTACTTAAACAGACCTCACAATAGCCACAATTTAATATTTAACTATCAATTTATTTACTACTTTTATGTCTAAAACATTAGCCTGTTTATTATATCTTTATATATATATATATATATATATATATATATATATATATATATATATATATATATATATATATATATATTTTTTTTTTTTTTTTTTTTTTTTTTTTTTTTATATATATATATATATATATATTTATCTTTTATATCTTTTTTTATATTTTATGACTAAAAAATTTGACTAAATATGTGATTGTTGCATGTACAGTGTTTTAAAATATATTATTTTCACCATTTATATGATATGATGACTTTCAGTTAATCGATTAAATTGAGCATTTTAATAAGAATTTTCCAAATATAAAAATGGCTTACATTTTTTTTACATTGTATTAATGAGAGATTGTGTATATACAATCTTTAACAGACATAACAATAGCCATATTTTAACATTTAGTTATTAATTAATTTATTTACTATTTATATCTAAAACATTATTTGACCAATATTATATATATATATATTTGATTATTACATGTACTTTTAAAATGAATTATTTTTCACCATATATGAAGACTTGCAGTTAATCAATTAAATTGAGCGTTTTAACATGAATTTTCCGAATATAAAAATTCTACAGTCTATGATTGTGCACACACACACACACACACACACACACACACACACACACACACACACACACACACACACACACACACACACACACACACACACACACACACACACACACACACACACACACACACACACACACACACACACGCAATCAGAGACATGACCAGTTTAATACTGTGACTTTACAGATTACTCTGTGTATGCAGGATTTCTCACACTCTCTTCTTTCTTTTCCCTGTTCCCTTCATCTCCCTCATGCCCCAGATTTACACTTCACCCAAATCCTTTTAAATTCATTGCTTTCCCTCCGCCTCAGCCTCAGTCTCTCTTCCCATAGAACATGATTTTAAATCAACATATGTCGTGAATTCCCGCAACAGAAAGTGCAAAGCATCCTCGTATCACATCTCCGAATGAGTCTGGATCACCAAAACTGTCAACACAGAGCACCGCAGTCATATGTGTGTGTGTGTGTGTGTGTGTGTGTGTGTGTATTAAAAGAGCCTGCGGCAAAATTGATTCAACTGTCTGTGCCAGAGTGAAAACACTTACGCCCCCTCGTATCAAGAGTGAGAGAGTGAACAAGGTCCTGAGAGGAACACGGTTGGATTTGTAAAGGAAGCACGTGGAGGTTCAGCGATTACAGAGCCCAGACCTGCAGTCTATTATTGACTGTGGGAAGAGCTTTTCATTCATGAACACATACGCAAACAGCGTTCTCCCGCTCAAGGTCTCATAGACATAACACGACAATAAAATGCCACACTCGGTATTTGTGCATCAGGGACACATGAGCTCACATGAACAACTTTCTATTCATCAAAGAATCCTGAAAAAACTATCAGTTTCCGCAAAAATATGAAGCAGCGCAGCTGTTTTCAACACTGATAATAATCATAAGTGTTTCTTGGGCTGCAAATCATCATATTAGAATGATTTCTGAAGGATCATGTGACACAAGACTGGAGTGAAGCTCAGAGAACAAAGCAGGACCATTGTGGATGTCTAGTTTATTCGTGGCTATTGCATGACTTCAAAAGAACGCCGTCCATATCCGCGGCGCATGCATGAAATGTTTGCATCTCAGCAGACATATCAAAGAAGCCATGACTCCTGGAAGTTGCATGTATGCGGCTCACCAGTTCTATGAGTTCCTGGTAGCAGACGTGTCCATGTTCGTTGCTCTGTACCAGCGCCAGCAGCATCTCCAGTTTACTGGGGTCCAGCTGTAACTCATGGTGCTCAGCTAGACTGGTGAAATTTTCCACTGCTATAAAGCCAGTCTGCTCTGGGTCCAGCTGAACAACAACAGAAAGAGAGAAGCAGCAAACGATCAGTTGATATGCTTCGCATACAGTAAACATTCAGGACATGCATTTATTACACAAAACATACAAAAGAAGTGTTTTGCATTTGCTTGTATATTTG
>NC_137119.1:38704590-38714590 GCF_949357685.1 Gobio gobio | reverse complement strand
TCTTTCCATCTCAAACACACTGTAGATATTTAGAGTTTTTATAGCAATAACTGAGTTTTAAGAGTTAAATCAAGCAGAAATATTTCTCTAATGTATTAATTGCAGATCATCTTTGAATAATGATTATGTTAAACACAATGACTCGGTCCCCTGTTAGATAGTAAATCACGACACAAGTGTGTTTGCTTTGTCATTTCTTGCCATCTCAAACACACTGTAGATATTTAGAGTTTTTATAGCAATAACTGAGTTTTAAGAGTTAAATCAAGCAGAAATAGTTCTCTAATGTATTAATTGCAGATAATCTTTGAATAATGATTATGTTAAACACAATGACTCGGTCCCCTGTTAGATAGTAAATCACGACACAAGTGTGTTTGCTTTGTCATTTCTTGCCATCTCAAACACACTGTAGATATTTAGAGTTTTTATAGCAATAACTGAGTTTTAAGAGTTAAATCAAGCAGAAATATTTCTCTAATGTATTAATTGCAGATCATCTTTGAATAATGATTATGTTAAACACAATGACTCGGTCCCCTGTTAGATAGTAAATCACGACACCAGTGTGTTAGCGTTGTCATTTCTTGCCATCATAAACACACTGTAGATATTTCGAGTTTTTATAGCAATAACTGAGTTTTAAGAGTTAAATCAAGCAGAAATAGTTCTCTAATGTATTAATTGCAGATCATCTTTGAATAATGATTATGTTAAACACAATGACTCGGTCCCCTGTTAGATAGTAAATCACGACACCAGTGTGTTTGCTTTGTCATTTCTTGCCATCATAAACACACTGTAGATATTTAGAGTTTTTATAGCAATAACTGAGTTTTAAGAGTTAAATCAAGCAGAAATATTTCTCTAATGTATTAATTGCAGATCCTCTTTGAATAATGATTATGTTAAACACAATGACTCGGTCCCCTGTTAGATAGTAAATCACGACACCAGTGTGTTTGCGTTGTTATTTCTTGCCATCATAAACACACTGTAGATATTTAGAGTTTTTATAGCAATAACTGAGTTTTAAGAGTTAAATCAAGCAGAAATATTTCTCTAATGTATTAATTGCAGATCCTCTTTGAATAATGATTATGTTAAACACAATGACTCGGTCCCCTGTTAGATAGTAAATCACGACACCAGTGTGTTTGCGTTGTCATTTCTTGCCATCATAAACACACTGTAGATATTTAGAGTTTTTATAGCAATAACTGAGTTTTAAGAGTTAAATCAAGCAGAAATATTTCTCTAATGTATTAATTGCAGATCCTCTTTGAATAATGATTATGTTAAACACAATGACTCGGTCCCCTGTTAGATAGTAAATCACGACACCAGTGTGTTTGCTTTGTCATTTCTTGCCATCTCAAACACACTGTAGAGATTTAGAGTTTTTATAGCAATAACTGCGTTTTAAGAGTTAAATCAAGCAGAAATATTTCTCTAATGTATAAATTGCAGATCATCTTTGAATAATGATTATGTTAAACACAATGACTCGGTCCCCTGTTAGATAGTAAATCACGACACCAGTGTGTTTAATTTGTCATTTCTTGCCATCATAAACACACTGTAGAGATTTAGAGTTTTTATAGCAATAACTGAGTTTTAAGAGTTAAACAGAGGTGCCAAAAGTATTCGCATTCATAGGGTTTACAAATACTTTTGTAGAAGTTGAAGTATCAACTCAAGCTTTTTACTCAAGTAAAAGTGTAAAAGTACTGGTTTCAAAACTACTTAAAGTATAAAAGTAAAAGTAATGTAAGGGGAAAAAAATGCCATTAAAGGGGTAGTTCACCCAAAAATGAAAATTCTGTCATAATTTACTCACCCTCAAGTACTTCCAACAGGTATGAGTTTCTGTGTTCTGAAGATATTTTGAAGAATGTTTGTAACCAAGCAGATAGAGAAACCATTGACTGCCATAGTAGGGGCAAAATGCTATGGCAGTCAATGGTTGCTCTATCTGCTTGGTTACAAACATTTTTCAAAATATCTTCAGAACAATGAAACTCATACAGGTTTGGAACAACTTGAGTGTGAGTAAATGACGACAGAATTTTCATTTTTGGGTGAAGTATCCCTTTAAGGACAAAATATTAGGCCGCGCCACAGTGTATACCCCACCTCCTCAAAAAAAAAAATGTTTCTAAAGGCCATAATGACTATAATGTTATATTAAAAAGTTAATGTTGAAATGTTTTAGATGTATAGGCTACCTGTTTCAGCTGCATATATTCCCATTGAAAATGAACGCATTTTAGGACAATGCAAATACATTAAAGAACCATATGTGTACTGAGCAAAAAATCTAAATTCAGAGACATGTTATCAATAACCATTATTTGAATGTGTGATCAGTGTGGCCAGATTGGGTCGACAATTTCCAGCCCAAAAACTCACCAAATGTACATTTATATGCAAAAAATGGTTATTGATAACATGCCTCTGAATTTTGACTTTTTGCACCTTTACAATACTTATAAGCAACTAGTCACTCCAAGAAAAATCCCAAAACTTTAACTGCCAAAATAATGTGATATTATTATTTTATTGCCATACCAATCAATGTTGATAAGTTACCATTTTATATCCTTAAAACATAACATTGATGATAAAAAAATCTATTTCCCAGTAAAACGGATCAAATATGACTATATGTCCAAGTAGAAACTGTCAAAACGGCATTCCCTCAGAAAAAACACAATTTATGTGCAAAAAGTGCCCAATATAGAGATTGGAAAAAGCAATGTAATAAACAGGCATTTCACACGTTAATGCTCACACCACTTTCAAAATGCGTAATTCATTGATACTATACAATAATCCGCCAACAAAAAATAACAATGCGTTTACCATTGTGTTGCACTTTGCGTTCACAAAACTACAGTATGTCTTTCGTGAAGTACATGGCACACGCACAGTCAGAACGGATTAATGGTTGATTTAAACCTCTTTCAGCAGCTGTCGGGGTTGAGTTGCAGATGTCCTAAGTGTGTGTATATATGATGATGGACTGGAGTCATGGTTATATTTATAAAGAGTCTTCGAGTCACAGGTGTAATTCACGTTTGAGAGTTGAGTCACTCTCCCACTCTTTACTGTAGATACAACTTACTGTATATTTATGCCACTGGCATAGCGATCACTGGAATATACAGCTACGAGTCATTGCGCTAAAAACCCGGCTAAAGTCATGAATGAGCACGTCTGCCTGCTGATCGCTGATTGGCTGAAAGTGCGGGCTCGTCGGCGAGAACCCGCCCTATCTGGCAGCATGGTGTGTGATTTGTGCAGGTGCAGGCGTGATTGATCGCGTACAACCCAATAGGGTGTCGGAATGGTTTGTGTTTATCCTTCTCATCCAACCACAATCAAATTCACTCTGTCCGGATGGCACGATTTATCTGGATAGTTTTTTTTTTAAGACAAGCCGGAATAGAAAAATGCCGAAATGGAATAGGAGTAACGAGACTATTATAAAAATCTAAGGAGTAGAAAGTACAGATAATTGCTTGAAAATGTAAGGAGTAGAAGTATAAAGTAGGCTGAAAAATAATTACTCCAGTAAAGTATAGATACTCAAAATTCCTACTTAAGTAAGGTAACGAAGTATTTGTACTACGTTACTTGACACCTCTGGAGTTAAATCAAGCAGAAATAGTTCTCTAATGTATTAATTGCAGATCCTCTTTGAATAATGATTATGTTAAACACAATGACTCGGTCCCCTGTTAGATAGTAAATCACGACACCAGTGTGTTTGCGTTGTCATTTCTTGCCATCTCAAACACACTGTAGAGATTTAGAGTTTTTATAGCAATAACTGAGTTTTAAGAGTTAAATCAAGCAGAAATAGTTCTCTAATGTATTAATTGCATATCATCAGATCAATGATTATGTTAAACACAATGACTCGGTCCCCTGTTAGATAGTAAATCACGACACCAGTGTGTTTGCTTTGTCATTTCTTCATCTCAAACACACTGTGGAGATTTAGAGTTTTTATAGCAATAACTGAGTTTTAAGAGTTAAATCAAGCAGAAATATTTCTCTAATGTATAAATTGCAGATCCTCTTTGAATAATGATTATGTTAAACACAATGACTCGGTCCCCTGTTAGATAGTAAATCACGACACCAGTGTGTTTGCTTTGTCATTTCTTCATCTCAAACACACTGTAGATATTCACTGTATATATTGAGATAACTCAATTTTATGGTGACTTGCATTAAAATGTTTATCCGTCTCAATTAAATTATGTGAACTGAATGACTTTTAACATTGACACTTTAGTTATTTAACCAAATGATGATTTTCAAGTCAGCAATCAACACACAACTGAGTTTTGACCTCCAAAATCGTATTATAGTGTATTTTTATGGTAAGTATTGGTGTTTTATGTTTTAAATCAAGCAGAAATCACTCTTTAAGGAAACAATTGCAGGTCACACTTTATACAGTGAACATTGGATGGTAAAACACAACGCCTGTTTGATTGCTTTGCCATTTCTTGCCATCACAAACACACTGGAGAGATTTTGAAGGTCAGAACTAAATTTTTTGGTGACTTGCATGAAAATGTTCATCCGTCTCACTTAAATTATGTGAACTGAATGTCTTTTAACATTGACACTTTAGTCGAAGATTTTCAACTCAACAATCAACACACAACTGAGTTTTGACCTCCAAAATCATTATACAGTGTATATTAAATTTAAATAAAGAATATAAAATTTCTTTACAAAACAAGTTTGACTCAAGTTTGACTCTCTACTGCTTATTCATTATTGTTTATGTTACATGGTCCATGTTTACATTACAGTATAAAATTGTTCCTAAGTTTTCCCCTTTTATATAGATGGTAATGACTAAATATCCTCGCACACCGAAATTTTCACACGTAAAAAAAAAGAAAGATCAAGCACGTTTACACACAGCCTCTGAAACTTTCCTTCATCAAAAAAAAAATCTGATCGGGTTCAGTTTTCTGCATTTTTCGCATCCATAGCAAGCATTTAAAGAGGGGTTTCAAATTTCTGTGTTATTCATTTTTGTGTTAAAATTTTGAACATAAGTTGAACAGTTTAAAAAAGAAAGTGTGAACCTTCAAATTAGCAATTATAGTTCATAAAGTTTTGCTGGCGTTTGTATCTAATTGAGAAAATAATGAATGTAAATTGAAAGATGTCGTCATTGAACGCATTTTGTGCCAAAGCAAATAAATGATCCACAGTTTAGCCACATAGGCTGATGTGATCCCTGAGTGAAGAGTTTTGAAAAAGTGATGAGTATTCAGAAATGTGTCCTAGCAGATGTTTAAAAACCCTGTAATATCACTATTAGTAAGGGATCACATTATAATATCAGTCTATAAATGTGAGATATTTAAAGTGAACCTAAAGTATACTTGCAATAGTGTGATTTTAGCACAATTAAATATACTTAATGGATGTTTCGCAAAAGCGTTGTTTAGTGATATTGCGTCCTTGTGTTTCTGCTGTACGTCATCAGCAACTGTCGAAGTTCAATTACAATACTCAAAATCACATGTACAGAGGATGCACAAAAGTAGATCACATAGCAAGACTGGTCTCCACGAAAACACAAGTCCCTTCTTTGCATTCCCAGAATTGCGAAACAGCCATCATTAAGAAATGTGCATTGTGCAATAAAGGAGTACTCCAAGAATAATTATAATATTTATACCAGTACGTCTCACGCAGGTCACGAGGGTTTACAATATTTGATGCTTTAATACTATCCAAAAAAAATTGTTACGGCCATTTCACACTGAACGCGACAAAGCTAGGTGAATCATTGATGAATGAAGGTTTAACACCGAACGCCACTCAAACCATCATCGAGGACTTGCTATAATTATATAATAGGCAGACATGCATTATTTCTAGTGATTTATGATTGTAATATAATTGACCGATCCAGAGCGAATGCGATCTCTGACTCATAACACTCACACACGTGGAAGAAAACGGACAGTTCTCTTCTGATAGCATATAATTCAGTGGAAAAAGAAGTAAACTTGAGAATTACATATGGCATATCTTGCTTTATTATGCTGAGATTGATCGAGCCTGGTATAAATAAATCCATACAGATCTATTGTTTTACAAAAATAATCTATTGTTTACAAGAGGAGAAAACGTGTGTACTTTAATGTAAACTTGGACCATGTGACATAAACTGAAGTTAACAGCAAAAAAATATACTATAATGCTGACTGTTGTTAGTGTTTTTTGTTGTAGGAGTTAAAAGTGTATATGTTGGGTGAATCCTCATTGTGTTCTGGAAGAATGAGTTGATTTAAGACATCAATGAAGTGTTTTGGTAGTTTTAGCACATTTTGAACGTGAAATGAACTGCTTTGCTTTGAAAGGTGTCCTAGCGATTGTAGCTGAGAGATAGACGTCAAACAGACTCAAACAAAGACCCAGAATTCTGTGGTGTTACAGCACTGTGGCTGCTGTAAATGGCTGCTGTAAGGTTTCTTTATGAAATAACAGGCACAATGGCAAAGATATTTCTGCAAAAACTCCAAAGTAATGTTCGGTTGCAGTGAGAAAGTCACAAGAGACAACTGAAAAAACTCATGTGTGTATTTAGCCTAGTGTAGATCAGCTTGCTTACACATCCCCCAAACTCCATTTACATATGAATACAGGAAAGGCCAAAGCCATTGTCTCACAGGTGAGGAACAAGCCTTACAGAGCTGTGAGACCCATGTCACAGACACAAACTTCTCAAACAAACTAGAGAAAACGCTGGGATTTACCTGGGAAAATTAAATCAATGTACACTTTTTCCAATCCCTACGACACATTTTTCAATACTTGGGTCACTTTTTTAAAACTCTTCACACACTTTTTCACACAAATTCACACAACTGAATTTCAGCTTGGCACAGCAGTTATTTTAGTGTTCAAAATGCACTAAAACCAGAGGTGTAGTGGTAAAAAAAGAGGTGGGTAAACTATCAATTCTGGGTGACCGCATCGTGGTCACGGTAAGGTGGGCCACTGCCTACCAGTGTATAGCGTATCCTGATGATAGCTATTGTTCTCAGAGAGAACAAAAATATTTAAGAGAGATAGAGAGGGGAGGCTTATATCCAGGGGTTCCAATGCAATGCACTTGTACATAATGATTCGATTTGGGATTATTTTCATAGTCGATTAATCTGTTGAATATTTTCTCAAGTAATCGATTAGTTGTTTGGTCTATAATATGTCCGAAAAATGTGGATCAGTGTTTCCCAAAAGCCCAGGATGACGTCCTCGAATGTCTCGTTTTGTCCACAACTCAGTTTACTGTCACATATGAGAGAACACACTAGAACATATTCACATTAAACAAGCTGGAATCAAAGAATTTTACTTTTGTCTTAAAAAATTACTCAAGCCGACAAATCGATTATCAAAATAGTTGTCGATTACAGTTTTTGCCAATTGCTAATGAGGCAGAATTTGGTGAAGAAGAGCGAGAGCTTTGTGTTGATGATGACAGGGTGCAGACAGCGATCGCTTGCGATTGCATTTATAATGTAAACTTTTGATGAATTTATGAGAAATCTACAGACGCAAACAGGAAGTAAAACTCCCATTGATTTTTCTCCATAAGGATTTAGATTATCAGCCATAATGTCTAAAACATCTGAGGTAGACTGACCACGAGTTGTGAAACGAAAGTTTCTGCTTCTGTAGCTGCTTTCAGAACTGATCAAACACATTCAAGTCAGAACGATGATCAACTCATTTCTGCAGGAATTATACTGAAATATAAAATCTTAAAATCCAAAGGGACCCACTTTATATAAGGTGGCCTTAACTACTATGTACTAACATTTTAATTATCCATTTGATACAATGCACTTATTGTGTACATACATGTCTTTACATTGTACTTACATTTTTAAATATACCGGCATGTAATTACATCTGTAATTAATTTCTGTAGTTACATTTGTAATTACACTGTTGACACTTCCCTTACATCTAACCCTACCTTTAAACTTACCAATACAACCACACATGTCCCTAACCCTACCCGTATCCCACCTCAATATCAGCAAAAGTGTTTTGCAACACAATATGAACACAATAAGTACATTGTACCTATTTAAGTACATAGTAGTTAAGGCCCCCTAATATAAAGTGGGGCCATCTAAAGTCATAATTTATCATTGATTTGGCATAAAATACATTCAATGGCGACATCTTTCGATTTATAAGAATTATTTTCTCACTTCAACACAAACACCACCAAAACATTATGAACTGTATAGGCCAATTTGAAAATTTTTTGATTCTCTTTTCAAAACTCCCTAACTTATGTTCAAAACTTAACTAAAATTAATAAATAAAAAAAAAACAATTTGCTACATTTCGGCAGTATTACCATATTGAAATTTTGGGTGATTCCTTTGAATCCTCAGAATCCTTTTTGGTAGTTTTAGTGCATTTTGAACACTAAAATAACTGCTGTGCCAAGCTGAAATTCAGTTGTGTGAATTTGTGTGAAAAAGTGTGTGAAGAGTTTTAAAAAAGTGACCCAACTATTGAAAAATGTGTCGTAGGGATTGGAAAAAGTGTACATTGATTTAATTTTCCCAGGTAAATCCCAGCGTTTTCTCTAGTTTGTTTGAGAAGTTTGTGTCTGTGACATGGGTCTCACAGCTCTGTAAGGCTTGTTCCTCACCTGTGAGACAATGGCTTTGGCCTTTCCTGTATTCATATGTAAATGGAGTTTGGGGGATGTGTAAGCAAGCTGATCTACACTAGGCTAAATACACGCATGAGTTTTTTCAGTTGTCTCTTGTGACTTTCTCACTGCAACCGAACATTACTTTGGAGTTTTTGCAGAAATATCTTTGCCATTGTGCCTGTTATTTCATAAAGAAACCTTACAGCAGCCATTTACAGCAGCCACAGTGCTGTAACACCACAGAATTCTGGGTCTTTGTTTGAGTCTGTTTGACGTCTATCTCTCAGCTACAATCGCTAGGACACCTTTCAAAGCAAAGCAGTTAATTTCACGTTCAAAATGTGCTAAAACTACCAAAACACTTCATTGATGTCTTAAATCAACTCATTCTTCCAGAACACAATGAGGATTCACCCAACATATACACTTTTAACTCCTACAACAAAAAACACTAACAACAGTCAGCATTATAGTATATTTTTTTGCTGTTAACTTCAGTTTATGTCACATGGTCCAAGTTTACATTAAAGTACACACGTTTTCTCCTCTTGTAAACAATAGATTATTTTTGTAAAACAATAGATCTGTATGGATTTATTTATACCAGGCTCGATCAATCTCAGCATAATAAAGCAAGATATGCCATATGTAATTCTCAAGTTTACTTCTTTTTCCACTGAATTATATGCTATCAGAAGAGAACTGTCCGTTTTCTTCCACGTGTGTGAGTGTTATGAGTCAGAGATCGCATTCGCTCTGGATCGGTCAATTATATTACAATCATAAATCACTAGAAATAATGCATGTCTGCCTATTATATAATTATAGCAAGTCCTCGATGATGGTTTGAGTGGCGTTCGGTGTTAAACCTTCATTCATCAATGATTCACCTAGCTTTGTCGCGTTCAGTGTGAAATGGCCGTAACAATTTTTTTTGGATAGTATTAAAGCATCAAATATTGTAAACCCTCGTGACCTGCGTGAGACGTACTGGTATAAATATTATAATTATTCTTGGAGTACTCCTTTATTGCACAATGCACATTTCTTAATGATGGCTGTTTCGCAATTCTGGGAATGCAAAGAAGGGACTTGTGTTTTCGTGGAGACCAGTCTTGCTATGTGATCTACTTTTGTGCATCCTCTGTACATGTGATTTTGAGTATTGTAATTGAACTTCGACAGTTGCTGATGACGTACAGCAGAAACACAAGGACGCAATATCACTAAACAACGCTTTTGCGAAACATCCATTAAGTATATTTAATT
>NC_137119.1:38569590-38697090 GCF_949357685.1 Gobio gobio | reverse complement strand
AAGTGGGCAGAGCCCGGCGGACACAGAGGGGACGAACCGAGGGCGGGACTGAGCGGAGGGCGTGCACCTGAGACCCGCAGTTACGGATTGATTGACAGCTGTCTGACTCACGAGTCGCAAAGATGGTGAATGACTGGAGTGACGCCAGCTTTGCAACAGAGCGGTCATTTCTCCTACCTTCACCTGAAGTGGAGGAGGGTGGATTGTCTGTAACAGACACAAACCCGGAGCCTTATCAATGCGAGCCGCTGCTCAAACTGCGTTAACTCCCGATGCCGACGAAGCTAGTGAAGCAGCCGCGCAAGAGAACTGACCTAATCTATCTGCGTCCGCGGCAACCACTTGCGTGTCAGGGTTTGAAAGCGCGTCTCATGTATGAAAATTATCTGTACACATGACGGGCGGCAATAATATCGCAAGAAAAGCCTGACGTGTACTGACAACTGCATTATTTAACCGTATTTTCTTCAATACAATGTTAAAGCAAGTGTCAAGTGAGTTTCATTCATAATGTTTCTACTTCATGTAACATGACAGTTCATACTGGAGTGAAGCCGTTCTCATCATGTGATTGGGGGAAACATTTCTGAGGGCGTGGTGAGCTCGTGTCAGGGGCGCGGATAGTGAGCCGTTGGAGGTGCCATCCTACGTCACGATGTACCACAACGTCCAATAGGAAAATTCAACTGCAGTAGCCACCGTTCAACCTTAGGAGGGCAGCACTTTGGCGGTTTTACACCATATTTTATAGAATTAAAACACTTTATACTCAAATGTCAAAACATTTACTCAAATCAATGAACAGCATTAATAAAGCCCCAGTATTACAGATCATTAACTAAAAAAAGTTGGTTTAGGGTTTAGTTACCCTTTAATATAGATGTTAAATAGAGTTGGACTCAGACTGCATCCCTGCCTCACTCCACGTCCCTGCCGGAAAAACGCGGTTCACACACACACACACACTCACACACACACACACACACACACACACACACACACACACACACACACACTCACACACACACACACACACACACACACACACACACACACACACACACACACACACACACACACACACACACACACACACACACACACACACACACACACACACACACACACACACACACACACACACAGACAGACACAGACACAGACACAGACACAGACACAGACACACACACAGACACACACACAGACACAGACACAGACACAGACACAGACACAGACACAGACACAAACACAAACACAAACACAAACACAAACACTAACACACACACACACACACACACACACACACACACACACACACACACACACACACACACACACACACACACAGACACAGACACAAACACAAACACAAACACACACACACACACACACACACTCACTTAATCGCTCGCTCGCTCACACGCACGCACGCATGTTGGGTTTTCATGTTTTATGGGAACTTTTCATAGGCACAATGGTTTTTATACCGTACATACTCTATATTCTATCCCCCTACACTGCCCCTAAACCTACCCATCACAGGAGACATTCTGCATTTTTACATTTTCAAAAAACATCACAGTCTGATTTATAAGATGTTTTCCTAAAAATGTCCCCACAAGGACGAGGATTTTGGATATTGCCATCTTTGTGGGGACATTTTGTCCCCATAACGTAGGGATTACCAGTCCACACACACACTCACTCACACAATCAATCACACACTCAATCACTCACACACACACACACACACACACACACACACACACACACACACACACACACACACACACACACACACACACACACACACACACACACACACACACACACACACACACACACACACACACACACACACACAATCACACACTCAATCACTCACTCACTTACACACACACACAATCACACACAATCAATCACACACTCAAACACTCACTCACTCACTCACTCACTCACACACACACACACACACACACACACACTCACTCACTCAACACACTCACTCAACACACACACACGCACTCACTCACTCACACACTCGCACACACTCATTAATCGAATGTATTGTTGAAGCCGTCAGCCTGCATCCGTTTTAAAATAATTGTGTTTAACTGTGTAATTTGTGTTGAAAAACTACATTACCCAGATTACAGAAAATTCATCCCTAGTGTCTAGATAAGATTCAAGTCCCTCTTTCAGTTCAAGTCTAAGGGATTTTCACAGTTTAATGCTTAAGGTTAGGGATTTAAACAAACCTTTAACACTAAGTATAAGCAATAGCAATGCTTTACTTCATGAGCACCACTAACTAAACTCCAGTCGGTGAGAAGACACTGGCTAATTCAGTAATTTAGAGCTGTCTTTCATTAATTCAGTTTATCACACAGACCGTTGAATGTGTGTGTGTGTTTGCACGTGTGAACTGTGTGCGTGTGCATTAGAGCCAGAAATAGTCTGAGCTCAGCACTGCTTCCTACAGCAGAAAATAAAAAAATCATAATAAACTGAAAGGTTAAGCATCTTGCCTTTACACAAACACACACACACAGTAGCTGCAGCACACGTAGCTACACCATATGCACACTTACACACACACCCACACGACACAACAAAACAGTCAGGCATCACTTCCGTCTGAGAACACTTACTGTACACACAAAAGTAGAAGCACAGCACATGCAAAAATATATTAACACTCCCACACGATACCAACACAAACACACACACACACACACACACACACACACACACACACACACACACACACACACACACACACACACACACACACACACACACACACACACACACACACTGAACTGATGACTGTGTCCCTCGTCCCCTGAAGGCAAAGATCAATTCTGCCCCTCTGACTGAATGATTGCCTTTCCTATCCATCAATCAACCTAATCTTTCAGCATCAGCATAGATTAGACAACAAAATCAAACACACACACACATTCACACACACTGATATTGCCTAGTATAACTTCCAGCATCCTCAAATTATTGCATTAAAAATACAGCGTGCATTTACAATTCACATACATGCTCTCCGAGGTTTTATCAGAAAACACATTTATTATATGACTGATTATTTAGAAAGCAGCAATAAAAATATATATACGCTATTGCCAAAAGTATTGGGACACCCCTCAAAATCACTGAATTCAGGTGTTCCAATCTCTTCCATGGCCACGGGTGTATAAATCAAGCTCTAGGCCTGCAGACGCTTCTACACACATTTGTGAAAGAATGGGTATTTCTCAGGAGCTCAGTGAACTCAAGCGTGGTACTGTGATCGGTTGCCACCTGTGTAATAAGTCCATTTGTGAAATTTCCTCACTACTAAATATTCCACGCTCAACTGTTAGTGGTGTTCTAACAACGTGGAAGCAATTGGGAACAATAGCAAGTGGTAGGCCTGGTCAAATCCCAGACTGGGGTCAGCACATGCTGAGGGTCACAGTGCGCAGAAGTTGCCAACTTTCTGCAGAGTCAATAGCTACAGACCTCAAAACTTAATGTGGCCTTCAGATGAGCTCAAGAACAGTGTGTAGAGCTTCATTGAATGGGTTTCCATGGTCGAGCAGCTCATCCAAGCCTTACATCACCAAGTGCAATGCAAAGCGCCGGATGCAGTGGGGTAAAGCACGCCGCCACTGGACTCTAGAGCAGAGGAGACGTGTTCTCTGGAGTGACCAATCACGCTTCTCTATCTGGCAATCCGATAGACGAGTCTGGGTTTGGCGGTTGCCAGGAGAACGGGACTTGCCTGACTGCATTGTGCCAAGTGTAAAGTTTGGTGGAGGGGGGATTATGGTGTAGGGTTGTTTTTCAGGGGTTGGGCTTGGCCCCTTAGTTCCAGTGAAAGGAACTCTTAATACTTCAGCATACCAAGACATTTTGGACAATTTCATGCTCCCAACTTTGTGGGAACAGTTTGGGGACGGCCCCTTCCTGTCCCAACATGACTGCGCACCAGTGCACAAAGTTGCCGCTCCATAAAGACATGGATGAGCGAGTTTGGTGTGGAGGAACTTGACTGGCCTGCACAGAGTCCTGACCTCAACCCGATAGAACACCTTTGGGATGAATAAGAGCGGAGACTGAGAGCCAGGCCTTCTCGTCCAACATCAGTGCCTGACCTCACAAACTCGCTTCTAGAAGAATGCTCAAAAATTCCCATTAACACACTCCTAAACCTGTGGAAAGCCTTCCCAGAAGAGTTGAAGCTGTTAGAGCTGCAAAGGGTCTCCATATTAAACCCTACGGATTAAGAATGGGATGTCATTAAAGGTCATCTGCATGTAAAGGAAAGGCCTCCCAAAACCTTTGGCAATATAGTGTATTTGTAATATATATATTCAGCATTTACATACACAAGTGAGTATATTATTTATTATTTTAGGTTGGGAAATAATCAGCTGAGAATACAGAACAAATGCCACTGCAGAAGAATTACCAATGCAAAGCAGTTCTAAACCAAGACCAGAAAGCGTGACCTTTATTCACGCACCTTAAAACCTTACATTTTTGTCCGAGGAGCTGCTTTTGCTCCAAAAACTAAACCAATTAGCATATACTCATGCATATGTATTCAAACAAGCTGTTGTTTGAATCCTGATTCATTTTGAGTGCAAATCACATGACGTGAGCCGCTAGGACTTGGAAAGAGCTTTCAGGTTTTAGTTTTGCCAAGTAAACTCAGTGAGAAGTAGTACTTGTCCAGGCCGTCTCCGTGTTAACGCCTCCTTGCAATGTGTCTGTTCAAACAGCAAACCCTAGTTCATCAGAGCTCTTGCTGAAAAGTTCCCGCTGACCTCCTTGTATTTCTACTTCTGCACGCAGAGAGTAATGCATTCTGCAAGCTGGCAGGTCAGACTGAGGGTATAAATAAGTTCTGTTTTTACACACAAACTGGTTGTAACCCGCCAGGTGGTAAAAGAATAAAACTAAACAATGCGCCATAAACAAATCTTGTCACTTCATGACTAAACAGATTTCCGTATTTCGAAGTTCTCTGCTCTTTTCTGATCAATGTCGACATCTTTTGAGTATTTCTGGGTCTCCTGGGTTTCCTTCCTTTCACTGAAGGAGTTTTAGACTGGAGGATTGTGAGCGCACGGCTATTCAGAGACAATCTGTGTTATTAAAAGCACCAGTGAAACTGAACTGTAATATCTATATTAAAATGACCAATAGAGTGCAGTGCCCGCCCATTTTCTCAGTAGCGTTGGTTCTGGAAGTTTTTTTCCCATTCATTTCTCCCATAGGGATTTCAAAAAAGTGTAATAAGCTATGAACCAAGACAATCAGCCACGAGGTGAATTATAACATTAGAAACTTTGATTTAAAGCAAAAAAAGTATTTAAAAAAATCAATCAAAAACACAAAGGTACAAGACTTTAGTGAGGGAAAGAACTACAATCCCATGAAGCATTGCGAACAGCATAATCAAATGAAAAACGATGGACGAATGTATTATTCCGGACGAATGTCTATTTTAAGTTTATTTCAAAATATGCAAATAAATTACAATATTTTAGTATTTTAAAAGCGTAGGGATTGTGTCATTCCCAGTGATTCATGGGAGTGGGCGGAGCTAATGACATTTTTTGGCGCATGTTGCTTCTTTCGACTCTCTGATTGGTTGGGTTTTGCACAGCATCCTGGGTAATGTAGTTTTCACCATGAATTCTGCTGTTAAAGGTGCACTATGTAATTTATTTTTGTAAAATATCCAAAAACCACTCAGCCAGTGTTATATATTTTGTTCAGTTGAGTACTTACAATATCCCAAAATGTTTCCAACTATTTATAAATCGTGAGAAATTGCTATTTTAACCAAGGAACCGGGACGTGTGAGGGCGTCGCCTGTCAATGGCGTCATATCTGCGTTACCCTCGGTTTCCGGTTTTATTTTGCAGAAACGCTTTACTCTCACTGCAGTGTGAACAAGTGTCATAGCAGCCGCAGAGAGAACGCACAGAGTAACGTCATAACATAATTTTCAACAACTTCAGATTTGTCTAATATGATAAACAGAGCTGCGTTACCTCATACTCATGACCGGAAAACCGGAAGTGGCACCGGCAACTGTCATAATAAAAGTCCCACCAGAGACTGTGTCATAATAAAAGTCCCGCCGGAGACTGTGTTATAATAAAAGTCCCACCAGAGACTGTGTCATAATAAAAGTCCCACCGGAGACTGTCATAATAAAAGTCCCGCCGGAGACTGTGTCATAATAAAAGTCCTGCCGGAGACTGTGTCATAATAAAAGTCCCTGCAGGAGACTGTGTCATATTAAAGTCCCGCTGCTCGCGAGGCGTTTGTTGAGTTCATCTCATTAATAATCGCGCCAGCAGTTCCTCAGTTCCACAACACTCAGTCCTACTCTGCTTCACACTACAGTAACGTTAATAATCGCATCCATGAACATGATTTTCAAGTCCTATCCCGATTCTTTTCCACCGGCTGTGAGGTGAAGACCACATGTCCCAAGATTCTGCGCTCAAATCAAGCGGCAACCTCCCGCAGTTTCTCTTGAAGCCAATACGGAAGTGACATAAACTGCAATTCATCGACTGGCCGCTAGGGACAGGCTCCAGAAGGAGCAGAATCTCATTGAGCTCATGTTAAAATGCCCAACTTTACAGCAGAATAAAACATGTTTGCAGTCTGGTACAAATTGTGGTTTTGGTCTATACGGCTAATTTTGCCCTTCATGACGACTGTGAGAAGGGTGAATTTTTTTATAACTCATTCGTTTACATTATATAAAGCATTAAAGTTCTGCATAATTAAGGGCGTGGCCACTTCAAGTGACAGGTGGATTGCCATTTATCTGCTGTCTGTTAGTCATCGCGTCACCTCAGCTCCGCCCACGTCCTGCTTTTTTTGCCAAATTTTCTGTTATCCGGGAGTGACGTGCGATGACACGCTGCCAAGATGGCGACGGCCAGCTCGTCCCTACTTTACGCTTCAAAACTGCTCATCAGAATCCTGTGTGACGTCAGGGACACTACGTCCATATTTTTTACAGTCTATGGCTCAAACCTGGCGTCATCAAACTACGCCTTTGTTTTGAATAGGCGACCTCTAGTGGACGGAAAAGTTACTTTACTAAAGTACTTACCTTTAAGCACGATTGAGTTGAAATAATGACGGCTCCAGCAGAAGCATCGATTAACAACCTCATAGCTCACAGTAGGTCTGTCTGTAAAGGTTTATAAGTTCTCATTCACACTACGGAGAAACTGAACGGAGTTTTTACTTTGGGAACCCGACTCTATGAAGCTGGATTGAACTGATCGAAATGGAACTGAGCTGAATTGAACTGAAATTAGCTGAATTAAACAATCAATACTGTCAAAAGCTGTAATGAAGTTTAATTGAACTGATCTAAATGGAATCGAGTTGAGCAATCTATACTGTTAGAAAAGTGCTAACGAGTCAAACTGACTTAAGTGAACTGAACCGAATTCATCTGGTCTGAAATTTCAAGTCACAAACACCCAAAAAGCTGCATCGCCACATCCATTGGATTTCATATCGCCAGTTGCTGCTTTAAATGTGACATAGGAACATATATCATATTGAATTTTTTTTAATTATTAATACTTTTATACAGCAAGGATGCATTAAATTGCTCAAAAATGACAGTAATGACATGGATAATGAAAATTGGCGTAATGATGCCGAAAATTCAGCTTTGATCACAGGAATAAATGTATTAATTTGAACACTATTTTACAATATTACTGATTTTTGATCACATAAATGCAGCCTTGGAGAAACTTCTTTCAAAAACATAAAATAGCATCCATGTGTAATTTCCATATATTAGCATCCACAGAGCCAAGCGTGTTGAGCATCTTCAGTGGCAGTGCTGATGTCTAGTGTACTACTACTAGAGTAACAGCCACTGACTGAACATAAGGACCTCTCTCTCACACACACACACACACACACTCCTGTACTCATTCACTCCAACTGTCCATCTCGCTCCACATCGGCCTAGAAACACATGCACACACATGCACATCGACGCACGGGAGGATGCAGTAACCATAGCAACCGGCTGCTGCTTACCTGCTCTTGTATGAGCTGAAACAGAGAGCTTCTATCCATATACTGGGCCCTGGTGCACACACAGCCACAAAAAGAAGGACATAGGGGGATTTCGCACACAGAGACACGTACACACACACGTTCGTCCGTCTGTGCGGCACGCCTCCCCGATGGGAGAGAGAGCCCTCGCACACTGTGCTCTAGCGAGGGCCAGCGGTGTGACTGCGGGATGCCCTCCAGTGAGGTTTGGTCCAGCTTTGGTTGTTCAAATCCAAAGTCCCAGTCACCATCCAGAACCCATAGATCTCTGTGGCACTTTTGCACCCGTTTCCATCCAGCTGCAAAAAAATCGGCTTGCAGTCAATGCACTTTCTGTCTCTTTTTCTCTCCACTTTCCTTCCTCTACCCTTCCGTCCCTCTCCGCTCGCCCGTCTCGTTGTGCTCGTATCGCCTTTACCTATGTAAATCTCTCCCTCTCGCCCTCTCTCCCCTCTGTCCTCCACAAAGGCTGTACTACCTGAATACCAATGAAGGAGGGGAAGGAGGCGGCAGTCTGCGGCCAATCAGAGGCGAGGGGGGCGTGTCCAAAGAGCTGCAGCTCTCCATCTACCCTGCAGGAGTCTTAAAGAGAGACTAAACACACAAACACACGTTCACTGCAGTGCACACACACACACACACACACACACACACACACACACACAGCGCAAGCGCACTCGGGTTTCCTAAATCAGACATTAATCACACGCAGCAGATACTACAAACCCTAAAACACGCTGTTCAGTCACTGCTTGTGCTTGTAACATCCTGGTGATCACATATGCACCGAAACACACTGATTAAGTCATTAGGCTCAGTCATTATCTCTGAGGAATGTTTAACTGTGGTAATAAACGTAATGATGATCCAAAATGCCTCTGTGTTAATCACGATGGTATGAATAAATAAAAGTAATCTGGTAGATGTTAATGGCAGCAATACGCTCTGGAACCTTTAGAGGATTATTATCAACAGTGGTGCAGCAAAAATGTGGGATTTGTCAAATATTTCGGATTGCATATGAGGATCTGGTCTGGTTAGCAGTGGTACTGACCCCTCATGTGAATATGCTGCTCTTCTTAGATATCTGGGTCATATTTTAGCACAGTTCGTTTCGGATTGACTCAACTCAGACTAGGAGGCAGCCAAACTGGTAAAAAATAAATAATTCTTTGCATAAAGCCTGTAAAAAATCTCAACAGATTTTCACCCGAGGCTAAACAGACTGTGCAGATTTTCTTAGACACGAGACTATGACAATACACTCTAATTGTTGGTCATTTCAAGCTCAAATTGATTTGATTTGAGATATCATTAATTTCCATGCAAAAAATAATAATAATAATAAATAAATAAATAAATATGTAAAAATATATAATATTAAAAAACTATATATATATATATATATATATATATATATATATATATATATATATATATATATATATATATATATATATATATATATATATATATATATATATATATATATATATATATATATACATTCATATTTGCTATTTTTTATATGTGTATATATATATTCAAAATGTTTTGGCTAACTATATATATATATATATATATATATATATATATATATATATATATATATATATATATATATATATATATATATATATATATAAATGAATTATGTTTGTGTGTGTATATATATATATATATATATTTCAATATATCAAAATATAAAAAAAGATTTAGATAGACTTTAAAATATTTTTTTTCGTAAATATATTTCCTACATTTTTTAGCTAATTATATATATATATATATATATATATATATATATATATATATATATATATATATATATATATATATATATATATATATATATATATATATATATATATATTAGGGCTGTCAAAAGATTAATCGCGATTAATCGCATCCAAAATAAAAGTTTGTGTTTACATAATATATGTGTGTGTACTCTGTTAATTATTTTTTATATATAAATACACACACATTCATGTATATATTTAAGAAATA
This sequence comes from Gobio gobio, assembly GCF_949357685.1. Classification (NCBI taxonomy): domain Eukaryota; kingdom Metazoa; phylum Chordata; class Actinopteri; order Cypriniformes; family Gobionidae; genus Gobio; species Gobio gobio. Next base: position 38,686,962 of record NC_137119.1, on the reverse strand, counting down.
TTTGCATGTATATACTGTATATACATTTATATAATCTATAATATATATAAATATAAATGTTTTATATATAAAAATTATATTTTTTTCTTAAATATATACATGCTTGTGTGTGTGTTTATATATAAATAATAATTAACAGAGTACACACACATATATTATGTAAACACAAACTTTTATTTTGGATGCGATTAATCGCGATTAATCTTTTGACAGCCCTAATATATATATATAAACACATACATAAATTTATATTTGCTATTTATATATATATATATATATATATATATATATATATATATATATATATATATATATATAGTTTTTTTAATGAAATATTTTTAAATATATCAAAATATACAAAAAATATATCTAATATAGATTTTTAAATATATTTACGTAAATATATATATATATATATATATATATATATATATATATATATATATATATATATATATATATATATATATATATATATATATATATATATGTATGTTTGTGTGTGTGTGTGTGTTTACAAATATACTTTGGAAAAATAAAATAAAAAACCCAGAGAAAATATACTGTTAATATACTTTAAAAAAATCAGTGTTAAAATAAGTGTCTGTAGCACAAACGATATGGGACAGATTTGGCTACACACCAAAACGCATCCCTCAGTGTCAGCGTTTTGTTCAAATCTCTAACCCTAATTATGAGCAATGTAGTGATGCCAGCCTTAGCAAACACCACTAACAATCACGACAGCTTTTAACCTGGAGCTAAATTGGCAGAATTTGGATTATACGCAGACCATGATCATCTTTATGAATACGTCTGGTGTGATTGAGACTGCTGAGCTGCACGATGCAGTGATTTACAGTAACACCTGGCTGTTACTCCATCAGGAGTGGATCAATGATGCTGACGGGCACTTCATCAACAACAGGCATTTGTGACTCACGATATTCATTCTTACTGATACTCATGTGTCGCCATGTCAATCCATTACTGGCCCCATGTCAATGAACTTCATGACCTTTCGACACTGCCAGCATAATATAAGACAGTGCTGACCTTGATCAATGACCATAAAACCATGAAATCTGTTTTTCCGAGGAAGCACCAATCAATATCATTTTTCTGTAATCACATTAGCCCCTTACGACTATGAGGTGAATCAAAGCACATCAGCAAAATAACTATTCGCCATTTATATGCATATTTATTACTTGTTGTTTTGTAAGTAAACTAATATAGAATATAGTTTGAGCCAATTAGAGAGAGAATATTATTATTTTTAATATCCTATCCAATGACTGAAGCCTCATTTCCACACAGTAAAGGCTGCAGAACAGAGCAGTGCTGCCCTCTCCTGGTGAAACCTAAGCAAGTCATTCTCTATACACCACACAAAGACTTTTATTCCACACTTGCATTCACACATTTCTCTTATTGGGCTTTGTAAAGACATACCCATGTGATGCTGATCAAATCAACGTTTTAACCGATAATTAGCCCATAAGTTAGCACTACAAAAATCTGTGAGTCTTATATTATACTGCTTTATTTCCCAGTCTGGTCTTATATACACTATTGTTTACGTCATAAGCCTATTCTGGAGGTCAATCTGTAATTTAATGCATTTGACCTGCTATTAATAACTTTTAACTGACCTGAATTGATATGCTTTTGAGTTTATGTGCATAACATACAATGCACAAAACCACATATTTTTCATAGAAAATATTTGTCATAGATATGCATAAGCCATACCGTATTTAACAGGTCGCACACGTGACGGCTGTCTCATGCATAGCTGTGATGTAGGTGCTCATACAGTGCCTACACAGGGGGAAAATGTGAGAAATCGTTAATTACAGCATAAATAGCTAAATACAATAATTCTGACCTTATGTTATATTCAATGTTCAGTACACTGTGTTAGTGGCATTACATGAGTAATTCATAGAACTACTAATGAAAAAAGTGTGTAATTATTTCCTGGAGTAGTTGAGTTTACAGTGTTATTTATAGTCCTACTGTTATTATATCAATATGCAATATGCGCAATATGGATGCGACTCACCAAGTCCAGTGTCCAGGTGTGTGGAAATCAATCTGCCATTTTGTTTTTCACATTTCATAACACCAGCAGTCTATAATGAGTAAGATCAGTTATTGTCAGTTAAAAATGCCCAATTACAATCTGTCTGTCTGTCTGTCTGTCTGTCTGTCTGTCTGTCTGTCTGTCTGTCTGTCTATCTATCTATCTATCTATCTATCTATCTATCTATCTATCTATCATAAGATCTATTTATGCTATTGACAAGGGTTAAGTGTGCACAAAGCAATTTAGCTCTTGTGTGTCTGTTATTGCACTACAGTTCTTCTTATCTATCTATCTATCTATCTATCTATCTATCTATCTATCTATCTATCTATCTATCTATCTATCTATCTATCTATCTATCTATCTATCTATCTATCTATCTATCTATCTATCATAAGATATATTTATGTATTGACATGGGTTAAGTGTGCACAGACTGAGGGAAGGTGCTGGTTTCAGCACTAGACACCTGCAGACACCTTATACTACGTCAAAAAGATAAGCTGTACGTACTGACCTGTATCAAACACACACACACACACACACACACACACACACACACACACACACAGGAATGACAGTGACAGTCATCACAGGTGTGTGAGATGTGCCTTGTGCATAATACCTTGCCTACTATATGATGCAATTCTGTTACAATCCAAAGTGTAACAAAAGACGCCCTATCTTCAAGAGTCCACTAATAATAGAAACTAATAATAATGTTATAATCAAATAAAAATGAAATAGTGTTCCATTTGAGTGTTATTCATGAGCGCGCAAGAGTTAAAGCGTCACGCGCTCAATCACCAACTTGAGTCGCCTAGCCTATAGAAAGTTAAAATAAACAGGTTAATACTCTGGTTTACCAACTTAAGTTTAATTGCAAATATGTGGTAGGCTAATTAAAAGTTCTGTAAAGCGGGCTTGCAGTAGATGTGAACAGAAAACCCTGAAGTGAAGAGATTCAAGATGGCGTTCTGACTGGAACACCATCCAGGCTGAAAATGTGAATAACAGAACAAGCAGGAGAGATAGAAATAGAACTGTGCATCGGCCCGATAGCAGCCTGAACTAAATAGATGACTTGATAGGTGAACGGTGCAAAGATGAGGGAAAACAACCCGACGGGATACGCGCTTCCCTGCCAACGGAGAGATAACAAAAGAATGCGCGAGCGCTTAAAGCATCCAGCCCAGTTTGATCAGTCCCAATATGTCAATCGGATCCATAACGCACAAACCCCCGGGAATGCATACACAGATCGATATGTTCAACCTGACCATGGTACCGGTGGGTTCTGGTCGGTAAAGCTGGTCTTTGGGTCGTTGGCAACTTTCCTAACAGCCGAGCTCTTCTCTCAGAACACTCAGCATAGGAGCTGCTGGTTTATATACTATAACGTTTTACTCGTTTATATCTATAGCTCATACATTACCCCAACACCTCTTGAAATGTGTGAATATGACCCTCGATATGTGAGACACTTTATTTCACGCACATTTAATTTATAGAAGGTTTAACAATAAATAATCGGAGAAACGTCACGAGGACTGAGTGGCCGGACTGTGTTAGTTCGTCAACTACTTCAGCTTATTAAAAACGAAAACGACGTTTTACATGAATCAAACCCACCCTGTTCTCGAGTGTGTTGATGGGGCTTTCAGACACATTCGGTGTTTTCCGACTCGGTTTCGTTGTTTTGGGCTAATTTTACGCGAATTCTGCTAAATACATCACCGCGCTCGCCGGTTTGAGCTGATTTTCGGGGAAAAAAAGTTGATGGCTCAATGAATTCAGGCTATAACGACACACGCACGTGAAGCCCAAAGCCTCCCCTCTCAGACCGTGGCGTTGGGAGGATCGATACCGAACGAGTCTGCCTGAATTCGGCCTTAGTTCGAGGAGGAAGAAACACAAACCAGCCTGCGCAGATTTCATGGAAGCCCGCTTGATCAGCTGCTGGCAGTTGGTGTTCTCAATCACGTCCGCGTGGAGGCTTCATAGAACAGGCGCACTTCGGCGAATTATATACACACTTTCAGCGGCACTTCGTGAGAGTTATTTGAATAAATTATATTTTAATTCGAATCTAAACAAAGGCGGAGGTGTTACGCTGAGGTAATTTAATCATCATTCGCTCATTTTAAGCCGCTCCTAAGGAATTTCCTCCCAAGAAACTTGTACTTTTTCGTGAAAGAGTTTTTGACAGTTGGGTTCTGTGTCTTTCTTTGAAATCCTCCAGGACCGAACATGGCTGAGACGGCAGCTACCCCCTCATCCAAGCCCAAGAAGGCGAAAAACTCCAAGAAAGCGACGTCGCATCCCAAATACTCCGAGATGATCAAAGCGGCCATCGCCGCCGACCGGAGTCGCAGCGGCGCGTCGCGTCAGTCCATCCAGAAGTACGTGAAAAACCACTACAAGGTGGGCGACAACGCCGACTCCCAGATCAAACTCGCTCTGAAGCGTCTGGTGGCCAGCGGGCTCCTTCGCCACACCAAGGGCATCGGGGCTTCGGGCTCCTTCAAACTGGCCAAAGCTGAAGACGTCAAGAAGCCAGAGAAACCCAAACCAGCAGCCGTGAGAGTCAAGAAGCCAGCCAAAGCCGCTGCCAAGCCCAAGAAAGCCCCCAAGCCCAAGAAAGTGGCGAAATCCCCGGCGAAAAGTAAGAAAGCCGCCGAGAAGAAAGTGAAGAAGGCGGTGGAGAAGAAGAAAACGCCTGTCAAAGCCAAGAAAGTTGTCAAGAAGGCGAAGGTGGCCAAACCTGCCAAGGCGAGCAAAGCCAAGAAGGCGAAAACGGCGAAACCCAAACCCAAAACAGCGGCCAGGAAAACGGGGAAAAAGAAGTAATTGACCGGACTGATTCATTCGAAACTCGGTGTAAATAAACTTTTTGAAGCAAATGTTTTTTGGTATATTGTTATTTTTGTAAGGTCTTCAACCCCGCATTTTTACAGCGCGTTTCTCCAGAAACTTTTTTGTGATTCTCTAAAGAAGATCCCGGCTAAACTGTTATTTATTTTTAAAAAATTCCTGGACATTTTTTTTTTCTTTAAGTTGAACTGTGTTGCACACTATTATTATCATCCAGACATACTCTAATTAATTTTTGCTAATTAGATATGTTGATATGAAGATATGTTCTTATTGTAGGTCATTCTAGGACTGTGAAGAACAATAATTAAATGTCTTTGTATGAAGAACGGTGACCGATGGCGATGTACATAATACACTTGTGACGTGGACTATTGTAGTCTAGTTCCATGGCTGTCCATTTTATGTCCATACTGTGCATCAATAAACTTCTCTCATTTCAAACGCAGTCGTTTGTCTGGTGTTTTTACGGAGTGAGGGCAGATTAAACGGGTGCTATGACACTGGTCCCGTCCCATGAGAGAAGGAGGGTCTTTGGGGACCGCAACTTCCAGTTCATCGCAGAGCAAAAGGTGAAGCGCATCCTTGGTTTTGAGGGGCGTTTGACTCACTGCTGCCCCCAGCGGCACATCTGAGAACTGCACCTGTCAGTGTTACGCCGAGATGACGTGTAATAAAATCTAAATGAAAACAATTTCAAAATGAAAAAAAAAAAACTAAACTGAATAATAATGATCACATTAATATTAGTTTGATACACAGTATAATATAACATTTGAAGTCTTTACATGCCTTAGTTAAACATGAACACACAGAGCTACATATTCTTCTAAAATACATGTATTCGTTAAAACACTAAAACTAAAATAAATGTACCGAAACATTTGACAATAGGCCTAAAAAAACCCAGAAAACTAAAAACTGAAAATCAACCCAGTTACACTTTAGATTAGGGACAATTCTCACTATTAACTATGACTTTTGCCTCAAACTCATAATTACTGCTTATTAATAGTTAGTAAGGTAGTTGTTAAATTTAGGATTATGGGATGTAGATTATGGTCATGCGGAAAAAGGCATTAATATGAGCTTTATAAATGCTAATAAACAGACAATATCATAGCAATATGCATGCTAATAAGCAACTAGTTCCTAGTGAGAATTGGACACTAAAATGATATCATGTATAAATTAGGCCAGAACGATTAATTTCATTTGCGATATATCGCGATATGATAAAACACGATTTTGTAACCGCAAAAGCTGCGATTACACTCTGGTCACGTGACACGCGAGAGTAAAGCTTTCTGCAGAAGAAGCATCAACTTGGCACGTTACTTCTACAGGCCTGGGGTAAACTTAAAGTGGGCGGGGTTAACGCGCAGATGTTCTGCACCTGCTTTTCTCCTGAAGTAGGGAATGTCCTGGCCAGAACGAACTATGTTCTTGTTCTTGTCACCTCGAGAAAATGAACACATTTCTTAGTTCTTGCAGAGTAAACTCCACTGTAAAATCCAACAGTTGTTCTTACTAAGACTTTTTTAGTAAACTTTACTTAATGTCCAATAATTTGTTGAACTTACTTAAAACAATTAAGTAATCTGAACTATTTGCATGCTATGCCTTCGTTACTTAGAAAACTCAAATAAACATTACTTGACTGGTTTGAGTACCATTTTGCCAAAGCAAAAAAACAAGCAGGCGGGCGGGCAAAGTGTTTTTGAGGTGGTGCAATTTTTTATAGACTTATCACTCATTTCCTCCACTTCCTCTCACCATAATTGTGATTAGTGTTCCCTTTGGTTGGACACTTGGAACTTTATTCATATTATAGTAATTAACTTCCTATTAATGCAGCAATGCAACAAGAAATCATAGTTGTATGATTTCAAAAGAAGGGAAGTAATATATATATAAATAAATATATATATATATATATATATATATATATATATATATATATATATATATATATATATATATATATAATATTTGTCAATTAATGATGTATAACATAACTATATTTAATGTCAAATAATGATCTTTTAACATTATTTTTGCTGATATTTATGGCATAACCTTTTAATTGAGTTGATATAATCCCTCTATACTTGTCACAATATCATTTGACCATGCTTGAGTGTGTCACACACAGACTTCAACATTCAGCATGCAAAACACAACAATGGTAACAAGGATTTATTTTTTATTAATATTTATTTATTTTTTATTATTAATACGACCTTTACTATTTTACTTGCTGTCATTATTCGGGTTATACTGACAAAAGACAAATAGTAAAATAAAGCTAAAAATCGTAAAACGAAGCAATTGTTTTATTCATGCCACAATGCACTCTGGGAGTACACTTCCTCAGACCCCAGATAGAATTAAGTTGACAAAACTTAAACGGTTTAAGTAAGAACAGCTTAATGCAATTAAGTAATGCTTACTTAATTGTTTTTAGTACCTGTAGACTATTGATAAGTAATAAATGTTGAATGGAGTTCAGTTGTTGCTTTTTGTCTTCACTTATTTTTTTAAGTTCAGCTTACTTGAGAATTTTAAGGCAATCGGTTTCCTAATATTTTCCTAGTAATGTGAGCACTAATAACAAGTTAACATAACCAATAATTTTGAGTTAAGTATACTTCATTTACAAGTTTTCTGTACAAATTTTGTTAAGTTTAACCGACAAAAAAATAATACTCTGCTTTACTTGAAAATTTTAAGGCAATCGGTTTCCTCACTTTTTCTAAGTAAAGTCAACTTATTATGTTTTACAGTGAATGTAAAATAAAATTACTTTCCATCATGCAAAAAACCCTTAAAGTCTGAGACCTCAATCAAAATCTATTTTTCAAATAATCCTGGAAATATTAAATTTAACATTTTTAAAGCAAATTAAAATTACGGTCACACTTTAGATTAGGGTCCAATTCTCACTATTAACTATGACTTTTGCCTCAAACTCATTATTATTATTATATATAATATTTTGAATAGTTAGTAAGGTGTTAAGTTTACGACTGAGGGATGTAGAATATGCTCATGCAGAATAAGGCATTAATATGTGCTTTACAAGTACTAATAAACAGCCAATATCATGCATGCTAATAAGCAGCTATTAATAGTGAGAATTGGACCCTAAAGTGTTTTATCATGTTGAAATATTTCCTATTTCTGTCAAATGAACTGTAAACAACAGAGTGGCTCTGCACAGATGGTCAGATTTTCTTCTGAAGCCCAAGATGCCATCAAGAAATCATCAGGTTGTGTCATTACATTTTTACTCAAACCGTTATGCTGATATAATAATTTGTATTAAATGAAAAATGAAAATAAAACGGTCATAAAAACCCAAATAAATATATTTGGCGAGATATACTCAACCATTTCAGACTTCATAAAACATGAATATTAATTTGTATTACTGCAACATGACTATTAAAGCAAATCCCAAAAAAGATTGATTATCTGATTAAAGATGAAATAAAATGTACTTTCCCTTATACAAAAAAAACCTTAAAGTCTGAGACCTCAATCAAAACCAGACTTTTTTTTTTTTCAAATAACCCTGGAAATATTAGATTTAACATTTTAAAAACAAATTAAAATTAAAGTCACTTTAGATTAGGGTCCATTTTTTTATTATTAACTATGATATTTGCCTCAATAAACTCATAATTACTGCTTATTAATAGTTAGTAAGGTAGTTGTTAAATTTAGGATGTAGAATATGCTCATGCAGAATAAGGCATTAATATGTGCTTAATAAGTACTAATAAACAGACAATATCATAGTAATATGCATGCTAATAAGTTCATAATGAGAACTGGACCCTGAACTAAAGCGCTACCAAAATGACATCATGTAGAAATATTTCTGATTTCTGTGTCTGTAATCAAATGAACTGCAAACGGAGTGACTGTGAACTTCCACTGAAGCTCAAGATGCTCTTCAGATCATAAACCCCGCTGGAGAACTGATCATCATTAAATCATTACTCAAACCGTCATGCTGATAATATCATTTTTATTAAATGAAAAAGGAGAGTTTTCAATAGACATTTATCTTGATGTTGAACACAACTCAATCATCTCGTATGCTCTATGTATTTTGCATAGTGCTCTTGAAACGTGATACCGTCTCCAGTCTGAACGGAAATGAGACACGGGCTCACTGACACGAGAGGGCCGGCTGCAAACCTCACACATTCATGCATTCAACGCTGATTTCTGCTACAGAAATACACTCACCTAAAGGATTATTAGGAACACATACTAAAACTGTGTTTGACCCCCTTTCGCCTTCAGAACTGCCTTAATTCTACGTGGCATTGATTCAACAAGGTGCTGAAAGCATTCTTTAGAAATGTTGGCCCTTATTGATAGGATAGCATCTTGCAGTTGATGGAGATTTGTGGGATGCACATCCAGGGCACGAAGCTCCCGTTCCACCACATCCCAAAGATGCTCTATTGGGTTGAGATCTGGTGACTGTGGGGGTCATTTTAGTTCAGTGAACTCATTGTCATGTTCAAGAAACCAATTTGAAATGATTCAAGCTTTGTGACGGTGCATTATCCTGCTGGAAGTAGCCATCAGAGGATGGGGACATGGTGGTCAGAAACAATGCTCAGGTAGGCCGTGGCATTTAAACAATGCCCAATTGGCACTAAGGGGCCTAAAGTGTGCCAAGAAAACATCCCCCACACCATTACACCACCACCACCAGCCTGCACAGTGGTAACAAGGCATGATGGATCCATGTTCTCATTCTGTTTACGCCAAATTCTGACTCTACCATCTGAATGTCTCAACAGAAATCGAGACTCATCAGACCAGGCAACATTTTTCCAGTCTTCAACTGTCCAATTTTGGTGAGTTCGTGCAAATTGTCGGCTCTTTTTCCTATTTGTAGTGGAGATGAGTGGTACCCGGTGGGGTCTTCTGCTGTTGTAGCTCATCCGCCTCAAGGTTGTGCGTGTTGTGGCTGCACAAATGCTTTGCTGCATACCTCGGTTGTAACGAGTGGTTATTTCAGTCAAAGTTGCTCTTCTATCAGCTTGAATCAGTCGGCCCATTCTCCTCTGACCTCTAGCATCAACAAGGCATTTTCGCCCACAGGACTGCCGCATACTGGATGTTTTTCCCTTTTCACACCATTCTTTGTAAACCCTAGAAATGGTTGTGCGTGAAAATCCCAGTAACTGAGCAGATTGTGAAATACTCAGACCGGCCCGTCTGGCACCAACAACCATACCACGCTCAAAATTGCTTAAATCACCTTTCTTTCCCATTCTGACATTCAGTTTGGAGTTCAGGAGATTGTCTTGACCAGGACCACACCCCTAAATGCATTGGAGCAACTGCCATGTGATTGGTTGATTAGATAATTGCATTAATGAGAAATTGAACAGGTGTTCCTAATAATCCTTTAGGGTGAGTGTATATGACGAGTCATGTGACGCGCCATTTTCAACGTGCTGATGTCATAGAGCACAGTACACAAAATCACCAGAAAAAAAATCTAGTTTATTACAAAATATTTCTATTACAACATACTGGCTTCATTCCAAGCATCTGATTTGATACTGAAGCTGGAAGATCATGGCAGCTGAGACGCAAGCCTGGGGGATTTCAAAGTTGGGCTCACCGTTTTTAACCCTGGGCATTAATACTGAACAAAATATTGAAATTATGAAAATTAAAGCAATGAATCAGAACATTGCGGTTCTGTCTTCTTGAAGGAGTATCTCCACATGCAAATTCTCATGAATTAGCAAGACAGAGCTTCATGTCTTTAGGCTTTTTTTTTTTTTTTTGGAATGAAAGTGTTAGGTCCAATAAACAGTAACAGCTCTGAGATGAATTAATTTCGGACAATATAATAATTAAATACAGTCAGCCAAGTCATCCTCTACGGTCTATGCTGAGCTATAGGACGGCTCTGAACTAGGCCAAAGCATCAGAGCATTTCATCTTCTTAAAATATCGTTTAAAATACATTTATTAACACCATCCATTCCCTACTGCAATTTTAAACGGAATCTGAGATCATACAATCAATATAGGCAAACGGAGAAGCAAGATTTTGGGCCCAGTTTAGCTATTTTCAAAATCATCAATGGGTTTTTGCCTCGGCATCTTAAAAAACCCCCACCGATAATGTGTCAGTCATGGTCCATGCATATAAACAACCAACATGAAATGGACATTTATTCCGGTTTAATATCAGCCAATTTAGAGGATGCACTTCGTTTAGTTGATTGTTTCTTAAAAGGGATAGTTCACCCAAAAATGATCATTTTTCATGATTTACTCGCCCTCAAGTCATCCTAGGTGTATATGGCATTCTTCTTTCAGACGAATAAAATCAGCGTTATATTAAAAACGTCCAAGCTTTATAATGGCAGTGAAGGGTTGGGTCATTTGTGAAGTCCATAAAAGTGCACCTATCCATCATATAACTGCTCCACACGGCTCCAGCGGGTTAATAAAGGCCTTCTGAAGCGATGTGACGCGTTTTGTGCAGTGAAGAAAAATATCCATATTTAAAACTTTATAGACTAAAATAACTAGCTTCTGGCGGTCAGCGGTACGCAAATCGACTTGAGCTAAAAGAGTGACCCCTGACGTGATATACAGGACCATCGCACGCTTTGACGCCTCTCGCGGATAGTGCTGGGCAACAAAATCCAGCCTTTAACAAACTTTATGGATATTTTTCTAACACAAACGCATCGCTTCTCTTCAGAAGGCCTTTATTAACCCAGCGGAGCCGCGTGGAGCAGTTATATGATGGATAGATGCACTTTTTATACATTTTTAACGAAGAAACCATTCACTGCCATTATAAAGTTGGAAGAGCCAGGACATTATTAATATAACTCTGATTTTATTCGTCTGAAAGAAGAATGTCATATACACCTAGGATGACTTGAGGGCGGGTAAATCATGTGCTAATTAAAATTTTTGGGTGAACTATCCCTTTAATGAGTCAAAAACGGTTATTTTCAATAGACATCCGTGACATATCACTAGAGCTCAACTTCTATTTCACCCAGAACTTACGTTAGCTTCTCAAATATTCAGAGAGGGTGAATTATGAACTAAACTGAAGGACATTTCCTGAAATGGCTGAGCGAAAACTGAACTGATCCCAACACTGAGATGTGTCTGAATACATTCACATGGAATATATTCTTGATCCATATCGATTTCCCAAGATCTTAAATACATTACAAACTGTGCAATTCAAAACATAACCTGCTAAATCATTCTCTTGAAACATGTCTCTTGGGGTCGACCGATGTAGGTCAGACAGTAATTTTCGTAGTAGTAAAAGCATGTGTGTAATACTTTAGTCCAGCTGAAGAAAAAAAAAAACCACCCAAAACAATCGACTGCTTAATTCGGTTGTTGTCACTGTAACTAGCAGGGCTTCCCACCCTTGTTAAGCCACAGTGACTCTGTAAGGCCAAGACAGAGCGCAGGAAATGAAGGAGTGTGTGTTTATCTGCATGTATTGTGAGAGAAACGTGTGCGCGCATCATTTGTGTCGGCTGAAGGCTCTGTATAGAGCGAAGCCCAGCATGGCGGCTATTGTGGCGCCCAGAGTCACACGCAGCCAGAAGGACGTGCTGCTCATGTCTGATCCATTCAGGTGCCTGCAGACAGGAAGTGACAGAGACAGAGAGAGATTGAAATACACTCAGTATTTCTGGTGACCTTGATGACACACAAACAGTCAAGCAGGCTAATTTTAGTCTGGCATACGCAAATCTTTCATCTTGTTCAAGTCAACATGCGCTTGTTTGTAAGCCATTTTACACAGCGGAAAGATTTATGAGTGCCACGTGATATTCAGTGAAAAACAAAAAAAAGCGGTTCATTTTATCCAACAGGAATGGATCATGAAAAGTGGGTGTAAGAATAAGAGGGCTTGGCGACATCAACTCAAAAACAAAAGCAGTCATAACTTTTTATTTTCATGAAAGATTGCAAAGAGTTTAATTTAGCAATTTAATAAAAAAATCATCACATTTAAATTTATAAATGAAAATATATGGGTCAATGACAAATAAGGTTAAGATAAAAAAAAATTATTTTAAGCAAAAGTTTTAAAATGCATTTTTATGTCCAAAAAAATGTATGGTGTTGATTCATATTGGTTTTACAGCTTTTAAGACAGCATTCATTCATTATTAAAAAAGATTTCTGATTTTACCAACCAGAAAATGTCAGGTGGTGCGACCATATATTCATTTAAAATAATATACATTTAATGTTCTTAGCACTACTGAAAATATGTAGATATAAATCATTGTAGTGTCTAAAATGCATATCACATGGTAAATTCCCTGTCCATTTCTTTATGTATTGCCCTTTTAGTCCAATTCATATACACATTTTCAAAGTTTTCCAGGGGTCATCATTACTCAAAAATGTCAAATTATCTAATATTTATGACGGGTGATTAACATTGTTACTGCATCAAAGGGGTCCTCTGGGGTCTTCTGTGTGATGTCAAATGCTGTCACATGGTTTTCTTAAAGTAACATTGCATAAAATGGCATTTTTATGTCGGTCGCCCCTCCTTGACAATTGGAGAAGTACATTTTTCGGACAAAAGTTTTTTAAGTAATAGAATAGTTTTGAAATAGGACTGATACACTATTCATTAATAAGGAATTAAATGTGAAATCATGCCAAACTATTTGATTAAGAATTTTACTGAGAAAATGAACCTTTTTATTACAGTTTTGTTCTGTGCTTGTATGTTCGGATGGTCGCACCAACTGACATTTTGGGTCTTTTAAACACCACAACTCAAAAAGTCAATTGAATTTCCAAAAAATTAAAAGGGTTTCTTATAAAGGAAATATTGTAGATCAATTTGATATGTGACATGTATTTATTCAAATTCTTTTTAGGCAAATAATGAATTCGGACACAAAAAATATGTCATTGACCCATATATGTATGTGTATTTGTTTTTAACAACCCTAAAAGTGAGGAATATATATATTTTAATATTTTAACCTCTTAACAAGCGCCCCATTTTTGAGAATTCTTTGAAAACGATATACCCAAATGAAAATGTCTGCAGCTCTTAAACCCTATGGTCTATATTCATAAACCTGGTCTTATTTTAAACTAGACACTTGAAATATTGCTACCCAAGAGTCATAATAACTCAAAGTAATATGGGAACAGAGTAATATACATGTAAGTGACTCACGTTTTTTGTTTTCACTTAGGGAAAAAAATATTATAATTTAATGTTAAGAGCCTGAAAATAACTTAAATATAAAACTGAATGTCTAATCATGTCATGATTCAAATATGAGGATGATTCTCTCAGTAATGTAGCTTCTGTGAGCTTTTATGTCAAGAAAAGTCTAGGCGTCATTTCAAAAAGGCCATTTATTTCAGAACATTTGCTATTGTAAAGAGTAGTTTTTCATTCAAATAAATCTGCAATAAACTGCAATATACTACTAATTATAATGGATAAACAGTTACTGAAAAACTAAAGCAACTATTTACAGAGATTACAAAGTGTAAAAAACTCATTTAGCTGATGGGAAGCGTCAGTGAGAGACAGCGCGCTCCACTGCAGTTGCGCCATGGAGAACGCGCAGCCAGCGCAAAAACAGTATTCACCAAAGCCTACTTACGCAAACTGCGCAAGATAATGCCTTTTGATTGGTTACTAAGTCCATCAATCAAACCTTTGTTGGAAAGGCATTGGCTGGGCACCGAGTGCCTTTATCCAACGAAAACCATGGGCGCAATGATTGACAGCTCACCAAGCCTGTAAGGCACTTCCTCTATATGATGCATCCCAGAAGAGTCTCTGATTGAAGGAGAGAGACGGGGGAGGGTTTAAAATACGTGGGAGAAACTATTCTTGCAGGGGGAGTTTGCCAGACACGGATAAGAATCGATATTTCATTGAAAATGGACATGATTGATCACGCTAACTCAAAACTCTCTTGCAAACAACGGAGGATTTTTAGTTTTTTCCCTATTTTTTCGTTGTTTTGGATTAAAAAGTGGGATGCATTTTGAAGAATGGACTCTTACACAGAGATGTATGCGGGTGTTTATTGGATTCGTCCGATCTGATCTGAACGACAGGAGATGAAAGATGAGTAACGCTAATATTTTGCTAATGTTTACATGGACGGTCCTTTAGCGTTTCATTTAACCCTTTCCTCTCTGGTGTATTTATTGCAAAAACAAGTTCAGAACATGAATCTTGAGTGTTTTAGCTTTCAAATGATGCATAGTTTGTGATAGTTGATTGAATATTTTGGATAAAACAAAAGTAAATAAAAGTACACACCCCCCCACTTCCGTCAACCCCCCCGCCCACGAACCGGTGCGGGTTAAGTAGTTAAATATGAAGGGAAAACAAAGATTACACTGACTACAACATAATCAGTTATAAATATTGAATTGGTTCTTTTTGCATTATTTCTTTGTATGACAGCCTGGCCAAACATTATGTTGGCATAATTTGCCATTTGATTGCGTTACCCAGGGTTCGTACAACTTTTTTGTTTTTTTAGGACTACAATCAGAGATCTCACTTATCAAATCATATCCTTATTATCTTTTTATAAAAATAAACTAAGTAAATAAAATGGCACAAATAAAGTGTGGTACAAGCAATGACTGTGGTAACTTTAACAATTGAAAGGATACTATGACAGATTCCCTATTTTTCAAACTGATTTTTTCCCTCATGAATATATGATTGACCTGAAGAATAAAAGCTGTATCATACACTTGGATATTTATATGTGCAATATCACACTCATAGCCATGAAAAATGGCTCTATATCGATATCAGACGGGCTGCAGTGTTAATTTTGCATGAAATGATTGTTTTAGCAATGAAATTAAACACTAAAAAGTGCTTGAATTATTGAAAGACAATATAAATTAAATACATTTTCATAAATATGTCTGTTTTCAAGGGTTTTCAAGGACTTACATTTCAAAAAGTAAAAATCAAGAACTTCTAGCACTTTAAGAAACTACGCAATATGCTTACAACATCTTTAACACATTTTTTATAGTATTTCAATGAAAGGGTGAAGTTGTCAATTTTTGCTTTTTGTATACATTTAAAAATAAATGGTAAGATGCGTGTGTACTTACGGGTACATGGCGGCCCAGGTGAGCTTGCTGTAAATGTGTGTGTGAGTGTGTGAGAGCAGCGCGGAGAAATGGAGGGGTGAAGGCAGCCGATGTTTGTAACAAAACTCAGACGGGCTCATCCCATGATGCTGTTTGACTTCTATCAGATCAGCTTTGGAGCCCACCACCACACACGGGATCCCGCTGTCCATATAGTGCTGCTACAGAGGAATAATAAACACATACATTACACATACACAGTCACTGTTTTAAATCGAGTCAGTTTGATTTTGTCAACTCTAATGGCACTTAAATCAGAAATAATATGAAACCATCTCTGGTTTATCACAGTGACAATGAGCTATCACAGTCCTGGTTTAATCACATGGTCTTTAGGAAACTTAATGATCAAACACAACACACATTCAAATGTGCCATTTAGTCATTAAATGGTTAGTTCACCCAAAAAACTAAAATTCTGTCATTAAAGGGTCATGAAACCATGTTACCATCCATTCATTTTGATTGTAGGAGAAAACTAGTTCATAAAAAAAAAAAAAATTGCGCTATATTCAACTTCCGGGTTTAAATTCATCTTTTGTATTAACGTCACAGAATGTGACGTTTTGTCGTACTATAATACAGCGATGACTCATCGATGTCTCATAATTATTCATGAGTATGCGTGCCCTTATCCTATGATAAGACGTCTTGGTTAATTATTCACGAGTCTGCGTGTCCTTATCCTATGATAAGACGTCTTGGTTAATTATTCACGAGTCTGCGTGTCCTTATCCTATGAGAAGATGCCTCGCTTAACATAGCAGCACGCGTTGTTTGACAGGCGCTTCAAAGAGTGAGATCGCATTCGTAAAAGTAAGTGAGATCTTAAGTGAGAGATGCATTAATGGATCAAAAACGAGTGATTATTTTTGCTCTGTAAGAGTTTCTGCGTCGCACAAGTTCTCTTCAGTAGATCCCGAGTCTTCACACAAACGCGATTCATCCACACTGTGAGTGTAACCTCTCTTTACGGCCCATTAACCGATCAAACGGCTCATAAAACACTGCAAAAAAAGTCTCAAAAGTTATCAATGATGCAACAGCGTGTTCATTTATATATTTTCTATACAGAGAACATGCGAATGGCTGTGCATTTATTTGTGCAATAAATAGCTGTCATAGGATATGTTTTATGTTTTTGTGTTATTTAAAGGTCCCATGGCATGGCATTTTTCGATTATTATATAATGTTTCCCCTGAGGTGTACTTATATTGTTAGTATGATTTTAACATAAAAAAAATGTCATAATTTAGAAATAAAAGGCATTTTTTCTATACTGTTATTACCCCTCTGGCTTGAATGCCCTGTTTGAAGGGGCGTGTCTGCTGTGAAACTCCAGTGAAAACGCCCACTGTTGTGATTGGCTGACATCTTTGCATTTGAAATGAGTGCTAGATTATGTGGCGGAGGAGGCATAGTTTTATTGTAACAGACTTCATTGTAATAAATCTTATAATTTGTTTTTGTGTACATTATTGACATTTCTGTGCGTTTAAATAGGTTTTAGGTCTGTATTATCTGTGTAAATAAGTAGGGACTTTTATTTTGACGGGTGTTGCAGTCTACGGAGCCATATGAAAAAAGAGGGAGCGCTCGTGAGAGCTCGCGGTTCATCATTCAGTGGGTTTAAGCGGATTTAAAGTTTACAGTTTGTTTAGCACCCCCCGAAAAGACAATAGGTGTGTATGTGCTTGTTTACTGTCATTTGTAATGAGTATGTTTGTGTATTTCGCTGTATTGTTTGTTGCAGATACACTCGCGACGTGTGATTGACAGATCCAAACGTTATAAAGAGTGTTCTCTGATCGCTTTCTTTAGTTTAATCACTTAAAAAACGGATTTGTTTCATGCTACTAACAGAAACGATCGTTTTAGTCACTGGCTTGATTCACTGATGCATTACGCTTAGGGCATCAAGACGGCGATCATTAAATGATCTAGAAAGAAAGTCTGAGTGAACTTGAATGATTAGCTACACATCAGAAATCACTGATCACAGATCAGGCATTAATGAACACTGTTACTCACTGTTTGTCGCGGTGCTGTCGAATCCATATAGTAAAATCTGTTTGTAAAGACTGTGCTGACATAAACTGAATCTATTTTCTCCGAATGCTCTGGGCGGGCAAAGCAGAGGAAGGGGGAGAAAATTCCAGATCAGCTCGTCTGAGCTCTCATTTTCTCAAAGGCAGAGAAAGACAGCCAGAACTCAGTTTATGTACGAGAGTCTGGTAGGACCAGGCTAAGATTTCTGTTCCTCCTTACTCAACCACCACTTCGACACTTCAAACAATTCATAAAGAAATCGTAAAAGTAATCGAGCACTTTAGTCCAAATTTTCTGAAGAGACTCGATTCGCTTTATAGGAAGAGTGCATGTTAGCCAAACAGGCTTCTGGAGAAATTAATAACTCACATCATCATATATTATTCACTGACAGATATCAGGTTGTGCAAGGACATTATGAGTTCATTCATTTGGATGATCTGATATTTCATGTGATTAATAAATATATGAGTGATGCGTGTGTCAGAGTTTGTCGAGCATTCCTCCAGAACTAAAGCATCTTGATTCTTACCTTATATATACTAGCACAGTAGTTGAACGAGTCCGGGTCGCTGATATCATACATGAGACACGCCACATCACACGCTGCATCTGCTGCTTTTAGAAACTCTGTTTCCACATCCACCTCCTCCAGCTGCGAGGAATAACACGCACGTCAGGCGGGAAACCAATAAAATCGGATGTGTGTACAGCTTGAGACGGCACTTACGATGAGGTACTTGTCCTGATTGGCTACGGAGACGGTGTTGATGGTGTATATCGAGGGTGGACCGGGGTCGCCGTCATTTCTCTGAAAATAAACACATCATCAGCATTGTAAATATTTGGTAGATCTAAAGGAGATTACTTGGAATCACAAGATGGAAAAATATTTCTTAAGCCCTATTCGGAGGATAATTGTTTCTCGTGGGGTCACAAGGTATTTTCATCATTGACAGAGGCTAGTCTGGGATTTTATTGCCGTCTGAATCCAGAATATCAGTGTTTCTCTCCCACCACCCGCGTAAAAATCCCCGGCCGAATTACCTACTGTTTTTCGACAAACACAAACGTTGTGTGGTCATTGCCGTCAGAATCCACATCTCTAGTTTTCAAGAATATATCACTTCAAAATATCACTGTTTATATCCTTTTTGACCCCTGCGGAGCACCATACCTTTGCGCTTCACTGTAATTTGGATGCATTTTAAAGATCTAGCCTACACTTTTATTACTGAAATGCTGGAAAGTATTTACAAGAGCCATCTTTCATCACCGCTCAAAAGAGAAAAAGAAGAAAAGCACGTAAACCTTTGAAATGGGCCGTTATTACCGCAGAAAATATATATATATATCGTCACTGCCCGATGAAACTCACGTATGTCCAAAACGGTTACTTTTCAGGAAGTGAAAAAACCACCGTATTTCAAAAGCAGTTGAATGTAGTGTTGTCATACTTGGTACGGCATCTTTACATGTAACCATATTCTTGCCAGTGTAATGATATAATCCACATTTGACCAAAATTGAGTTTAAATGGACATACGTGCATATTTTACAGTAACGGTGGTCGATACGCGTTCTTCCGATCATTAATTAGAATGGCCAAGTGGCGTTTCATACTGACAGAGGAATACGTGCTGGACATTCTCAGCCTCTGGCAAGCGGTGATCGCAGTATGAGTGAGGCATGTTCTAGTGACAATCATGACAGTAGCATTACAGGCTATAATTTGATCAGTTTGACTGGGGAAAAAAAAGTTTGAATCTTATCAATGAGACCGAGTTTATTTACATACTAGCAAGCAAACTAATCTGTGAAGAACTAGATTAGAACTAAACTGTGGAGAGCTTCAATGTCGTACTTTCGGCTATCCAGTGCTGAGCTTCGATGAAACTTCACGAGACCGGTGAGATGCTTCCACAGGGCGGGAGATACGCGGCGCGATTGACAGCTTTGACACCAAATGGATATACGAGAAAATCAGATGACATGATTTCACAACTTTTCATTGGCCATTTAGTTATGTGAAGCATACTGTATACGGAAATGAACCTGGACATTCAATCCGTCGAAAAATCTCAAAATCGGCAAAATGGACATACGTGGTTTTCATCGGACAGCGACGATATGTTAAAATAACCAAGCAGCTTTATGTTCACTGCATGTAAATAAGAGGTTTTATTCACTTATTCCGGCTCATTTCCATGTGGAATAAAAATGCATCCTTTATTTTGAGATAAAATACAAGACCATTTTAACTATAATGTGCGTCTATATATCTCCCTATTTTTAAACAGATTTAAATAATTAAATAATTAGTATTAGTATTTTCCTATTATTAAATTAAATATGCATTTATTCTTTTTATACCAAGCATATGACATTTTATTTACAGCATACAATCATGTTATTGAACACGTGAGCAGCGCATTCCCAGGTGCACAGGCTCACAAAACTCGCTCGAAAAGTTTTATCACTGAGGTGGCATGCAAATTTATTTTTACGGACTTCCACGTGAGAAACAATTACAGTCCGAATATGGCTCTAGACAGATTATAACTGTGGAAGAACATCAGAAGTAAAGCAAGAAAACCTCTTTCTAGTGTAAAACTATCTAAAGCACTATTCCCTAGGGCTGCCTCCTAATAGTCGACGAGAAGAGGCTTAGTCAACCAAATTTTAATTAGTTGCCAAGTCGCACTCGCAGAAAAATAACTCAGCAGGAAGTGCACGCAGTCTGTAAGGGACAGATTGTTAACACAACTGGTCCATGTAGTAATTACGTCGGGCAGGAAATCGAAACATTCGCCTATCATTCATCGACCTCAAACATGGCTTGTCATTTGAAACTAATATTAACCACTTTACATGGTCGCTTGCTCTAAGCCGTATTCCAGGGGGACATTAGAGTAATTCATGTTTCAGAGATGTACTTACAAACACAAGTTTTGCTTTCAAGCCACACTCTCACCTCAGTGCTTCTCTGCAGAAAAGCTCGAAGGAAGTCCGTCTTTCCCGTTCCGCGTGGACCGATCACTTTGCAGAGGAACACAGTCCGCTGAGTCTGTCTCTTGTCCAGGTCTAATGCCTTTTCTCTAGTTACTAATATACACACACAGAAAAAAACAGAAATATTCTTCAGTATCCGTTTGATCAAACATATTAAGTTTTAAATTAGGTCTGTGTGTGGATCTCATTACCTGTGATGGCGGAGGTCTGGGACGCTTGGTCCATTAGAATCGGATACCCGAGGTATCCCAGATGCTCCAAACACCGGTGGACATCCAGATAAGCAGATAACCTGCAGTTTATCCAATTACAATTCACATTAAAGCCATAACTACTGAACAGGGAATGTGTAATAATAATAATAATAATAATAATAATAATAATAATAATACAGAAATGATTCATGTTCTGATTTTAGATGTAGGGTTGGATACAAATTTCGGATTAAACGCAACCTCTCTGTCAGTTTCCTGCACTTTTTTTTCTACGTCACTCCTGCTGAATATAGTCAAAAGAAGTCTTATTTTACCCAAGTTCGCAGTCCAAATTTAATGTGATGGGATAAAACAAGAATACCAAAAAAGATCTTTCTGTTGAGTTATAATTAGGGCTGTCAAAAGATTAATCGCGATTAATCGCATCCAAAATAAAAGTTTGTGTTTACATAATGTGTGTGTGTACTCTGTTAATTATTATTTATATATAAATACACACACATTCATGTATATATTTAAGAAATATTTGCATGTATATACATTTATATAATCTATAATATATATATAAATATAAATGTTTTATATATAAAAATAATATTTTTTTCTTAAAAATATACATGCTTGTGTGTATTTATATACAGGGCTCCAGACTAACTTTTTTCACTAGGAGCACAGTGGCCCCCAACTGAAAATTTTAGGGGCACAACCAGAAATTTTAGGGGCGCACACCGTAAATCAACATGCTAACCAAATCTACTAATTTCCACTGTATTACTAATAGGGATCGGTATCGTTAAGGTTTTAATGGTATTACTACTCTTACCGATACTGCTTATCGATCCGGTAATGGCTCAATCGTCAGCAGGTTTATTAGACGCTGCCCCTTTAAGACCGATCGAATGTAGAACTAATAATATCATATTCTCCTATTTCTCCAAACTATTTACGCCCATTTAAGATATAAACTGTTAAAATAACTACTCTCCAATCCGGTCAATTTGACACCGGCTATTTGTTGTTTATTAGATGGTTTAGACGCGCACACGAAGCCTAAAATATTAAGTGCAAGTCGGTCCATTTCGCAGCACACACACATAAGCCGCCTTGAAGTTGGAAACAGCGTCTCTTGCGCGGATTATTGTGCATTTAATAGCTCTTTATTATCAAACACATCCCGCAGTTTAGCAACAGTAGAGACTGCAGTTTACAACAATCACTGAATCTGACGTTTAGTTTAGGTTTAAGGAGAAATGACAGCTCAGCTGTGAAGGGAAGGATGAGCTTGACTGAACACGGCTATAGGAATAGTTTTACCTCATATCATCTTTTTATAATTCTTGGAAGCCAAAATCGAAAATAAAATTAGATTAATATCACAGCACATCCCTAAAGTTTAAGCTAAACTTCTGTGTAGTTCTCTTGGCCATCGTCCCTCATTAAGCTGACTGTGGTGTTGAGTTTGCTGTAGCTCCACGTGAGTTTGCTCGCTTTCTCTCTCTTCTGGATTGCGAATGGCAAAAATACATCACGGACAAATCACGGTTTAATATTATCTCATATAGAAACGGCTGGCAAAGATAGAATTTGCCAGACATAACGTCTATCAATTATAATTAGTAAGTGTATTTTCTTAATTTCTCCAGTACCGACAGCAGGCAAATTTACTGGTCGCACATGTGCTACTGGATGTCAAATTCAGTCGCACACTCTCAAATTTTAGTCGCACTCTGGAGCCCTGTATATATAAATAATAATTAACAGAGTACACACACATATATTATGTAAACACAAACTTTTATTTTGGGTGCGATTAATTGCGATTAATCTTTTGACAGCCCTAGTTATAATAAATAGTTTATAAAATATAGCAATTCACAAACGTCTAGTTTTTATTGGATCAAGTACACACAGGGGAACGAGTCTGACTCCAGAGGCGGACAGTAGTGAAGTATTTTTACTCTGCTTAAGTGTAGTGCAGTAAAAAGTACAACATTATGCTTTGGAATGTAGTGAAGTAAAAGTTTTCCAAAGAAAAAGTACATATACTTGAAAAATGTACGTTTTGGACAATACTTGAAAAATGTACGTTTTGGACATTACTTAGAGTAGCATAAGCTAGAATAGGGAGGGAATAGAGGAAAATGGAGGGTTTTTCTCCAAAATGTACTTGAGTAAAGTAAAAATACTGTCCACCTCTGTCTGATTCACAAATTCACTCTTATGAACAAGTTTTTTTTTTTTTAGAAAATCATATATTGTACATACAATGCAGCCAGTGCGGTGTTGATTCAAATGACTCTCAGTCACATGGACTGAGTCATAAAAACAGTGCAATTCTGTTTACAAACTGTAATTCAGTGTAATTCATGTGTAATTCATTTATAAACTGGTTCTTTCTTGGAAACCATAAATGACTCATAAGAACAGGTTATTTTTAGTGAATCATAATAAAGATCAAGTGTAGTCCATGTCACAAACAAATGACTGTTATCAACTGTTTTTTTTAGTTAATCATAAACAATACAGCACAACCAGAAGGGCTGGGTATTGACACAAATGTCACAATTCGATTTGATTCAATAGCGATTATTTTGGATATATCAGGTACAATACATGGCAAAATTTCTCAAGGAAAGCAATGTTGTAAACTATGGGAGTCAGTTGGTAGTTACTATAATGTTGAAGGTAAAAAATAACTGATTTGTATACAAAAGCTTAAATTACACTCAAAGATGTTTTTTTTAAATAATAATAAAGTTATAATATTAACTTTACAATTATTTATTCATATTTCTACTCCAATTCGTTTTATGAAATGACATTTAAATGGTGGCTGTCATAAAAACTTGCCAGATTTATTCAAACATGCATTAAATATTGAAGAACATTAAAAATGATAATGAATATGTAATATGGTGCATATATTTAGCAAAATGCTCCTCTCTAGAGTACATTTTTCTAGCTGACTAATGAGTTTATGGACACTGGATATGGTTTTTCTGAGGTAAATGTGACGTTACATGACATTGTTTACGAGCCGTTTTACTGATGTCTTTCAGCGGTTGAAACACTGATTGAGCGATTCCATGTGACATGATATGGATTTCGGTAAGTTGTACTCTCTTTTAACACACTTTCAGATGTTCATTCACGTTTATTTTGCGCTGTAACTGATATTAAGGTGCAGATCAGTTCATTTGCCACTTCTCTTGAGCTGAGCTGAAACGGTATTTATGTTTTGGAATTTAAAAATCGGTGACTTTGTTTCATATCAATAGTAACAAAGCACAAAGATTATTGCGATTTATCGGATGGGAGGCGCGCTACAATGCTCCGTTCATTCATCAACTGAAAACAGAATGAATAATCGATTCATGGGATTTAAGAATCAATATCGGTTCCTAAAAATGAGAATCGATTAAAATTGAAAAATCTATATTTTTTACCCAGCCCTAACAACCAATGTAGTCTGATTCACAAACAAATGACTCTTTCGATTAGATCCTTTTAATTAATCCTTTTAAAATTGACTGATATACTGAATTATTTCGCCACAGTGGTGCTTCCAGTGATGGAGTATTTTAAAGTAAAAAAAAAAAATTCTGAATTGAATCGAACAGGTTCAGTGTGTATCAATACTATCAGCCAGGGTTTCTGCAGGTTTCACCAAGTCAAATTTAAGACTTTTTAAGACCTTTTCAAGACCATTATGAATTAAATTTAAGACCTATAATAAAAAAAAAAAAACGTACAAAAGTGAATGCAGAATCACAAAATTACTTGCAAAGCAAATTAATTTATTCAAATTGAACAAAGTATTAGTAAACTTGCACTTCCTCATAGCTCAATCCCACCAGGATTAATATACAAACACACTACCGGTTAAAAGTCTGAGAACGGGAAGATTTTTAAAATGTTTTTACATAAGTCTCTTCTGCTCACCAAGGCTGCATTTATGTTATTAAAAATACAAAAAAGCTGTAATATTGTGACTGTACTGTTGTGAATATATAGTAAAGTGTCATTGATTCCTGTGATCAAAGCTGAATTTATCATCATTACTCCAGTCTTCAGTGTCACATGATCCTTCACTAATCAGTCTAATATGAGGATCTGATGATCAACAAACATTTATGATTATTATCAGTGTTGAACACAGTTGTGTAAAACTTTTTTTTTAGGATTCTTTGATGGATAGAAAGTTCTAAAGAACAGTATTTATCTGAAATAGAAAGTAATAAAAAGATTTCTGAAGGATTATGTGACTCTAAAGTCTGGAGTAATGATGCTGAAAATTCAGCTTTGAATCACAGAAATAAATAGCATTTCAAAATCTATTGAAATATAAAATAGTTATTTTAAATTGTAAAAAAAAAAAATCACAATAATACTGTTTTTGCTGTATTTTGGATCAAATAAATGCAGCCTTGGTGAGCAGGAGAGACTTCTTTAAAAAAAAAAAAAATCTTACCGTTCTCAAACTTTTGACCGGTAGTGTGTGTGTATGTATATACATTTTTTGTGAGATCAAAATTACTGATTTTGTGGTGGACATTTTCAGAAATGTGCATTTTTTTTTTCATAATTAGGATGCCACATTTACCATATCATTATGTTAGATGCACATGGCAATAAAACAAACAAAATGCATGAATCTTGTTTGACAATAGGACAAATAAATACAACTTAAATATACAGATTAGGGATGCCACAATTCTCAATATAATATTGAACCGTTCGGTACGGCCTTCAAGGTTCAATACGTGCTTGTGAATTGCGGTTTTGCATTTAATTAAGTATTTTTCTACAAATTCTATCATTTGCCTCCATCCCAATACTGAACAACGCGACATACATTCACATCACACGTTAGTGGTGGAGTTATACTCACGGAACACTATAGTAATTCACAGTCACGAAAGTTCATTATTTGCATGCGTTTTAAAGCCTTGCCGGCGTGTGCGCGGTTTTAATGCGCTTTTCCGAGCGCGCGCACTAAACGCTTGTCAAACACGTGATTACTGGACTAATCGTCTTACTGCGCTAATACTGTCAAATACACATAAGGTTTACATAAACACAGTCGGTTATGTCTAAAGTGAAAGTAAAATCGGCGCTTGTCTGCATGATGGACGCCTAGTGAACACGCGGTTCTAAAACCTCTAAAATTATGTCATTATTTACTCACTCTAATATTATTCCAAACCTGTATTCATTTCTCATTTTTGAGTGAACTATCCATTTAATGTTAATACAACAACAAAAGACAAAGAGAAAATCACTCACTGCTCTTGACTGAAAAACTTTAAAACAGTAGCTTTAATAAGAATCAGTGTATATTTTATAGTGAAGTCTATGTAGTTTTATTTTTACATTTATTCATTCAATTTCATACTTAAATGCTGCTGTACAGCTCTGAGCTGCCAGTGTAAATCTTTTTATATATATATATATTTTTTTTATATTATACATTACACTAGGAATGTGTACAAGGTTTTTTTTTAGGTTTTAAGGTTTTAAGTTTAAGTAAGGTTTTTAATTCTTTTAAGTAAAATGAAGAAAGACTATTGCAATTAAAAAATAGTCTTTTTTCTCCTTAACCTCTTGCTGTTCCTGTCGCTTAAGAATAGAATAACAAAAAACTGATGTACAAGCCATCAGAACCGAACCGAACCGAAAACCGTGGTTAAAAACCGAGGTATATATTGAACCGTGGACTAACTGTATTGTTGCATCCCTAATACAGATACAAACAGTGCTTTAAGTTTAGGTAGGCTACTGTTTGTTTTTCCCCGTTGTTGTTGTTTGATTAATATTAACGACACAGGCAGGGTTGGGTATAGGCTAGGCTATATTGGTTTGCTCTCACTTTAAGACCTACAGTAATGTGCCTAGATTCGGTAGTACACTCGCGCGAGCGCTGACAGGCGGCAAACGTGTGCACAGAATCCGCGGCCAGTCTGACATCGGTCCGTGTGTCAGTATTGAATTCGGGGTTTACATCCCTTTTTAAACTCTTTTTTTTTAGTGCTATCGGGCATATCATATTTTTATTTGGTCATTATGCGAGATGGCAGGTAAGAAAGATTCGCCTTCGCTTTCACGATCGCGGAACTGGAAGAACTGGAGGACTGAAGCTGAAGAATACAATCCGTTTGATGTGTCTGTGGTACAATCCGAAAGAGACCCGCGCCAATAACATGAAAGCTGATTGGCTGCAATATAAGATGCATGTTGGTCTCTCACTAGCGAAAAAACAAACCAACAACACACACACACTCTCTCTCTCTCTCTCTCTCTCTCTCTCTCTAAAGCGCTGCGGGAGCATTTCAATGAGCAAGAGGTAGCGTTACATGGTCGTAGGAAAATTAAGACCCGTCTAAAATTATTTAAGACCTAGAACTCAATACTTCAGCGAATTTAAGACTTTTTAAATTTAAAGACATTTAAGACTTTTTAAGATCCCGCGGGTACCCTGTATCAGCTCTAGAGAGAGAGGGCACAAAGTAAACATTAAAAAAGTGACTCCCCGAAAGAAAAAGGATCCATTTAAAAGTGTATTGTGCTATTTGAACCTTCACTCACATCCATTGGCAGAAGTATCCGTGTTGGGAGATGTAGCTGTCGTCGGTTAGGGGGACATTACTGTACACCGCAGGGCCCCAGGGCATGTAGGGTAAAACACTAAACAGATTCTTCAGCTCTGCGGGAGAGAGGGCTGAATCCTTATCCTGCAGGAGGAGAGACACAATCATCAGCCCAATGAAGCACGCAACGTTCATTAGAGGACCAGAGCCATCGGTGTCGCTCACCTCATCATACTTATCAAAGAGCTTCTGGAGGAACTGATGACCCATATGATTCAACTCCGTCGTACAGCCCACCGATACGCGCAATCTGTGAACACACACATAAAGGATTAGTTCACTTCAGAATGAAAATTTCCTGATATTTTATTCACCCCCACGTCATCCAAGATGTTCATGTCTTTCTTTCTTCAGTCGAAAAGAAACTAAGATTTTTGAGGAAAACATTTCAGGATTTTTCTCCATATGGTGGATTTCACCGGGGTCCGACGGGTTGAATGTCAAATTGCAGCGACACGATCCCAGCAAAGGAATAAGGGTCTTATCTAGCGAACCCATCAGTCATTTTTTAAAGAAATAAGAATTTATATACTTTTTAACCACAAATGTTTGTCTTGCGCTGCGCCATGTATTACGCAATCACGTTGGAAAGGTCACGCGTGACTAGGGTTGGGTCAGAGCCTTAGAGAGAGAGAGTTGCAACAACTCCATAGACTCCAATGGAACGGTTTTTTTTACAGCAATGGCGGCTTGCGGAGACTCTCAATAGTTCCCGGAAGTAGCAGCCGCGCCATAGAGTTACAGCAGAACAGACCGTTTGTGATGCACTTTTAAAAGGTAAGACGTTTAGTCAGTAATATTTTAAATTATCAGCACATTTTAATCAAAATAACTTGTACATTAAAGCCTGCTTGTGTAGATTATTCATCATTAAAAAAATATATATTTTAAAAACAACATCGCTGTAACTACATACTCATGCTACATACACATGTCGATGTGTAATACAATTATTGAAAATCAATGCATTTATTGACTATTAATTACCAAAAATTGCAGTTCTGTCACTGTGACTATCAATTTGAATTGCCCGTCAAAGCACTTCCTGGAACTATTCGAGGTCTACATGAATCACGAGACTATCAAGCGTTTTGAACTTCCGTTGTCGCAACTCTCTCTCTCTATGGCTCTGGGTTGGGTATCCTCCACGTCTCATGAAATACATGAAAGTAAGTGACCGGTGAAGTGGGAGAAGAATAGAGAAAACTATGAAGTTACTATAAACTGTGTATCTGATATAAATAAGACACGTAGTCAAATTATAACTGAAAGGATTGTTATTGCCGCTTCCATAGACATCAGTGTGTATCTTTTACTAGTACTTGTGTGCATTTAAAGCAAGCCTGTAGCACTCCTGTCAGAAACTGAAGCCTCCGCGCCTCGATCGCCCCCCGGTGGCCGGTCCCAGTACAGCTCCTAAACCCCACCCCTCCATGTATTAGAATGGACGCGAGACACACTAAACAATTCAATTAAACTTCAAATAATTGTTTCCTAAAGATTGTTTCTGTCATTTAAGGCAGTTTTTATTACGATGATTTCATTTCAAGTGTTTAAATTGTTTAAATAAGCTTAGTTTTAGTTAGTTATTTGATGCTATAAAAAAGGGGGGTGTTGCGTCATGATTGACAGCTGAGATTGACGGCTTCTCTGAGTGAAGTTGTCACTGAGGCACTAACGGACTTTTTTCGGGATTTTTGGGAGGAGATTGGAGCTTTAGCTTTAATTTCTACATTTCTATAACTGTTTATTTCACACAAACATAATGAATTATTCTGCATCTGTGAGAGTGTGGGCGGGCTTTTGATAATCGCGCCTCTACTTCCTGCTCTCTACTGCGCAACTCCGGTCCCGAGATCGCTACTGCGCAGACTCTGTCCCAAGATGTCAGCGCCGTGAGCGGGCATACGAAAGCTTCAACTCTGGTCAGCGGAAGTCAATGAAGTTGTGTCGTCCATATTTTTTTAAGATCTATGATTTAAAGGAACACGCTGACTTTTTGGGACTTCAGCTTATTCACCGTATCCCTGAGAGTTAGATAAGTCCTTACATCCCATTCTAATCTCCGTGTGTGCCATAACTCTGTCTGACACACCCACCGCTAGCCTAGCTTAGCACAAAGACTTGAGGTAAATGGCTCCAGCTAGCCTACTGCTCAATAAGTGACAAAAAAAATAAGATTTAGACTGGAGAAAGAAAGACATGAACATCTTGGATGAAGTGGGGGTGAGTAAATTATCATGAAAGTTTAATTCTGAAGTGAACTACTCCTTTAAAAACTGATTTCTGTTCATGTAATCACATGCGTTCATATGCACAAACGTACGGTGGGTAGAGGTAGTCATCCATCAACTCCAGCGTGTCATCATAGCCGAATTTACGCAGGATGGTCCAGGTGGTCTCATGACGTCCCCTCTGGATAAAGAGAGTGTTCAAGAACAGGAAACCTACAGAAAACACACAAAAGCAAGAGTGTGTAAATTATAATTAAGATACACAAGAGTGTGCATAAGGAATATGATAATAATGTGTGTGTTACCGTTGAGTGTGAGTCCGTTGTCCTGGACTCCATCACTCGTGTTCTTCCACACGACTGTTTTCACGTCCTCCAGAGCCTGAGGAGCCAGTGGATTCCCGAAACACAATTTCTACACACACACACACACATTGTTTTATGGGGACTTTACATAGACAATGACTTTTGTACTGTAGAAACTGTATATGCTATCCCCTAAACCTACCCATCAAAAAAAAAGGTTCTATATTTCTACATTTTTCACAGAAAACACTTTGAAAAAACATAATTTTGTATGATTTATAAGCCGTATTCCTCACGGGGATCAACAAAATGTCCCAACAAGGTCAAAAATTACCGGTATTACTAAACTTGTGGGGACATTTGGTCCCTGTAACGTAGGGTTTACCAGGAACGAACACACACACACAAATTGCCATACAAATATATACAGTAAATCACTGTTGTTATTGTTAACTAAAATGATTAATTCTTGTTTTCGTTCATTTAAATAAAGCTGAAATAAATAAAAGATTAGTCGAAAAATAAAAAAAACTTTGAAGACTTTGAAAAATGCTAATTGTTGCAATTAAATAAAATAATCTGAAGTACTACTAAATCTGAAAATAATTTAAAGCTAAATAGACATAAAAAAAAATGACAAGCACATAACAAATTACTAAAACGTAAACTAAATTCAAATTGAAAGCTTAAAATGCCAAAAATGTAAGTTTAGAAATGTCGATTTTTCAAAACATTTAATGCAACTGTAATAACTTGTACCTTTTAAACAATTTTTCTGCTGACTGATAGGCGAGGGAGAAAACATTTAGCAAACTTCACATGTTTGATTCAACCAAATCCCGATGGATAAAAATCCTGCCTTACATTATTTTCTGCTGTATAATTTCAGTCCAAAACGGGCCACATTTGAGAAGTTAAACGTGTTGTGAACGTCATGATTGCTAGCTCACCTGAAAGCAGTTGAGTTCAGTGTCACTGAGTATGTGATCATTATCCTGATCAGAGATGCTGAAGATTCGACTCAGAGCTCGAACACACTGCGGCTTCAGCTACACACACAAACATTCATAATGCCATATGTACTCACGAGGTGAAAGACGTGCAGAGATGTAGTAGTAGTGTGTGTGTGTGTGTACCTGTTTATCTTCGGGGTCGTAGAGCGGAGCAGTCGGGTGTAGAACGGCCTTCTGGGCGTAATAGAAGAGCTCAGAAATATTCTTCAGATTCTTAGCTGAGCACTGCGGACACAAATACATCATCATGTAATCATAAATAACCATATACAGTATTTTTGGCCACCCAGGCTAAAAGGCTGCCATCTATGCAGACGGCTCACTAGGTTTTAGTCACTATGAAATCAAAATTTAGAAATGTTGCAATATTTATTATAAATGATTTATCCGTGCACATCATTATTTTTTAAATTCATGTGCCTTCATAATCTTCAAAAAAATAGCCCTCCCTTTTGCAGTCTCATCTCTTCTCTGATGACGTGTTTAATGGCATGAAGGCGGGGCAACCTGTCACTCACATGAGATCCACCAATAGCAAACCACAACCATCCAATCAATTCCCCAAGGACAAATACCAAGCCCCGCCCCACATTTGTTTTTGTTGCGCAACTTTAGTTCCATGTCGACTTTAAGACAGAACCATTAGACTTTTACATTTTCAAAACCTCATCAGGAAGCAATACACATTCAATTCTTAAAGGGGTGGTAAAACACATTCTTTCGAAGGCTTGATTGTGTTTGTGGGGTGCACTGTAACGTGTTCATGCTTCGTTTTTTAAAAATTTATTTTATAATGTTTCCTGAGGTGTACTTATATTGTTATTATGATTTTTACATCATAAAATGTCATAATTTAGAAATAAAAGGCATTTTTTCTATACTGCGGTTTGCCCTGTGGCTGAATGCCCTGTTTCAAGAGGCGTGTCTGCTGTGAGACTTCAGTAAAAACGCCCACTGTTGTGATTGGCTGACATCTTTGCATTTGAAATGAGCGGAGGGGGCGTGGTTTAACGAGGTCTACGAGGCACGAGCTGCTGCCAGAGAGACGGATGGACCTGAGTTCACTTCTCATCAGTTCTCAGCATGTCTCAGTTCAGTGAACTGTTTTAGTTACAGCATATACTTCAGGTTATTAGTTTATTTCTAGTCGGAGGGACTGTCACTCATGTCAGAAAGTTAGTAACTTTAGTAAATTATGGATCAGCGCTGACTCGAGACGCGAACCCTTTAGAACGATTCAGTCCGATTTGGTGAACTGGTTCGGTTCACTAAAAAGAACCGATTCAAAAGAATGATTCGTTCGCGAACCGGACATCACGGAGACGGAGCGATCGCTAACAAAGATATTTATAGTAACTACTGAGTTATGAGAGCGCTGTCAGTCAGCGTGAGTTTATTGTGTTTGTATCTGAGAGTTCTGAATAAACACGAGTCCCAGTCACACCGAGTCCGTCTTCATCATTATTACCAACTTTGTAACACATGCAAAGTTCCATTACAGCTGTCGAGATGAACGAGTTAAAAGTAAGTGTTGATAATAGCATTATTTGTAAAATAAAAGCGTCAGTGACGCGCGTTGAGTACACAGCGCAAACAAAGACACAACAGCAGTAATCGAATGTAATCCAGTTTATTGTGGGAATAGTTGGCTAGCCTAGCCGGATACCCTCACGCTTACCCCCTTCTGCTTAATCTCGCGCCGCGTTTGGTGCCTCCGCTGTGGGCCAGATGCAGTACTGGGGGTCGGGGATGTTGAAGGTCGTTTGGCCGACCGGCCAGCGTGAGGTTTATCTCTAAAGATGTGACTCTGCCGATGTTGAGCAGAAACTCATGACTGTATGCACATTTTAGAACCGATAGACGCGACGAGGATGTACAAAAACACTGACTCACAAGATAGAAAACACAAAAACACTGTTCTGTCGGGAGAGAGAGAAGCCGCTGCGTGTGCACTAATAGTAAAAAATTAGCTGCACATACGAAATCACTGATCACAGATCAGAAGGAACTGAAAAAAGACTTCTGTTTTCATTTGTACATCCAAACACTGAGAAACTGCCAGCGTTCACTCGTTCACAACCTATGATCTCTCGAGCGTTTGCATGGGCGTGGCAGATTCTCTGGGCGGAGGAAAGGGAGGAAACCATTCCTGCTTGGACGTCAACACAGGAGACTTCAGGATTGGCTCGTCTGGCCTGTCATTTTCTCAAAGGCAGAGAAAGACAGCCAGAACTCGGGTTTACACCGATCAACATTTCTATCCACTTGGGGACAATATTCAGGCTAGGGGAACTCATATTAATGTTGAAATACCTCATAAAATGAAAATTTCATGCCATGGGACCTTTAAACTTTGAACGTTGTAACTCTGCAGATGTTGTTTATGCTCAAACAGCAACATTACACACTAGCTAAAGTTAGAATAGTGAAATCGTGGTTTACCACCCCTTTAAGGTCATACACAGCTGAACACAAATTACCATTAAAATCAATGGTATATTGACGTACATTCTTTCAATAAATATGTTTAGTCAATATTTACTAATTACAAATTAACACCACAAGAGCCTATATAGGACAAGCTTAAATACATACATTTATATAAAAAATTAGCCTAGAAATCTAGACGCACCTTAGCGGCTGCAAGTATAATTTGCAGCCAGGGTCGTCTAGCAACAGCTGGAAAAAACAAACTCTGGTCAGGCCCATCACATCGTGTATAGCAGGGGTCTCCAAACTCAGTCCTGGAGGGCCACTGTCCTGCAGAGTTTAGTTCCAGCCCCAATTAAAACACCTGAACCAGCTAATAAAGGTCTTACTTGGGCCTAGTAAAACACTGATTAGCTGGTTCAGGTGTGTTTATTTGGGGCTGGAACTAAACTCTGCAGGACAGTGGCCCTCCAGGACCGAGTTTGGAGACCCCTGGTGTATAGAGTCGGTGTGCAGGCTTAACATAATGACGGCAGAGTTTGTGACGGTTCTTTGTGAATTCCCTGCTAAGAAAGAATGGCACTGAAGTCATTCTTAAAAAAGGAAGATGTGTTCGGAGTTTTGCCGACCGGATACGCAAAAGTTTAGTCTATCAACTAGCTCCGCTGGTGGGAAAACGCATGGGACTCAGCCACAACCCTGTGATTGTTGTCATCACTGATAGCGCTCTGGTTGGTTGTAGCGCTATCCTATTGCGTGCCGAGGGAATTTGAGCCCTGCCAATGTTGTGTTCCCAGATCCAACATCTTGATGTGGGTCTGGCTTGTTAGGCTAATATAAAATATAATTTTGGATTATATATTTATATATTTAATAAAAAAAAAAAATATTTTTTTTTTTATATATAATTTTTGTATTATTTATATCTATATATTTATTGCTTGCTACTTTTTTTTTTTTTTTAGCTAAATAGAACACTTCTAAAAATAAATAAATAAAAACGACACTAAATTCTAGAAAGTCTAACAAGTCACAACACACAGTTGAATGAATGATTGTGGTTGCATATGCTAATCTATACACTATGCTGCAGATTATATAGTTAAAGAGTGTTGGAATAGGATTTTGGTGCATTAGCTCAATGATAAACCACGGATACAGCAATCCAGCCGATGAACATTTCCAGGGGTCATGTCACGGAGAACAGGGGTTTCATTCTCTTCTGAAATACTGATTGAATGTAGACAAACCATAACATTCCCAAAGGAAAACGTGCTCTCCAGTCGCCCAGTAAACTCTACAAATGACTTCTTCAGAAATGTTTTTGTCAAACAACGTTATGAAGAACAAGCAGTACACGAGGTCAGCCAATCACAGCAGAGGTCATTCATATACTGAACTCTAGGTACAGCAGCAAAAACAGCTTTGTTTAATTCTCAGCGTCAGAGAGAGGTCATGGAAAACTTAATTATGACTTTCTAATGTAGGAAACCGTGACTCATTTTTTTAGGTTGACTTCAGAGGAAAACTAAACTAAGATACGGGTGATAAACAACCCCTTTTACATTCATGTGTGTTAGGGCTGCTCGATTATGGAAAAAATCATAATCACGATTATTTTGGTCAATATTGAAATCACGATTATGTAACACGATTATTTCACATGACTTTGGGAATGTGTTGTATTTATTAAAAATACACCTTTCAACAATTCAATTGAAATTGTAACATTTGTTGTACTTTTTGAACTATTAAAATAAATAATATAACATATATTCAAATCAAAGTATAAAAGTATTCACGTAAAAATGATAATCACAAATAAATAAGATCAACAATATGGTTCGGCTAGATATGCTTTTCAGGTACGTCTAACATTAGTTTTCAGGTACAGAAATGTCTCAAATGTAAAATAACATTGCATATTTGAGTGCATAAATTAAAGATGAATCCTATTAAACTTACAAAAGTTATTCAATCCGGATCGGATATGCGTCGTCTTTATCGACTGTATAAAGTTCACTTAAGGCATATACAGACTATGTCTGCTAGGATACTCATCAAGATGGACATGTTGACATACGTTTTGTGTGAGTTTGTCCGTTCAAGAGCAAGACTTGAAAGAGAACTCAATATTTGCGCGCTGTGAGACGTGTGCGCGCTCTCGGATGAGCGCACAGAGATACATTTTCTCACAGCGCGCGCGGCTTCTCATTCGCGTCTTCTGGCACTAAACCCGGGTGATGACGGTGAAAACGACTGGTCATATTCAAACATACGGCAGCACTCGCATGCATTGAACAAAGTTTACAAAGAGAGAATTATTTGAAAAATATGAGGGGAAAAAAGGACGTTTACACGGCACCCCTGCTCTCGTCAGTTTTTGTTTCTTTATTAGATTGTCATAGGTCACTCTGTTTAATTTTCAAGTGGTTAAACAAATTCGTGATGTTCCCTTGCGTTGCAGCCACTACCATGTAGCAAATCTTGCACGTAACATGTTTCTGCTCGTCGTCTGATTCCTCGAAGCCAAACTGTTCCCAGACAACGGAGTTGGTTTTGCCTTTTTTGCTCACCAAACGCTGCTGTAACTGCCCTCCTTCTGCCATCTTTACTCGCGCCGAGTTTTTAAATTCCAGCGGATGATATGCACACGAGACTCACAACCTGAGAGAGATTTGTGGCTTCGGGAGGGGCGGATGAGCGCATGCGCGTTTCATTCAGAACGCAAGGCAAAATAATCGTTTTTTCTCGATTGTACTATTTTGGTGATCGTTGGGAGGCAAAATCGAAATCGAAATCGAAATTCGATTAATTGCACAGCCCTAATGTGTGTGTCTATAGGAGAAATGTGTGAGAGATGTCTTTGTGCTTGTGGCTCATTTGAGTTTGTGTGGTCAGTGGTTCAAACCTCCACACAGGTCTCGATCTCCGAAAACTGGTTCATGATTGGCAGGATGGTTTCCATGGAGCTGCCGGAGCGCAAGTCAGACTTGTTGCCCACGAGGATGATGGGAATCCTACAGCAACAAAAAGAGAGACTTTTTTAATGGAAGTCCAAAAAAACGTAGGTGCGTTTACACGGGCATCAGAGACATACTTGCTTCCTTTTTCAGCGCCTCCGTTGACCAGCGGGATCCATTTAGTCCTGATCTGAGAGAAAAGACAAGGATGAAATCAGTTCAGAGGAAATAAAAAAGACAAAAATACAGCGATAATGATAAAGGACACCGTGAGTAATACAATACCTTGTCAATGGTTTCCTCTTGTGTGACATCGTAAATCACACACACGACATTGGCCTACAAATGAGGAAACCATAATCTTCATACAGTCAAAAATCATATATAAATATACATACATACATAATTAGGACACGTCTTACCTTTACGATTTCCTCCCTCAACACTTCATCAGACTGTTCAGTTTCTGTAGAGACACTGAGTGTTAGTAAAATGCTACAGGGCAATTATTACATGTCATCTAATTCACACACACACACACACACACACACACACACACACACACACACACACACACACACACACACACACACACACACACACACACACACACACACACACACACACACACACACACACACACACACACACACACACACACACACACACACACACACACACACACACACACACACACACACACACACACACACACACACACACACACACACACACACACACACACACACACACACACACACACCTGAATAGTCGACTATATGTGTGGGCACTTTCTCAGGCGTGACGTCAGCAGGTATGGTGATCTCCTCCGCTCGGAGAGGAACCTGACGGCACAAACAAATGAGCTTCCTCTTACTGCACCAGTCAAACACACTACCAGAGAGGCTCATGGGTAAACTCACCTGCTCAGGAAACTCCTCTCCGACCAGAGACATGATGAGAGAGGTCTTTCCCACTTTGGCTAGAGGAAAATAGGATGACAAAAGGTAAATGCCTTCCCACCGCCTCATTTAACTGTAGATTTGTGAAATGCCACATGATCAACGGCTGCACCACAATCGCAAACTCTTCTGCTGTGATTTCCTTTGCAAATCAGCGTGGCGTTAGCTTGATTTCCAGTTTTATTCTAATGCTTCCACTCCTTCAGTGCTGAATCTCAGTCAGGTTGCACATGTGACATGCTTCGGGTTAAAATTGTAGCCACTATCAAACATGTTGCTCTTAACACGCATGCTCCAAAATATCTGACCATATAAGCTCAAGGTGAACACCTGTAGGAGTGACCAGATAAGAGATAATACTAATAAGGACACGACTTGAGCCCAGCAGGCATGGAATAAATATAACACTAATGCTGAAACAAAACGTGTGTGTGCTGCCAAAGAAATGACACTTATATATAGGCTATATAATTTAGGGAAGCTTGTTTCTAATTAGAATTAGAATAGAATATATTATAGGACTGTGCGATTAATCGTAACTGATTTTTACATTGCAATTTCCAACGATTTTGAAAAGAAGACAATTGATGTAAAACGATTATTGTGCCGCTGCCACATTCCGTCCAGTAGGGCTGTGCGATATTGAAGAAAAATGCGATATGCGATATCCTTGTTAAATAATGCGATATTGCTTCAAGTGTTTAAAATCTATTAAAAAAATTATTTAAAAACTGAGAATGATACCATTTATGTGTTTCACATTCTTTCTGGGAAAAGAAAGCATCGCTATAACTTCTGAAAGTGACTAGCAGTGTTTGAGCAAAAATACATTTCACAAATCTGACAATATAATTTTAACATCGATGTAAACAAACAAAAAATGTAATGCCAATATTTAGATACCAAAAACTCTTTGCTTGACTTGCTAATATATAGTTACATCAACCTAAAACTTAAACATCAAGAACATCCAGGCACACAAAGACAACTGAACTAGGGGTGGAAGATTATTTTTGTTATTTTAATGTATCTTTGTTATTAAAAATAAGAACTAAAAACAGCAGTCATTGTTTGACAGACAGCGGCAGGTTTATAGTATTAGCAGGCTGTCACTTTAAGACCTAATGCTTAATAACAGAACTGTAGGGATCACACGCTCTCAGAGAGGTGGCTTGTGCGCACGTTTCGGTGTGTGTGTCAGACAGCGCGAGACGTTGTTTTTCGCAAGTTATTGCATTTAATAACTCTTTTTAACATCAAGCAAGTCACAAGTCACAAGTCGTGTGCCCAGTGTATTCTCTTTTATATGCGTCGACCTAAAATGTACACTTTTCACAATGTTGAAGTAGCCTATTAAAATCATTCAGATATTGCGTGCCGTTGCGATATGCATATCGCGATATGAACTTTTGCAATACTTCGATAATTTCAATATATTGCACAGCCCTACCGTCCAGCTCACCTTCCTTTCCTTCACAGCGGTGTGCTTTCGTTCCTCCCTAAGCCAAATGTAAAAGGGTCCTATTACAAGATGTAAAATAAGTCTCTGATGTCCCCAGAGTGTGTATGTGAAGTTTTAGATCAAAATACCCCACAGTTCTTTTTTTATAGCATGTTAATATTGTCACTTTTTGAGAGCGAGCAAAAAGGCGCAGTTTTTGTGTGTCCCTTTAAATGCAAATGAGCTGCTGCTCCCCGCACCCTTTCAATAAGAGGGCGGAGCTTCAAGAGCTTGTGTTAGCAGCTCTGGCGATTACCTCACGCAGACACATAAGGAAAAAGTCAGAAACTATTAAGCCTTTTGTGTTCAAACTGAAATCGGACAATGATGGAGAGACTCAAGAAGAAGTGACCACATGTAGAATGAGACAGGACGTTTCTTGGAGCTGATGTGGAGTTAACTATCTTCAAGTCATTGATTAGCATGTTCTGTCATGATAATCTATTAATCGCTCATGTGGGAACTGTTGTAAGATGCAGAGCCAGAGAATATCGGATGGACAGCTCACTTATTCAGGCTCCAAATGTGCTCGACTACAACAACTCTTCCTCTTCTCAACATGGCATTTGTTGCGTGTCCCCGGGGGCAGGGTTTATGTAAATTTTAGGGTTAGTGATGTCACTAACCCACAAGGACGCTTGTTGTAGTCCCTACCAGCCGTTTGTTGTAGTCCTTAAAAAGTGATTTCTTTAAAGGTAAATATCTCCCTTTGCTTTGAACTTTGAGCGTTGTAACTTTGAAGATGTTGTTTATGCTCAAAAAGCAACATTACACACTAACTAAAGTTAAAAAAGTGAAATCATAATCAATCACCCCTTTAACATCCAAATCAGCCGAGCCGAATAAGTGAGTGATTTACATGCTTGATATTAAACAGTGTTATTAAAACACATTAAAGCTGCACTATGTAATTTTTCTGTCCAATAGAGCTCGCCTATTCAAAACAAAGGTGTAGTTTGATGACGCCACGTTTGAGTGCAGAATCTTGGGACATGTGGTCTTCACCTCACAGACGGTGGAAAAGAATCAGGATAGGACTCGAGCAGAAATCATGTTCATGTGATTATTAACGTTACTGTAGTTTGAAGCAGAGCAGGACCGAGTGTTGTGGAGCTGAGCAAGGACGCTGGAGCGACTGTTAATAAGATGAGTGGAACACACGCCTCGCGAGCAGCGGGACTGTTATTATGCCACATTTCCGCTTTTCTGGTCATGAGTATTAGGTAACGCAGTAGGGCTGTACCATTAATCGAAACCGAAATTCAGAACCTCTAAACGACGTATTTTTCCCATGTCGGTTATTTCGGTTTTAGTCACGTGACTCCGCCCCGTCAGTCACATCAAGTGCAGTTTGCAGGCACACAGATGCAGGTGCAGGTATCTTTGTTTATAGATGCCCAGAATCACTATAGTAACCGCATGTTTTACACAGTTTATACACGCAAGTTAATTGCCGTTCTTATTAGGGATCGACCGATATGGATTTTTTAGTGCCGATGCCGATACCAATTTTTTTTCATCAGCCTTGGCCGATGACCGATACGGGCTGCCGATTTTCTTGAGCCGATATTTGGAGCCGATACTGCTTTTGCTTCCT
This sequence comes from Gobio gobio, assembly GCF_949357685.1. NCBI lineage: Eukaryota > Metazoa > Chordata > Actinopteri > Cypriniformes > Gobionidae > Gobio > Gobio gobio. Next base: position 38,645,850 of record NC_137119.1, on the reverse strand, counting down.
CAATTTACAACATAAAAATGACACAATGATCATGATGATAACAATTTAAAATTTACAATTTTAAAAAGGAACATTTATTGAACTAAAAAAAACTATATTTAACAAATAGTAAAAACAGGTGAGGTAGAACAAGAAAAAAAATAAAGTTCAGTGGTGAAAATAAATTCTGAAAATAAATATTTAAGCATAAATAAAATAATTACACTATTGCACACAGTAGCAACAAGCAAGCAGCATAATAAAGTGCACACTGACTGTACTATACTTAATTTTAAAACTATTTACAACCTAGTAATTTAATGGTTACACTCTAAAAAATATTGGGTTAAAAATAACCCAAGTTGGGTTGAATATCGACTAACCCAGCAATTGGGTTGTTTTGACCCAGCAGTTGGGTTAAATGTTTGCTTAAAACAACCCAATTGATTAAGCACTTAACTTAATCTCTTGTAGAGCAACACCAGCGGTAATTCAGGAAAAAATCTCCCAATGCTCCACGTGAAACTTCAGTCTTTCGACCTTTTACCTTTGTGTCAATTCTCAATTGATTTTGATTAAAATGCACGAGGGAGGGAGAGCAAGACAGTTTGAAGACGGTGAGAGCTGCCCTGTGGATGCCTGTCTGTAAATAATGCAGGGAAGAAAATATCGGCGAACGCAGCAGCCTTGTATCGGCCGATGCCGATACACATAAAAATCGCAAATATCGGCCCGATGGTCTAACACTAGTTCTTATAGCCTACGCGCTGACACACACACACACACACACACACACAGCTTTCACTTTCGTCCTCATAAAGTTTGTCAAGTAAATGCGTTTAAAGGCTTGCCAGTTTGAACATTTAAAGCGATTGTGCACTATTCAAAAACAACAATACGGAAAACTTATCCATTAAGCGCTCAGCTTTTTCTGTGACACAGAGCCGAGGTGTGTCGCGTCTTTGACAACACGCGCGCGCCCTGAAGGCAGACTTCTTTGTCAGTTGTATGTGTTTTAAAACCTGCCAGTTTGAACATTAAAGCGATTGTAGACCATCAGATGTGTATTATGTTGAACTAATGCCTGATATATTGTGACAAACGAACGAGCAGCGCAGAAACGCAGTCCTGTGACTAAAGTAAAGTCACTAAAGTAGTTTAGAAACTCAACCGGTATAGGCATATATTTCAATACCTTTGAAGTACAAACCACAGCTTCATAATGAATAGAGACGGTATGAGTAATTCACACACACAATCACTCTCTCATTAATGCATTCAAATAATGTAGGCCTACTGTGTTAATGTATCTGATGTACAACAAGCAGAAATCTGCCCCGTAGACAATCACTGCTGAAAGTGAACCGTTTCCTTCAAGTATTTTAAAATCAAAGAAATTCACTTTTTTCATTAGAAAAAAAATCCCACCTTTAATAGTAGAAAATATTTACAGTAAAAACCTTATCAGTGAACTATGAGGGCAAAAAATGTAAAGCAAAAAAAAAATGTGTTCATTAATCGTAATTGAGGTAAAATATTCAATTAATCAAGGTTTTTATTTTTGGTCCAATCGTTACAGCCCTATAACGCAGCTCTGTTTATCATATTAGACACATCTGAGTGTGTTGATGTTGTTATGGCGTTATTCTGTGCGTTCTCTCTGCGGCTGCTTTGACACTTGTTCACACTGCAGTGAGAGTAAAGCGTTTCTGCAGAATTAAACAGTAAACCGAGGGGAACGCAGATATGACGCAATCCACAGGCGACTCCCTCACACGTCTCGGTTCCTTGGTTAAAATAGAAATTTCTCACGATTTACAAATAGTTGGAAACATTTGGGATATTGTAAGTACTCAACTGAACAAAATATATAACACTGGCCGAGTGGTTTTTGGATATTTTACTGAAATTTTTTTACATAGTGCACCTTTAAGCCTCGAAAGGCGGCTTTCTGTGTGCGCGCTCAGACGGGGCGGAGCGCGCATAAGCGAAGTATACGGTGGGCTTCAGATACACACCTAAACGGTCAAATAACCTACACACAAATATGTTGAAATGCCATTTTGCTAAGTATCCCCGTAAACATGGTCAGTTATGTCTTAAGTGAACATAAACAGTTGAGAAAGAAAACGCTTGAGAAACAGTACATTCGATCCGTGCATTCGCTCTTAAAGTGACAGCAGCCTAATATTACCGCTTCAGTCTGAGTCATTAATGTTAATCAAACAAAACAAAAACAAAGATGAAATCACTGCACTTGAATGAATACATTTTGTAGTTTTAAATACAGCAGTGTTCTTTTACATTTGATTCAATTTCTGTTGTAGGCTATTACTTATCTGAATACCACTGTTAGTAAATCTATCTTCCTGAAAAACCTAGCGCTCTGTTTATTTCATTTGTATTTTTGTTCTGTGGTATATTTTTTGTAGTCGGTTTTGTTTGTAATTTAGTTTCTTTGTTCTTATTGTATTGCTTATGGTTTACTGTAACTGTTGTGAAGACTTTTACTTGCATTAATGAACCTAGTATTAGTTTTCAGTATCGATAGTTGTTTCAGTGACGTTAAAATTACTCATATCATGAAATAAGATTTTGATAATATCACCCGGCAATAATTGTGTTAAATAATCGTGATTTCAATGGCACTGAAGACTGGAGTAATGATGCTGAAAATTCAGCTTTGATCACAAAAATAAATTATATTTAAAATATATTAGAACAGAGAACAGTTATTTTAAATTGTAATAATATCTCAATATTTTTAGTGTATTTCGGATCAAATAAATGTAGCAAACACCAGGTAGTGTTTTAAATGTGCATTATCATCAGGTTGAAGTCTCTTTAGGAACACGTGTATTCTGTCACAGGTGCTGGAGGATCTGTTTACCTAGGCACACACTCCACACCTTGATAGTTACCATGTCAACACCATTATCAATCACTCACTGAATTAAAATATTTCAGAATGAATGAGCATATTTAGGCATTCTCATTTTGAGAAATAAAATAAATTATGAAATAAATCTGTCAAAAAGAGCAAAAATACTCAAAACAAATCCGAGCAATCACACATAGGTGTCAAGATATCAAAGAGTTTTTAAAATGCATATATATATGAATATCTATCATATTAAAATATCTAATAAATAAAACACATATGTGGGTGTTTAATTAATCAATGTATAGTGTTTAATAAAACTTCTAGAGATTGACTGAACTGTCATTCGCCTGTAATCTGTGTGCACAACTTGCTCACTTGTTAATAAAGTTAATTTTCGTGTGTTTTGATTTTGCATGATGGCAAATAACAAAACATTGAAACACTAAATGAACTAATGACTGAAGAGTGCAGTGTTTACTTGAGATCATTCTGCAGCAGCTCAAGGTTGAGGTTAGCGCTCTCTAATCATGCTAACTTTCATTAAACTGTCACATTTAGTTCCCTTGATATTTAAAAAAACAAAATAACATCTTACGTTCCCCCAACAGCAGTATCCGGACATCGCGTTTCATTTCACTCCACTCTCTATTGAACTCTGCGACAAGCTGCGTCTATGTTTTCCAAAAACTTCAAATTCAATTCAAAGCTCAGTGCTAGTTTCTGGCTAGCCCCATTCCAGCCAAAGAAACTGGCACCGCTACTGACTTCCGGTTGGAGCCCAAATGGAGCGCCCTCTACTGTGCGTTTCCTTCGGGTTTGTTTAAACGAAGATTTACTTCAAATTATTCTCCATTTCTGCATTCTAAGTACATTATACAGCGTCAATATTAAACAATTATTATGCTTTATAATATTATTTAATTATATGACATTGAGCTTTGCTGACCAATTCAATTAGATTAAATAATATTACCTTACATATATTGGCCCATATGGTTAGACATTTGTGGAAAAATACTTTATAATTCTATTAAAACATGAATAATTCATATAATACTGCATTATACTAAAACATTAAAAACGAATCACTTATATCAAATTGATTTGAAAACCATAAGCTATATTATATTCATATTTTAATTTATATGAGCCAAAGATCTGTGAAGCAATATATAATGTTTGTTAAGGACATATTAATGATTAAAATCAGGTTCTGTTTTACTGTAATGCAGACATGAGTACTTCAGATTTTTAATGAATTTTATTGATCAAAGTGCATGACAATTTTAAGGTATTTCTTACTAGCAAAATCATTTTAAACATAGTAAAAAATATTAGTAAAGTACAAAGTATTACAAATATTACAAACAAATGAAAAGACTACAAAATCTGTTAATTAATAAAGGTTTCAGTCATGCTAACTGGATGCAGAAACATGGCAGAACTGCCCTGCTCCATCAATGCAACATTTCACCTGAACGGAAACGCAAACTCTGACTCCTGCATCCAAACTGAGAGGGATCAAACTATTAAACCCCAACATCCATCAGTAGCTTTAGTGTTCTCCTCACATTATAAGCCGTGCACAGACCACAGCAAGAGCTCATTATGAGCAGCAGTGAAGAGCTGAGATCCAGACCAGCTGAAGCTGCACACATGAACCGAGTCGCTGTGAGACGCGAAATCCTGGAAACGGCCGGTGGAGGAATGAACCAGCTTCAGGACGTGCTCTGAAACACAAGGTCATCGCCGTTAGATGACTGTAGAACTCTTTGTTTATATGTTGTAAGTAAAACGGCACGGGCACACTAACGGTTTGATCCAACAGCGAGCAGCCTTCCTGTTGAACACAGACTGAGACACAGTGCCCAGTCAGCCAGAGAGATCGTCCTCAAAACCTGTAAAACAAAACATACACAATTATCTCACGGTGACTTCAGTTGGCCCACGAGAAACAACGGTTTTATAGGCAGAGAGTTAGTAAATGTGTTGTTTTACGTCAGTCCATCAGTGTGTGAGTACCTGTTTTTTGTAAAGACAGTAAAAGATGATCTCCTTTTCCACAGCGTAGCCGGTGTAAACCACCACTCCTCTCTCACTGGGGCTGAACGCAGCCAGACTGGGTGGTAATGCTAGAACATCCTGATTAAAAAGACAAAGTTGTACCGAACGTCACTTCTTAGGACTTTACAACTACAATAGTAACCTTCAGAGCAGCTCAATAACACAAAGTGTAACTCTACATAATATATTATTTATTGGCTTAATACTCATGAATATTCAGTGTGTCAATCACCTCTGGTGGGCTGGGTGCTGGGAATGTCAGCCAATCAAGCAGCTCGCATTTATCCTTCGACCAATCAGCAGCCCAGATGCTGACACGCCTGTCTGAGCTCACGGCCAACCAGAGCTCATTCCCCTCCAGACCAAACTCCTTATACTAGAAGACATTTATATCAGCACACACGCATTCAATCACTCAGCAGTAGAGCTGCACGATTTGGGTAAAAAATTAAATTGTGATTTTTTTTTTTTTCGGATAAAAACTGCGACTGCAATTTAAAATGTGATTTAAAAAAAAAGCTACAAGTTTGCTGGGCATGTTTGTAGGGCTGCACAATTTGTCTGATCATTTTGTGATTATATATTATTATAACTACAATGATTGTTATGAAAATAATAATACAATCAATAATAATACAAAAATACATATTTATAAGATAAAACATGTCTAAATTAATTAATCAAACAATTAATCGTGATTAATCACATCCAAAATAAAAGTCTATGTGTATATGTACTGTGTATAATTATGATGTATATTTTAATACACACATGCATGTAAATATTTAATGAAAATTTGCATGTATTTATATTTATATTATATAAATATTTTATATATAAATATAACACATAATAATTATACACAGTACATACACATATATTATGTAAAAAAAAATATTTTTGATGCGATTGATCATAAAAATAATTATATTTTTTAAATATTTTTCATAATTATTATATTTTTTTCTTAACACTCAATTTTATTTTATAGTGAAAATTTAATTTTTTAAATGTATTGTTTAATATTTTATTTAGTAAAAATAATAAGAAATGATTGTTATAATAATAATAATTTATATTACAATAACAATAATTTATTTTTATTAGTAAATAACAGAAAATATTAAACAAACAAGAAATTTTACAATTGTAATATTTCACTGTAAATCAAGTCATTAAAAATAAAAAATATTATGATTATTATGATTTTATTTTTCAGTGTATAATACTAATATATATGGCTGTCTTCATTTCTTCATTTTCAAACGTTATACCATTGTGAGCTGCTCACGTGTAAGGGAACACAGTACTGCATTTTACTCTGAAACACGCAGAGCATATATTTATTTGATGAAATCACAGCCAATGCGATTTCATAATTGTGCTAAGCCACAATATGATTTCGGTTTAATTTTGAGCTCTACTCAACAGTTCATTCAATGACCCTGCAAGTATCTGGACACTTGAATAACACTCAAATGGTAAATTATTGTTAAATATATGCATCTTTGCGTCTCAAATGCAGCAGGACCTTTTCTCTTTACTAATGTTCACTTTTCTTCTTTATGTTTGAGGTCTTAATATCTTTGAATAAAATTCATGCGTTTTTTTTTGTGTGTTTATGGGTATGTACCACAATTCCACATCATACACAACGATGAGTCATTTGCCTTACAAAACAGAAAAGGACACACACACATGACATGCACAAACCTGTTTGCTGGTGCACTGCACTGTAGTTATGGGTGCACCCTTATGGTCACTGATGGTGCGTACAGTGACTCCAGTGACGGGACTGCTGACAGTAATGAGACCATCACGACCACCAGACAACAGCACATGACCTACACACACACACACACACACACACACATGCATATAGTGAACATAAACACAAGACCGATGACAGGACCAGTGGCGGCTGGTCAATAGAGGGCGCTGGGGCGCCGCCCCCATCAAAATTCCAGAAATATACATGTATACAAAAATGATATAAAAGTGAAATAAAAATAAAATCGTTTACTCATACGATGTGCTGGCTGTTAGTAAGAGCCTCAGCATTTAATAAAAACTGGCTTTGATCGGTTAACTATTTTATATGTTCTTCAATATGTGTCATGCGGTTTCATGGGCGAGGGACGCCTGACAAATGGATGTCTATCTGAGTCTAAAAATATACGGGCAGCATGTGACCTGAAGCTGGTCTCTAATTGGTTCTTAAAGATCCTCCTCCGGACGCAGGTCGTTGCGTCCCTGGCGAATCAGAATTGGATGCGTGTTATTTTATCCAATCTGATTGGTTCTCGTCAACTGTCATTCAACTTTCCGCTCTTGGCCACTAAAGCGAAAGTGCGCGGGCGACATCATCACTCCGACTCCGCCAAAACCTTGCTAGGATGATCAGTTTCGTAGAGATGGCAGCAGTTAAACCAAAATCTTTCACAAGGCGTTCGTTGGAAGATCCCGAACCGGACCAACGCGATTTACAGATCCAGCAGCAGCAGGCCAGTGACAGGACACAGCTGCACTCGGAGCTTCACCTGCGCTTGTTATGAGAAACGTAAGTTAGGTGGCTGGCTGGATGTGTTAGCAATGCCCTTTATTGCTTTCCCTGTCTTTTATTTCAAAGTGTCGGTACTGAAGTTTTGTGGACAACAACGGGGGTAAGAGACCTCAAATATCTCTAACTGAACAATGCAAATGTCATGACACGACTGAGATGACTGACTTTAATCAGAGAGTCATTGAAAAATTTGCTGGCCAGAAAGAAAGGAGAGCAAAATGTATGTTCAAGTAACTTAGTCAACATGCTAGTCTGTTGTGGCTGTTCTCTTTTGTTTTTCATTTCCTCATTCAATTATATGGGGGAAATGAATGTGTAAAAAAGATAAAAGTGAAGACACTGTTTTCTCTTTTAATGCTTGAATTTAGTCAACACGCATCTTGATACTGCCTAGCCCCCGCAACCCCCCCCCCCCCCCCCCCCCCACCGCAAAAACAATCACCAGCCACCACTGGACAAGACACAGGTCTCACACACACTCTCTCTCACCGTAGTGCGAGTACTGTAACGCACACACAGACACAGGCTGAGGTTGTAGTTTCAGCTCCATTTCGGCCGACTCCAGACTGAAGATCCTCACAGTACCGTCACTGTAACCGCCTGCAACACACGTGCGGCCGCTCGGATCATACACCCCCCTCGGAGGAGTCCAACACACACACTCACAGCTCTGCAATACAGAGAAATCACCACATACAGTGCAATGAAAATGTGCTGTGTTTCACTACTGTTTCGATTTCTTAATGATTTTAAAGGGATAGTTCACCCAAAAATGAAAAGTCTGTCATCATTTACTCACCCTCAAGTTGTTCCAAACCTGTATGAGTTTCTTTGTTCTGCTGAACACAAAAGAAGATAGTCTGAAGAATGTTTGTAACCAAGCAGAGAGAGCAACCATTGACTACCATAGTATTTTTTTCTCTACTATGGTAGTTAATGGTTGCTCTATCTGCTTTGTAACAAACATTCTTCTAAATATCTTCTTTTGTGTTCAGCAGAACAAAGAAACTCATACAGGTTTGGAACAACTTGAGGGTGAGTAAATTATGACAGAATTTTCATTTTTGCATGAACTATCCCTTTAAAAGATGTATCTTCTGCTCACCAAGGCTGCATTTATATGATCAAAAATACAGTAAAATCAGTAATATTGTGAAATATTATTACAATTTAAAATAACTGTTTTCTATGTGAATATATTGTAAAATGTAATTTATTCCTGTGATCCTCAGCATCATTACTCCAGTCTTCAGTGTCACATGATCCTTCAGAAATCATTCTAATATGATGATTTGCTGCTCAAGAAACATTTATTATTATTAATGTTGAAAACAGTTGTGATGGTTAATATTGTTCTGGAAACCATGATACTTATTTTTAGGATTCTTTGATGAGTGGAAAGTTCAAAAGAACAGCATTTACTTGAAATAGAAATCTTTTGTCACATTATAAACTGGCTTACTGTCTCTTTAGATCAATTGAATGCATTCTTGCTGAATAAACGTATTAATTTTTTGTACTGACCCCAAACTTTCGAACAGTGCTCTACATCGAGGTACAATGACTTATGCAAATTTTGGATTATTGCATAAAAAAATGCTGGATGGAAATACCAAAATCGGAATAAAATTTGCATAAATTTTTTTGCTTGAAGTGGATACATTATTCAGTACGAAGTCATCTAGAGAAAGTAGGTTGGAAAGACTTTCAAATCTAGGCTGGCATTAAAAAAAAAAAAGTCATGCGACAGATTAATGTGCTCAGATGATTGGCTACTATGACGAACTGTTGTCATCCCAGACACGAGGCATTCGTCAGAGTGTTTTGTAAATGAATTTTAAGTGGTGCCGTCCTGCCCACACATGGCATCCGTGTGTTTACTCTCACCTGGTTCAGCACCTGAAACTGCACCAGCAGCTCGTGGCTCTGCAGCGCCCAAACTCTCACACTGCCGTCCTGCCCACACGTGACGAAATGCTTCTCATCTGGACTACAGACCACACCGTTCACCTGGGGAAGTTTGGGGAGAAGCAGCTGCTTTTAGAATCGTTTCGGATTTTTTACTTTCTGTATCTGGAAGGTTTTGCTTTGGATGAACTTCACAGCTTAAAGCTACACTGTGTAACTTTTTTAGTTTATTCTTAGCTAAAAACACTTAGTTCTTTCAAAAATATATGTGCTCATTAATGTATATTTACTTCTTTCAAGTTATAAAGTATTCTCGTAAGTTCATAATATGCCATTGAAAATACATACGAACCAGCCATGTTAATCTTGGACTAAATCGGCCACCGTAATGGTGCGTTCACACCGGACGCGATTCGCGCGAGTGATTTACATGTTAAGTCAATGCAGAGACGCGAAATGGCATTCTGCGGCGCGATTCGCGCAAATGAGGCGGCGAGATTCGCGCGATTTGCGCGATTGAGGCGGCGCGAAGGACGCAAATTGAGCGTTTTGAACGCGCGATTCACGCGAAACGCTCAAGTTGAAAAATCTGAACTTTGGCGGATATTTCGCGCCGCGTTAACCAATCAGGAGCTTGCTCTAGTAGTGACAACAATGAGGAGAAAATCTGTATATTAATATCTGGTTCAGACAATATGATTATCACTGTGATAACATTAAATGACATGAAACACAACCCAGTCTCTTTTTGTTAAATGCAAGTTTATGTATGATCAATAATACAAAAGTATAAGTAATGTATAACAAGCTATACATGAAATAAAGCAAACAATGCAGTCAAACATTCAAAGTCAGTGCTAGTAGGCTAACGTTACAACTGCAACGTACAGTTATAGCCTAAAAATATAAGGTAATGAAACTTATCTTTGCCCTCAGCCTAAACGATTTGCCAGGGAACAAAATTATAGATCCATGAGACCAAAGATCGGCCGTTACAAGACGAATTATAGCTCGAGACACACCACAGAGACATCAGAGCCAGCGGTAGACGGCAGAAGGACTGGCCGAGGAAAGGTTGCCCTCGCCGGCTTTCACGTGCGCTGAGCGCGCTGTCCGCTGGAGCTCACAGCTCCGACAACGGCAGATAAAATGTTCAAATAGGCACTGTTTATGTAAATAAACCACAGATTTGAGCTTTAAACAACTACATTATCGACTGAAAAAGTCTTAAAACTACACTTTGTCACACATTAACAGTAGATATGAACAAAAAAAAAAGACATGTAAACACAGCCCATGTCAGCCATTTCTCAACGAGACGAGCTGCTGGCGGAAGCCCCGCCCATGACGCGAATTCGCATCTGTTGTGCAGTGAATTTCACGCGCGATTCGCGCGAGTAAACTCAAAATGTACACGCGTCCACCTTCGCGCGATTAGCGCGAATTATTCGTGCGAATCGCGTCCAGTGTGAACGCCACATTAGAGTTAAAACGAAATCGGAATTGAGAGGAACAGAAACTAATATTCACTGGATGGTCATATACCTTTTCACCGCCAGATGGGGGAAAATATCACACAGTGTAGCTTTAAAAAGGGTCTAATCAGATCGGCAGGGATAACAGGTACCTTGCTCTTATGCCCGCTGATCAGACGTATACTGGTGCTGTCGGCCCAGTTGATATACCACAGGGTTCCCGCTGTCGTACCCACAATCCCCATGTCCATGGCATCATCAAACGCTGCACTGACCATGGTCCCATCCAACAGCAGTTCCTGCTCTAGCTGCACCTGAGCTCTTCCAGGATCAAAACAATTCAAGCTTGTTTTTACAAAGTGAAAGTGACAACATCTTTTTCTTTGGTAATTAGGACTAAATAATAACAAAATAAAGTAACTTTGGATTGCTCAATTATGACTTTACCTTACACAATTGTGACTTAAATTCTCATAAATGCAACTTATTTCTCATAATCCTGACTATACTTCACAATAAGACTCACTGTTTTGAATTTTAATTTCTTTTTGCATAGCTGCAACTTTATTTCTCATGATTGAGATATTAAATCTCACAATTGTGACTTTATTTCTCAGTTTAAACTTCACCTCAATATTACATTTTAATGTTTTACTATTGAGGTGGAAATGGGCTTCCATATGTAAAATGTATCCATATGTATATTACTATTTACTGATTTGGGGTTAGTAAGATTTATTTTAAAGAAATTAATAGTTTTATTCAGCAAATATGCACTGAATTCATCAAATGTGACACAAATGTACACAATATTTCTATTTCAAATAAATGCAGTTCTTTCTATTCATCAAAATTAAGCAGCACAACTGTTTTCCACATTGATAATAATCATAAATGTTTATGAGCAGCAAGTCATCATATTAGAATGATTTCTGAAGGATCATGTGACTCTGAAGACTGGAGTAATGATGCTGAAAATTCAGCTTTGATCACAGGAATAAATGACATTTTAACATATATTCACAGTTATTTTAAATTGTAATAATGTGTCACAATATTGCTATTTTATACCAAATAAACGCAGCCTGAAAAATCTCACAGACTCCAAACCAAACATAAGTGTGTATATATAGAGAGAGAACCTAAAGCATTGTTGAAGGAGATCGAGTGAGTGTTTGCATGTTTACCCATCATCCTGTCCTGCGCTGCTCTTGTTATTTGGGTTACAGAGATTCTGGACTGAAGCTACAGACCACAGTCTCAATTTTTTGGTGTTACTCCCTGTGACCAGCTTATTCCCACGGCAAACTACCACACCTACACAAATGACACACAAAGACACTTATTTATGATCACTTCTGGTTATACTGTTTCTGATCACAAATGTCATCAACACACACACCTATCTCTCCTCCATCTGCTTCCCAGGTCACAAAGCAGCGCTGTGTGTTACAGTCCCACACACACACATGGCCGGTGTTTGTGCCCGTGTACAGGATACGGCGGGTGTTATAGCACAGTGATGTCACCTCTGCCTGCCCGACTGTATCCGGTAAGCCCACTTTCTGCGTCTGCAGGAGGAGGAAACCATATTTAATCAACATTCTTCTTTGCAACTTCTTTGCATTCTTTTCATGCATACTGTGTCTGTACGTACCTGAAGCTCAGTGTTGTTATCGCGTGTTTGTATTTGAGTAAAAACCACAGCACCGCTGCCGATGAGAGTCAGCTCATTAGCAGTAAACGGACAGAAAGAAGCATCATGTAGTGGGACGGATAGCTGAACCGTACAGAGCAGCTCAAATGATCGAGTGCTCCACAGCGCCACCACCGGCTCAGAAAAATCACCTAAGAGCATATCATATCGCATCATTAAAAACACAAGATTTATAATCATGTCTGTATCGGAGAAAGTCAATTGATTTGCAATATGGTTCTGGATTTCTTTGTTTTATTTGAAACGTTTTAGACATGCTTTTCTCTCTAAAAGGGCCTTAATTTAATGTTATACATGAATACTGTAACTACTGTAAGCTTTCCTATAGCTCAAACAGTAGAGCATGGAGCTAGCAACGCCAAGGTCATGGGTTCGATTCCCAGGGAAAGCAAGAATTGACAAAATGTAAAATGTGTACCTTAAATGCAATGTAAGTTTTTTTTGGGATAAAAGCATCTGCCAAATGCATAAATGTAAAATGCATAAATGTAAACTACAGTAACCAGGATTTGTTTTGTCCCAGTAAATATGCTGTCAACTGTTACTAAGTGCACCAAAATGGGCAAAACATTTGTTTGTTACAGTATAATGTATTTACCTGGGCCCACAGTGCGAGCACTTCACTTGCATTTGTGAATAAAACTAGATGTGTGCAAACTGTAAAAAATATTTAGAAGCATGTGTGCGAATCAGTAGATTCGAAAGATTGCAAAAGTAGGCCGCCAGGTCCTAAGAAACTCATCTGTTCATAGCCCCCCCCAATTAAAGTATTAAATATCTTAAATGGCATAACAAAAGTCTTAATTATAATTCTAAGATGTCTTAAATTTGGGGTTAGAGAAACAGGAGTTACAAAGCATTTAAAAAGCCATGATTTAATTTTAAAAAAATGCAAACGCTGCATTCTTGCCTGTTCCACAGACTTCAGTTTCAGAGAATTTTGCAATCAATGAATAGCGCATATTTATGCCAAAGGATTGCTTTTTCTGACATTGTTTACTTTATGGTGTTTATATACTGTAATTTTCATTTTCTGGTTATTGTTGCTATTTCAGTTACACAATAAACTGTAACTGGGATTTAATTAAATATTTTAAACATACATAATGCCAGCAGCCATATCACCCTGCAGCCCAAGACTGGTTTCCCACTGAAGCTAAGCAGGGTTGACCCTGGTCAGTAGCTGGATGGGAGACCAACTGGGAAAACCAGGTAGCTGATGGGAGAGATGTTAGTGAGGCCTGCAGGGGGTGCTCACCCTATGGTCTGTGCGGGTCCTAACACCCCAGTATAGTGATGGGGACACAGGACACAGGACGTTAAACAGAGGTCCTGACTCTCTGTGGTCATTAAAAAAAATCCAATAAAGAGTAGGGGTGTAACCCCGGCATCCTGGCCAATTTTGCCCATTGGCCTCTGTCCATCATGGCCTCCTAATCATCCCCATATATATATATATATATATATATATATATACACGATTGGTATCATCACTCTGTCTCCTCTCCACCAATCAGCTGGTGTGTGGTGGGCGTACTGGCGCAATATGGCTGCCGACGCATCATCCAGGTGTTGCTGCACATTGGTGGTGGTTGAGGAGATTCTCCCTTCTATGTAAAGTGCTTTGAGTGCATAGAAAAGCGCTATATAAATATAACAAATTATAATTCAATAATTATTATAATTACATAATTATTAAATAAATCGTTTGAAGCAACCAAGTATACTTTTTATATTCAAATAAATTAAATAATTTTGCTTGTAAATGTCTCCTTGTATCCTTTTATTAAGGAAAAACTAATTATGATACATTTTCACTGCATCCCTAAAGTTCTTTATGCACTTTTACATTTTTTAAAATGAGGAGCGCAAGTGCTAAGTGGGAAAAACATGACCCCATAAAGCAAAACATTAAACACTGACCCACTGAGAGGAGGTACATGTCATCCCTGGAAAATGTAAGGCTCTGCACCGCCCCGTTGTGATAGGAGAGGCGGTTTCTACAGGAACCATCTGAAACATTCCAGATGCAGATGAGGCTGCTGTGTGAAGCTCCGCCCCCTGATGCAGATGCAACCGTCTGCCGAGCAAATTAGACACAGGTTTCATTCTGAGGCTCCTGACAATCATTAGTAAAGCATTACCAACAGGTGGAAACAGAGGATTTATATATTTGTAGTATGTGTGTGGTACCTGTGCATCATGGGTGATGGCAAGCGTTGAAATCTCCTCTGTGTGACCGAACCACTGTCTCTGTGAGCCTGTGTGAAGATCCTCAACGACGACAACACACCCACAGGAGTACACAAATAAACCTGCAAACACACATAAGATGTAGCTAAAGAACTATTGCATACATACACACTGAGAAAGGACACACATAAGCAAAACGTGCACATGCATTTTATGTGATGGACACCATAAAAGAGTTTATACTTCACCTGTGTCTGGATTCCAGGCCATATTATTACGCCCATTGCCATTATAGCCAATCACAGCCTTCAGACTCAGCCCCGCCTGTCCTGAGGGCGGAGCTACTACGGTCTTAAAAGTGAATGATTGTTGTGGAGAAAAGAAAGTGGTAAAAATTACGTTAATAATTGACTTTTGAGATGAATATATTAATCAGGGCTCGACATTAACGCTTGTCCGGGACAAGTGTTTTTTTTTGAAGGGGCAAGTGAAAAAGAATTTTACTTGCCCGACTGACAAGTATCCTGAGTAAAATGTCAAAACAAAAAATAACTAGGGAATCACCAAAGTGCAATAATGATTCTGTATTCAGTTAGTGTAAGTGGAGATCGATAGTGGATAATATAAAACGAACTGACGTTATCAAGGTTGAGCTTTTGAGGCTCGCGCAGTCTCTCGAGGAGAAAATCGAAAACAAATGAACGCCGCTCAAACAAAGAAACTCAGTTAACATACACGGTTAAAATTGTGTCGTTTTTATATTTATAACATGTGATACAGTTAAGCAACATCACACTAACAAGAGTGTTGTTTTCCTGAATACCATCACGACTGAAAATGACGCTAATTTCATACGCCAGTTCCATAAACAATTAATTAACATTAAGTCACTTACATTTTAGATGCAATATGGACTGTTTTTGTTCTATTTCACCAGAATAATTCCAAACAACAGAAACGTAACGCATCTCACAGCAACAGTGTGTGTTAGTGAATGATTCAGTGTTGGAATGTATCGGTTGAATCAAAGTTTCAATGGCCTATTCGTAAACGACCGCCTAATTCTTGAATGAATCAGCCGTTTGAACGAATCGACTCAATGACTCGCTCATTAAGACGGTCACATGCTGCCACCTACTGGCGGTTTAGTTTCATTTTTCCAACATTTCTTATTTGTATATTCAAAAATATTTAAAATAATCTCATAACATTATTTAATGCAGTTGTAATTTTTCAGTGTAAATTATTTAAATTGATTGGTAACAGCCCTATAGTGTCTTATTCTAATTTAATTTATAGATCAAATTTAAAAATATAAAATGAAAGCTGAAGCATAGCCTATATTTAATACAATTATGGAAAAATGCCCTTTATAAAAAGGTAAAAATATCACAAATATGCATATTTAAATATGTCAAAGCTGATTGAACACTGGTGAGAATATTGCTTCAGAATAGATTATATTTACATAAAAAAAATTTTACTGAATGGCGAAGGACAAGCATGTGAACAGGCTTAATGTCGAGCCCTGTTAATGAATAATTGATGTACCTGATCTAGCACAGAAGTCTTAAAACGCGGAGTGAAGTGTTTGTAACAGTCTGGACGGATTGCCATGTGACCGTCTCGTATTTTCTCCGTCCTTGATTGATTGGCTGGGAGTGTGGGCGTGTCCTCATTCTTCACCCATTCGGTCACTCTCAGAAAGGAGGTGTGTTTAGGAGGAGGGGAGTGAATGTGGCCTGCAGTGGGACTGAGCTGCAGTTCAGCTATAGAATCACACAGGAAACCTAAAGAAGAAAAGTGTCTGAGATGTAATACTGACACACGAATGAGAACTAATGCTCATGAACACATACCTTCACTGTCCTTCCTCTGACTAGAAAGAAAATTCACAACAGGTGGCGAAGAAGGCTGAAATAATGCCTCTCGAGGACTCTCATTGGACAGCTCAGCTGCATTTAGCTCCACCCAACTGTGAGCTGAGCAATAGGAGCTCATTAAGGATCATCATACAAATTGGTGTATAAGAAAACAACACTTTTAATGCTTATGATTATAATTTTTCCTTTATGGTTGTTTCGATTAATTCTTTCAAACATAAAGTCCATTTTATCTTTTAATATCATATACTCATATTCATATGTTCTATTCAGGCCAGACATTTAGTTCACCTCTACTAAGAAAATGTACATGTTTATATTTTGTGGTATGTCTAATATTACGTTTCGCAGAAGTTGGATACCTTACTCAGACTTAAGGTACAGCTGTATTTGCATAAGGTTTAGACATGCTGAAAATACTTATTCGGCTCTTTTTGCTGCTGAGGTGGTAAAACCACAATGCTACGTCTACATCTCATATATAACTCACTCTTGTTCTTGCCTCTTGCGCATAGGGCCCTTTCTTCTGGCAATATTATTGTACTCAGAGATATTTGGTTAAAGACTTGTTTATTGTTCTATTAAATGCTGATTATTACAAATGTATCTAATATATAGATGAAGACTTCAGATGCAAAAAGTTCATCTGACATTTTTCTTTTAAATGAGCATTTATATCAGGCTCCTATGTTTATTGTTTAGGTTCAGTAATGTCACTTTAATGGCAATGTAAAGGTTATTAATCAGTTAAGATGCCTTGTGTTAAAAAATGTCACAGTTCATCTGTGTTTAATACATTTGAGTGTCTTTTGCTGCATGTCCATGTGCTTTTTTTGCAAAAACCTTTACGGTTGTCGTGGGTGGAATAGATCTGTTCTTTGATGTAGGTTATGTCCGTTTCTTTTAGTTATAGAAGCACACGAAACACTGTTGTGTTTACATGCTGCTCACGAAATCCTGTCATTGCAACGATTTTCTTTAGCCTTAGAATGGGCAGAATTATGAGGTTGACAACGTTTTCTTGTGTCAGTGACTGAACTACCACAGGTTCATCCATTTCATCATACTCCTCCATCTTGTTTAGTTAAAAACCTCTTTGAAGGGTTAGTTCACCCAAAAATGAAAATTCTGTCATTAAATACTTACCCTCATGTTGTTCGACACCCGTCAGACCTCCGTTCATCTTCAGAACAGAAATGAAGATATTTTAGTAGAAATCCGATGGCTCAGAAAGGCCGTTTGGCACACGATCCGAATCATGATTCGACTCACTGATTCATAACGCTTCGAAGCTTCATGAGGCCGTGTTTTGAAATCGGTCATCACTACATAAGTCGTTATTTAGGGTTTTTTTGCACACAAAAACTATTCTCGTCGCTCCATAAAGTTCTTGTAGAACCACTGTAGTGAGATGGACTTTGTAACGACGTCTTTAGTACCTTTTATGGGTCTTGAGAGTGTAAAGTGCCATTGTGCCAATGGAGGCCTTTCTGAGCCATCGGATTTCAACTAAAATATCTTAATTTGTGTTCTGAAGATGAACGGAGGTCTTACGAGTGTCCAACGACATGAGGGTAAAATATTAATGACAGATTTTCATTTTTGTGTGAACTAACCCTTTAAACAGGATAAAAACTTGCAGCTCGACTATTGATAGCCGGCTCATACGCACGTCATCCTTCATCTTGAAATCATATAATTCAATTCACATCTTCTGATTGGTTCTGTGAACTCATAAAGGGAAGTGACGTCTAGAGGTTTCTGCCAACAAACTTTTTTCTGAATGGGCTGAGGCTGGGATTTAGCGGGTTTGAAGCAAAAGTATTTGATGAACGTATAGTAAGTGCAGAGAGCATTCGCTCAATATCATTATCCCATTTTTGATGGAGGTGGCATTTAGAAGCTTTTGCATCTGAAGTCGTATCTTAAAGGGTTAGTTCACCCAAACATGAAAATTAGCCATGATTTACTCACCCTCAAGTCATCCTAGGTGTATATGACATTCTTCTTTCAGACGAATAAAAACAGAGTTATATTAAAAATGTCCTGACTCTTCCAAGCTTGGCAGTGAATGGTGGCTTCGTTTTTGAAGTCCAAAAAGTGCATCTATCCATCATATAACCGCTCCACAAGGCTCCAGGGGGCTTAATAAAGGCCTTCTGAAGCGAAGCCATGCGTTTTTGTATAAAAAATATCCATATTTAAAACTATTTTATAAAGTAAAATTTCTAGCTTCCGGCGGATCGCCTTCTGCATTCAACTTACGCAAAATGCTTACGCTACGCCTGAAGACATTGCACACAGTTACACTCGTAAGACGTAAAATAAGCATTTTGACCTTAAGCTATGGATATTTTTCTTAGAAGGCCTTTATTAACCCCCCGGAGTTGTGTGGAGCAGTTATATGATGGATAGATGCACTTTTATGGACTTAAAAAAAAACGAAGCAACCATTCACTGCCATTATAAAGCTTGGACATTTTTAATATAACTCTGATTTTATTCATCTGAAAGAAGAATGCATTATAGACCTAGGATGACTTGAGGGTGAGTAAATCATAGGCTAATTTAAATTTTTGGGTGGACTAACCCTTTAATCTGTCTAAATATATTGAAATTATATATTAAATATAATCTAACATAATATATCTTAACTTTTTTAGTAAAATTGCAAAGAACGGTACTAGAAGAATGTGAAATGCTTCAGGATCGATTACAGGATGAAATTAACAGGGGACAAATTAGAAAGTGCTTAATTGTTAAAATGTAAGGTCGTATAAACAGGCTTAATTTTCTTCATACTTCATTTTTCAAATTATCATATTTATTTTCTTTTAATTCGGGGGGATTTGAATTCGGTTGATTTGTAAGACTGACCTAAAACTTAATAATCTTCCAATAACAAGAGACAAAGTCATTATTAAGCTTATCGTACCTGATTTATGAGGGGAGACCTCTATAGCTAGAGACCTGGTAGGAAGAGAGAAAGATTTCAACAATTTAAAAAATATCCTAGGAGGAGAAAGAGGAGATTAAAACAATGTACAGTTTTATGGAAAACACAGGTCTAACCTGCAGTGTGAAATCTCTTGTGGGGGTGCCAGGAAGTTCCAGAAGAAGAGGGCGTCGCCTACGGTGACCACGCCCATCTGATCAGGCGTGAACCTCACCTGTCTGATGGGCTCAGAGTGACCAATGAACACCTGAAGGAGAAACAAACACATTGATCTCATTCAAAGTCTGTACTCTTTGCATCACCAAATCCAGCGGTCAAACAAACATACCTGTGAATTGACATCCAGGTTCATGTTATAGTCCCACACCTTCAGAGAGTTCTGACCGGCCGTCAGCAAATAACGGCCATCTTCACTGACAGCCAGAGACACACACGGATGCTTATGCACCTCAGACACCTGTAATTACATTAATAATGATTCTAATGTGATACTTAAAGGGTTAGTTCACCCAAAAATGAAAATTCTGTCATTAATCACTCACCCTCATGTCGTTCGACACCCGTAAGACCTCCGTTCATCTTCAGAACACAAATGAAGATATTTTTGTTGAAAGCTGATGGCTGAGAAAGGCTTCAGATAGGCCTCCATTGGCATTCAGTACATTTACACTCCCAAGACCGATAAAAGGCACTTAAAACGTCGTTACAAAGTCCATCTCACCACAGTGACTCTACAATAATTTTACGATGCGACGACAATAGTTTTTGTGCGCAAAAAAAAAATCAAAATAACGACTTTATTCAACCTCTTCTTGTCTTCCGTGTGTGCCTCAACGACGCATGCGCGAGAATATGACGCCGGGGTTCGAGAATCCATGAAATGCACACTTTAGCCCGATTTTGAGAACTACGCCGAGACCTAAAGCACGATCAATGTAGAATTCAACAGCTTAGATACGCGCGTCTTCCTCTGCTTGTAAACAAATCGCTTCTGGGTCATGTGTCCGAACGGCGGATCTGCGTCATATTCTCGCGCATGCGTCGTGGAGGCACACACGGAAGACAAGAACAAGTTGGATAAAGGTGTTATTTTGATTTTTTTTTGCGCACAAAAACTATTGTCGTCGCATCGTAAAATTATTGACTTTTTAACGACGTTTTAAGTGCCTTTTATGCGTCTTGGGAGGGTAAATGTACTGAATGCCAATGGAGGCCTATCTGAAGCCTTTCTCAGCCATCAGCTTTCAACTAAAATATCTTCATTTGTGTTCCGAAGATGAACGGAGGTCTGACGGGTGTCGAACGACATGAGGGTAAGTAATTAATGACAGAATTTTCATTTTTGGGTGAACTAACCCTTTAATGTTCTCAGAAAGTATTCGCCCTTCAGTGTTTCACCTGTCTTAGCAGTTGTCCTGTGTGTGTGTCAATCCAGAGGATCTTATTGGCTGAGGTGGTGACGAGCAGGTGTGACAGTGACGTAGGGGAGAAACACACATTCAGGGCAGAGTCCAGTGTTGTGCTCTCAACATCCAGAATGCTAACATCAACCCGAAGTAACTGTGACACACAGAAACATATGCGATTTAATATGTACAGTATGTCACGCTGTTGTAATTGTCAACTCAAAGAATGGGATCAGAAGTTATGATCCAAATGCGCTGCATCACAGCTCTGACAACATTATGGTTTTGATGTACCTCATTAAGCGACTGTGCCTCCATAATTGTGACGATGTATTCGGTGGGTCCGACCAGCGCTAGACAGCGGCTGTCAGAGCTCACGGCCAAAGTATTCGGGCCCCGATTCACACCCCGTGCAACCACATTACCTTAGAAAAAATGTGAATAATTCAGAATGCTACTTCCACACAGTCCACAAACAAATACAGAAAGCTGAGGTCATCAGAATATGTCGTGATGGGGAACTGTGATATTGTGCTGAAAGAGCATTTACTCACCCAGAACACGGACCACATGATGGTCATTTTGAGAAGAGTTATAAAGTACCAAGTATCCAAGAGAGCCAGCACTAAACAGACATTGACCATCGGGAGAATATATCACACACTCAACTGATCCAATGTGCTGCCTGCAAACACACACACACACACACACACACACACACACACACACACACACACACACACACACATTAAATCAATACACATTTAAGAGGGATATGAATGACATGCATGTGCTTTATGTAGTTAGAATAATAATATTAACACAATATACACTACAGTTCAAAAGTTTGGGGTCGGTAATATTTTTAAATGTTTCTGAAAGGAGTCTCTAATGCAAACCAAGGCTGAATTTATTTAATCAAATATACAGTAAAAACTGTAATATTGTGAAATATTATTACAATTTAAAATAACTGTTTTCTATGTGAATATATCGTAAAATGTAATTTATTCCTGTGATCAAAGCTGAATTTTCAGCATCATTACTCCAGTCTTCAGTGTCACATGATCCTTCAGAAATCATTCAAATATGATGATTTGCTGCTCAAGAAGCATTTATGATTATCAATGTTAAAAACTGTTCATAGTTTTGAGGATTCAGGATTTGTTATGAATAGAAAGTTCAAAAGAACAGCATTTATTTGAAATTATATAACATTTTGTACAGTTTTGTAACATTATAAATGTCTTTATTGTCACTGTTGATCAATTTATTGTATCCTTGCTAAATAAAAGCTTTGCATCATTAGTAGAAATACAGAAATTACACAGACTAGAGTTCTTGTAAGGACAAATGCATGTTTGAGAGTGTGTATGTACCTGTGCTGGGCGATTAAGCTCGACGTTTGAATATCAAACACTCTGACGGTTCCAGAGCTCGATCCACAGGTGAAGAGAGGCATGCTGGGATGGAACGCAACTGAACAGGGACTTTCATCATCATCAGAGACAAAATCATAGAGCTGCAAGACAAATTAGAGGCCCAGTATATTAACTTAATGGTAATATCAGCACATGTCTGGTGTGTATGCACAGCCAACAGTATGCAAAAGCATATATGCGTCTATGCTTTAATGATAAACATTCCCATAAATGACCTGCTGCATGGTGTCCATGTCCCACACCCGTACAGTGCTGTCTCTGGACACGGTGGTTACACGCCGTCTAACTCCATCCACACTGAACCCCAAAACACTCCCTGTGTGTGACCTCATTAATGTACGATAACCACGGCTACCAACATCCAGGTACCCAAGATTCCCTGCAGTCGTGGCCGCTAGAACTCTCGAGCCGTCCGAGGACACACACACCAAACTGACGGGACCGTCGTGCTCTACACACACACACCAAAATCACAGTAATTCATAGAGTCAGTTCTAAGCAAGATAATTGGTTGTGAGAGTGATTGACAGGGGAGTACTGACCCGCCTCTAAAAAAACTGATGAGAAGTCAAGAGGCCACAGACGCATGAATCCATCCTCTGAACCGGTCACACAGAACTCAGCACACACACTGATGCTGTTCACCGCAATACCAGCACCTGAAAACATATTTATAATACAGTCAATATACTCAAACAAACAATTAATTAATTAATTAAACAATAAATAAAACATATACAAATTATATATAAATAAATAAAAACACATTTATAATACAGTCAATATATTCAATAATAAAAAAATAATAAACATAATATCCAAATAAATAAAATAAAAGTAGTCAGATCATTTTGTATTAAATTAATTGCTAATCAAATAATAACAAGAATAATAATAATAATAATATAATATATACATTTTTTTCTTTTCTTTCAATTTTAACAAATATTTAAAGAAAAGATAATCCTCTGCAAGTCATGCAGCAATCCTCCAGCGGCCTTCTAATTGTGCGTTTTGTAGTTGATATTTTAATCAATTACAATTAACAATAATTAAATTCCATACACCAATTTAATTAAATTATTTGATTTAATTTGATTTCATTTTAACTGTTGAAGAACTGGGATGAATTAAGAATCGTTTTGAATTCTCTGAATCAAATCAAATCAAATGGTGAGGTGTCTAAGGAGACCCGTCCGACAGAACAGAATAAGTTTTTAAGGCCTTTTTTGCACATACAAACAGGTAGAGATGTAATCAGGAATTATATGAGCTATAACACCAAGCGGCAACCTCCCACAGTTTCTCTTGAAGCCAATACGGAAGTGACTTAAACTGCAATTCATCGACTGGCCGCTAGGGACAGGCTCCAGAAGGAGCAGAATCTCATTGAGCCCCATGTTAAAATGCTCAACTTTACAGCAGAAAAACACATGTTTACAGGCTGGTACAAATTGTGTTTCGGTCTATATAGATCAGTTTGCCCTTTATGACAACTGTGAGGGGGAGTTGTTTTTTTTATAACTCATGCGTTTACATTATATAAAGCCTTAAAGTTCTGTATAATTAAGGGCGTGGCCACTTTGAGTGACAGGTGGATAGCCATTTATCTGCTGTCTGTTAGTCATAGCGCCACTTCAGCTCCGCCCACGTCCCGCCTCTTGGCCCATTTTCTGAAGCGATGCCAAGATGGCAACGGCCAGCTCGACCCGACTTTACTCTTCAAAACTGATTCTATGATCAGTATGATAAATCAGAATCCTACGGGTGATGTCCCGGAGACTACATCCATATTTTTTTTACAGTCTATGCATAACACACATGGATTTTCACCTGTGCTAAAAGTCTGTTTTTCTCTTTGGTGGGTGTGGCTTTCCTGAGCTGGGAGGAGCCTCCTGATGTTTTTTATCGCCACAGCAACATAGTCGATCTCCAGGATGTGACCACTCCTACTGCTGACAAACCTGCTCCAATCAAAAAAACACTTCAGGATGAGATCAAGATCAAATGACATAATTAATGTCAGCTGGTCTGTATACTACAGTAATTATGCTTATTTAAATAGTTTGTTGATCATTTTTCTGTGCACCCACAGTGTGCGGTCATCGACTGGACGGTCCTGAGTGTGTCCCTGCTCAAAGCCCAGGTCAGTAAACTCCAGATTGTGATACTGTCCAAGATTCACAGGACAAGAGCGTAGAGAACCACCACGCACACGCCATAGTCGCACGTTACCTACACCACACGACACCATACTGCACAAACAAACACAATATATACACTTATAATCTGCCTATATGATTAAAAACTGAGGTGGAATTGCTAGTAATGATATTGATCATATTGTACATGCATTTGCATCAAAACAAAATCCCGCTACACACTAAACCTCAAACATGTTTAGATCGGCTGTAATTACAACACAAGTGTGTATGCGCACTGCGCACCGTGTTTCATCAAAGAACGCTATCTTGATCATCTGGATGTCCACGTCAGTGTGTGCTTTAGCTAAGACTGGAACCACACTTCCTTCTGCCGCACGCCGGGTGTTCCAAAGGATCACCGTCTAAACAAGCAAATCAAGTAATTCAATCAAACATACACAACATACACCCACAAAAAAATCTAGTTCTTCACATGCAAAACACTCACAGTTTTGTTGTGACTGTCTTTCCCAACGCCACACAGCACTCCTCCACTCTGAGAGAAACTAAAACAACAACATCACCTGATGGACCCTGAGAAATCCAGCCAGCATTGTATTGTGTTGTATGTGTGTGTTGGGTGTACCTGAGCAGATTCAGAGCATGTGTGTGTGTAGGAATAATGGTTTGACACACTCCTCCGCTGTAGCTCCAGAGACGAATCAGACTGTTCGTGCCCGTCTGAGCTGATGCCAACACAGTAGAACTGGCATTTAACGCCAGAGCTGAGACCTGACAAACAACAGGCACACATCAACAGGAAGCTCAAGGCCAGCTAACCTAACTGTAGCTTACATGCATGATAAAAGTATCACTGTTATTGTAAAACTAATTCTAAATATGGATTGCATTAACCATGTTATACAATAAACAACACACAAAACAACAGTGACCATCAGTTAGACTGTATACTAATGTGGCAAGTTGCTACATTGCTTAGCATAGTAATATATTTTTTAAATAATATTAATTAAAAAAAGAATTATTAATATTACTTTATAATATCATGTATAATCAAATCTAATATTATGTATTATTATTAATAATAATTTATACATATTTTAAAGAATTTAATAGATTTTTTTTTACTGTGCAGTCTTTACTTGGGAGTCACACTGGTGGTCTTAATGGTCATAAGTGACCGGACCCCTAAAATGTAACTTCTTATTTTTTCAATAAAATCATTCTAATAAATTTTTGTTCAATAATATATTTTCTTTTTTATTTAGCATTTTGAGAGGGTTTTGTGGTACTAAATAATATTTATGCAATAATTAATATTGAATTGATGATCAATTATTGAATTGATTTCACATACCCTCAAAACTTTGCTCTGTGTTACAGACACAGTGGTTCATAGGTGTGTGTGTGTGTGTGTGTGTGTGTGTGTGTGTGTGTGTGTGTGTGTGTGTGTGTGGGAATGGGTGTGTTTATTTCACAGTCTTGATGTTTTAGAGTGTCACCCCTTCACTGCTGTGAGTTTTTTTCTGAATTATGACTGAATTATTGAATAGATTTCACATATTCTCAAAACTTTGCTCTGTGTTAAACACAATCATAGGTTCATAGGTGTGTGTGTGTGTGTGTGTGTGTGTGTGTGTGTGTGTGTGTGTGTGTGTTTGTGTGTGTGTGTGTGTGTGTGTGTGGATATTTCTATATCACATTCTTGATGTTTTATAGTGTCATCCCTTCACTGCTGTGTACTTTATTTCAGTATTGTGGCCGATTTGTAGATTGTGAACACAAAAATTCTCAGTATTTTCGTATTTTTGTCAATTTCCAATTCATTTCCTATGGTCGGTCATTTTTGACCAAAGACCATTTTATTTTACCCCCTCTTAGCCTGTTTGACTCATGCCCTCAATTTTTTGGTGTGTTCACATTCCAAGTGTCATAAAAGTCATCAATTTTCGTACCATTCCAAAGAAAGTGTTTTTTAACAATTCAAAATGTAAAATTCTCCGGTCAGAAATGGCCGATGGCCACACAAGGAAAAAAACTATTAATCATAGGTGTCTTTTATCATTATCATTTATTTTTTACTTCACATCATGCATAACACTACTAAACCATGGTAAATATTTGAGTGAGAAAGACCTTGTCAGTGTGTCCGATGAAGAATCTCTGTTGTCCGGAGGAAACAGTCATACTGATGATTATGGCATGACAGGGATACACAACTTCCTCCCCATCAGAGCTCCATACAGCCTGAGAAAGGGACAATATGAAAGAAAGCACACTAAGTATACCATATGATATTCATGCGATTGAAGCAATGCATCATAAAATCAATGTAATAATTTTGGTACGACGACTCTTTTTAAAAATATGAAGACGACACAAATGTAACACAATGGAAAATGTACACAGTCCCTTAGTTTCACATTCACAGAGTCAAGAAGTGTACTTTGGATATGTCTGTGAAGACTCTCAGTTATCTAGGTCATTGCAGAGTGTTCTAGTAGATTTATTCAGGCCAGAACAAATCTACTAGAACACTGGGTTATTACTAAAGTAATTATAATCAATTATTAAATTCTGTAATTAATGCATTGAATTTTACTGCAAGATGATGCACTTTTAGGCAAGGCAAGGCAAGTTTATTTGTATAGCACATTTCACACACAGTGGCAATTCAAAGTGCTTTACACAGAAGTTAAAATAGTCATAGATGACAAAATAAAATAAAAAAATATATATAGTAAAACAGTTATAATAGGAATTAAAAGGAAATAAAAATAAAGAAAAAATAATAATTAAAAGCTAGAAATAAAACAGGGTTAAATTGAAACACATAATTAAAGTGCAAGCAGTTCGGACAAAGCACAGAGCTCATTCAGTAAATGTATAAGATAAGGTGCAATCAGTCGGACGTACAGTGGCATAGCTCATTCAGTAACCCCTAATGTTTTGTGTGTGTGTGTGTGTGTGTATCACTCACACATCTCATTGTAGCTCCTCCGAAGCCAATTATTCTGTCCAGCTTCAGAATGGGGTCAGGATACAACTTCTGAAATGTATACAGAAACCCTCCAAATGACCATAGCACACAAAAACAGCTGTAGATCTATGCACAGGCTTTATCATGTAAACCTTCTGTGTAAAGCCCTATTCGTACGGGATTAGTTTCAGATGGAGAGGTGGGGTAAAGCAGTTATTACCAGAGCTTCTCAGTGATTTTAGTCCCGTCCGAATGCGCCCTCTCTGTAATCATCACGGACAACGTCAGTAAAGATTACGGCGACTTTTACCTTCTGTAAAAAGGTCCGGAAAAATTACCTCAGGCAATACTAACCCTGTGCGAAAAGACCCGCTATAAATATTCCATCATTTCCTGTTTAAAAGTAGTTTCCTGTGGTTTTTCAAGTTTGGAGGCACTTGAAAAAGCCTTCAGTTGTGTTCTAGGCGGTGGGCAGGGTTTCTGCAGGTTTCACCAAGTCAAATTTAAGACTTTTTGAGACCTTTTTAAGACCATTATGAATGAAATTTAAGACCTATAAAGGAAATGCAGTCACAAATGTACTTGCAAAGTAAATTAATTAAATTATTCGATAAACTTTCACTTCCTCATAGCTCAATCCCACCAGGATTTCGCAACTTTTTTTTGATTTTTGAGATCAAAATTACTGATTTTGTGGTGCATTTGCATTTTTTTCATAATTAGGACACCACATTTACCATATTATGTATTATGTTAATTGCACAATAGCCACACATGGCAATATAATAAAAAACGAAATACATAAATCTTGTTTATTTCGGTTTTCAAATAATGCAGGATCTCCAAAAAATGCATGTTGATTTTTCATTATATTTCGTAATCGCAGAAACAATAAAAACTGGAGGACTATTAGCTGTTTTATGTGTCTGTGGTACAATCTGAAAGAGACTCCAATAACACTCAAGCTGACTGGCTGCAATATAAGCTGCATATTGGTCTCATTTGTAGTCGTATTACAGCAAATTATATTTGGACTATTTAAACATTCTAAAGGGCTGCAGGATTTCAACGAGCATTAGAGGTAACGTTACATGGACGTAGGAAAATTAAGATCTGTTTAAAATGATTTAAGACCACGAACAGAATACTTCAGGGAATTTAAGACTTTTTAAGGCCTAAAAATTTAATTTGAAATTCTAGACTTTTTAAGACCCCGCGGAAACCCTGGGTGGGACAAGTCAGTGGCAAACCGTATAACCTGTGTTTTCTCCTTACCATTCAGATTGAAAAAAAAAAAGGTACTTTTAGCTTTAGGTTAGTGCCTATTACCAACAGAATACAATCAGAATTTAATTAATATACTTATAGATTATATGTGTTTGCGCACGTGATATCAGGAATCAACTTAATACGCACATGACGACAGGGCAGTGTTAATTTCGTTGACAAATAATTTGTCATAATTTTCGTCAAACAACCTTTTTTCACTGACGAAAACGAGACGATAACTAAATAAAAACTAGTGTTGGATGACAAAAACTATGACAAAAATCAACTGTCATTTTCGTCAACATATAAAAACGAGACGAAAATGTTAGGGAGGGACGATTAGGGAAGAGATCCAGTCAGAACTGATGTCCTGTGTAACGGATGCGCACATTTGATTTGAGCGTGCTGATCTAACCACCGCTGGAAAACACGGAGCTGTTGCGCTTCTACAGGCTCACGCATCCCCAATCCAGCGCTCCAGAGCGGCTCACAATCAATGAACATTAGCGCACATTTATGCCTATTATAGTTCAAATTTGTTTACTTGTTTACTAAACAATGTTTACTTTACGATGTTTATATAGTAATATGTTTTAGACGGTTGTAACAATGCATATTTTATCTCTGCAACAGAGGCGCAAACATTTCCCGGTGTATTTCGAACTTGTTTATAATTAAAAGTCACGCATTATATATTCGTTTTTGGTTACACAATAAACTGTATTTAATTTCATTCCCATTTAATTTATAGTCAGGAGGAAAGACCAGTATTTGATACATATTCAATAAAGTATCAGGGTTATAATAGTTAACTAAAACCATTTTAAAAAAAAGGCATTACTTGAAATTAAATAAATGTTAACTGAAATTAAAAAACAAAACAAAAAACTAATTTATTTTAAGTTTTAGCTTAACCTGATATGGCCTACTGACTAAAACAGAAATACAAAGTTATAAAAACTATATAGCTGTTTTTAAAAAACAGACAAAAAAAGTAAATTGGAGCTCTCTTTCGTGTATTTTTAATGTCAAAAACAAAATGATGTCAAAATGTCAGTTCAAGTGACAGTCGGTTATGTAATGCTTAAATGCTTAATGTATTACAATTTAACTAAACTCATTAGATTTTAGGAGACTAAATCTACTGTAGATTTAGTCGACTAAAACTAGACTAAAACAATTCAGGTGACTAAAATATGACTAAAACTAAATGCCATTTTAGTCAAAAGACTATGACTAAAACTAAATCAAAATTTGCAGTCAAAATTAACACCGCGACAGGGAGGTGACGGCGGTGCGTAAATCAAGTTACCCCTCCCACTTTTATTAGTTTTACTGAGATTTCTTATCTTGTGCAAATTGGCCATTAATATTACAGACGTCCTGTGGTAAAATTACATCATCTACCCTTGTAAAACTAATCCCGTCTGAATAGGGCTTAAGTGTAAGTCGGTGTTGTCCAGGGGACAAATAAGTGTGTTTATGCATGGTTAACCTGTGGCTGCTTCACTGGCTGGTCAGAAGAGAGAGAGACCGGTCGAGGTGATGCTGCATTAATGACCTAAGAAGAAACGTTCAGATTGGTTCATTCACATTATGCTTTTAAAAAGCAAACGTCACAATTTGTTTATTTGCAATAACATGCACTGAGGAAAGTGCACAGGGACATTATTTATGAATAATGTTTAATTTAATGTTGACTCAAAGTAAGACCCAGTTGTTTTCTTATTGGATCTACAGTACTTACTGTGAGTTCCTCCTCACTGTCTGTCATGTGGGTGTAGACGTCATCCTCGCAACGGGCATATACGTGTACTCCAGCATCATCAGAACACACTACTGTGACCTTTTCACCTGCCTGCGACCTTTGATCTGGTGACCCCGGGCTCTCTGAGCCTCCACAGGGTGTATAAATCAGCTCAGGCAGACGCGTTTTCTGGACCATTAAACGCTGCTTAGTGCTCTACACAGAAGAGAAAGGGAGAAAGAAGCCATTATGGCCTGTATATATCAACAATAGTTGCACTGGAATGAAGGTCAACTTAAGGTTACACACAAACACTCCTTTAGATTTGGGGGTGGTGATCTGCTGGATGAGGGAGACTCGGTCCTGTACAGGTTTACTGAGGCTTACGATGCGACTCTCTTCTCTTTGAGGGCTCTTTTCAGTCGAGACTTCTGCAGAGTGACCAAATGGTTTAATCCGATAAAATGTACAATGTCGTATGCGATTGTGAGCGTTTACATGCATATGACTCACTTTTAGCTGGACTGTTGGATCCTTTCTGTATGGAATCAAATGGTAACTTCGCTCCATCTGAGGGAAATCTGTCAATCACACAGAAGACGTACTATTTTTGCAATAAATTAATAATAATAATAATAATAATAATAACTTTATTTTATATAGCGCCTTTAAAGGCAACTTCTCAAAGCGCTGTACATAAGAACATAAAATCACAACAGAATATAACAATATGTATATATATACATACATAAACACACACACATATATATATGAAAAATAAATAGTACAAAAAGAAAATATAATACAACTAAAAACAACGTAAAATAAAATTACATAAACGCTTCCCTAAACAAGAATGTTTTTAAGCTGGATTTAAAAATGTGCAAGGAATTTGCATTTTGTAACTCTACAGACAAGGAATTCCAGAGTTTAGGCGCAAGATTAGAAATTCTGAAACAATGAAATTAATGTGTCAATTACTGACTGATGTTTACATGCACATCAATACTCAGATATCAACCAGAATTTGGCAATATTTCGATCAGTATTCTGATTGCCCAATTCCACAAAATCCAAATTCTCATCCATGGACCACATTTTAATCAGAAATGTGTTGCATGTAGACACATGACCTCCAACAGTGTTATTAAAGGAACAGTTCACCCAAAAATTAACATTTGTGTGAACTATAATTTCTTTAAGTAAGCTGAAGGCGTCCATTTAACAGGAAATGTGCATTCCCAAATTAGTAGTACTCACCTAATGTAATCATATAAGTGGTGCCAGCTCTGTCCTTTGGGTACAGGGAAACACATTTCTCTGGGCATCGGGGCAGTGCCATCTGGCAACATCACACCAGACTGCCTGAACTCAGAGAATGACAGACCTACAAAAAAAAAGATAATTGTTTATTAATAATACATTTAATTTACACGTTCCAGAGCTCAAAGATGCTTCACAAGATTGACATTGCATGTTACACAATTCACAATCTGCAACTGTAACAGGAACAAAGTCAAAACGTACCAGGGTCAAACAGCAGGTCACTGGTGATGATGTTTTTAACGGACATATTGGCACCGAGCTTGACGCTCTTAAGGTGACTGTGTGTTCGGTTCAGATAAACCGAGAGCACGAAACGTAGGTCCATCGTCAAACACGTCCACCGTGTGCTCGCCGGCGCTGGGCCTACCAAACCTGAAATGCACAAGTTATCAATCAGTAATCACAAACACCGCTTGCTGCATAACAAGTGTGAGATGATAATAAAACACTGAATGTCTACCTTGTTTAGCAGTACTGGCCGTATTCTCATACACTGAACCGTGTGCAGCTCCACACAGAAACGGGAACTGCAGCCATGTCGCCGTGGACTTGAACTCTTTGAACATGTTAGAGAACGACACACGGATCACCTGACCCTCCTGAATGATGAACAAAGCAACAAAAAGTGATAAACAGGACAGTTTTGTTATTGTTAATAAAAACGTAAAGGAACACTCCACTTTTTTTGAAAATAGGCTCATTTTACAAGTCCCCTAGAGATAAATAGTTGAGTTTTACCGTTTTTTGAATTCATTCAGCCGATCTTTGTATCTGGCGGTAGCACTTTTAGCATAGCTTAGCATACATTACTGATTCTGATCAGTCCATTAGCATCTCATTCAAAAAATGACCAAAGACACTTTCAATATTTGTCCTATTTAAAACTTGACTCTTCTACAGTTACATTGTGTGCTAAGACCAACTGAAAATGAAAAGTTGCGATTTTCTACACCTATATGGCTAGGAGCTACTTTCTCATTCCTGCGTAATAGTCGCGGATCTTCACGGCCGTACCATGGCTGCAGCGGCGCAATGATATTACAGCGCCTGAAAGTAGCCCAGCTAGGTAACTTTCAATGTGACCGGCACTAAGTTTGTGTAGTTGCAGAGAGAGTTTCAGGCTTGCAGCCGACAAATGGTGTTGTGGATTTACCTGTGATTAGCCATGGTTCTGTGTGTTGTAAAGGGCTGTGATAGTAAGTCGAAGGTGTAACTACCACCATGTTTCACAGAATAGCAACGAATCATTGCGCCGCTGCAGCCATGGTACGGCCACGAAGATCCGCGACTATTACGCAGGAATGAGAAAGTAGTTCCTAGCCAAATAGGTGTAGAAAATCGCAACTTTTAATTTTCAGTTGGTCTTAGCACACGATGTAACTGTAGAAGAGTCAAGTTTTAAATAGGAAAAATATTGAAAGTGTCTTTGGTCATTTTTTGAATGAGATGCTAATGGCCTGGCCAGAATCAATGATGTATGCTAAGCTATGCTAAAAGTGCTACCGCCAGATACAAAGATCGCCTGAATGGATTCAAAAAAACTCAACTATTTAACTCTAGGGGACTTGAAAAATTTGCCTATTTTCAAAAAAAGTGGAGTGTTCCTTTAAGCTGCATAGACAGAGATGCACATGAAAGTCTGTATCATTAAAGGCACAATATGTAAGATTTATGAATTAAAATATCCAAAAACCACTAGAACATTGTTATATATTCTGTTGATTAGTATACTAACATTATCCCAGATGCTTCCAAGAAAGAAGACTTTTTACCAGGACACGGACCGTGTCCGTGCATTTCCAATCAATCACATCATACCTGCGTTACCCTCGTTTTCAGGTTTTATTTTGGAGAAACACCAAAGACACTTTAATATATTATGTTTTATTTGACAGATGAGCAACTGTTTGTTTCTGCCCGAGTCCCGTCCCAATTCTTTTCCACCGGCTGTGACGGCATCTCCTATGAATCCGCGCTCAATCTCGCCGTCATCCAGAGTCCTGCACGGATATTGCTGAAACGGGTGAAAAACATCCTAACTGTGTCGGATACGGTGTGCGGGTCGGACAAGGGAGAATCACAGGTCTAAACACGGGTTTAAAACAGTCACGTGCAAACGTGTAGATGTGTTGCTAAAAAATATAGGCATATTTTTAGGAACACATCTACACAAATATTCCTTGCCTGTATTTCAAGTTGATAAAACAATTTAAAATCCATATCCGTTTATTTGTGCCCGTGCACGCACGCCCTCCCAGGAGAATCACCCCCGCGCCCGCGCGATCTGCCTGCACTGCAGTCGTCGAGATGGATCCCGAGGAGTTGAAGAAAAGATTTTATATTGGATAGCCGCAAATGTGGAACTTCATTGCTGAGGAAGCACGCAGATAACTGTGGTAACAAACCAAGCACAAGCAGTTCTATCGAACCGTATTTTTCAAAAGGGGACAGAACTGAAAGTGCCTCATAGAGATGATAAGGACACATAACCATGTTCTTCATGATGTAGCCTTTTGACAGCTTCGGCTGAAGTTGTCCTTGTGTTAAAGATGAACTATGTAAGCCACTAGGCCAGTGTTATATACTGTATTTTGTTCAGTTGAGTACTTAGAATATCCCAAATGTTTCCAACTATTTGTAAATCGTGAGAAATTGCTATTTTAACCAAGGAACCGGGACGTGTGAGGGCGTCGCCTGTCGATGGCGTCATATCTGCGTTACCCTCGGATTCCGGTTTTATTTCGCAGAAGCGCTTTACTCTCACTGCAGTGTGAACAAGTGTCAAAGCAGCCGCAGAGAGAACGTTATAACTTCCTTTTCAACACACTCAGATGTATCTAATACGATATAAAGAGTTGCGTTACTTCATACTCATGACTGGAACAGAGGAAGTGGCTTCGGCGACCGTGTCATAATAAAAGTCCCGCCGGCGACTATGCCATAATAACAGTCCCGCTTTTCAATCGCTCTAGTGGCCTTGCTCAGCTCCACAACACTCGGTCCTGCTTCTGCTTCACACTACAGTAATGTTAATAATCGCATCCATGAACATGATTTCTGCCCGAGTCCTATCCCGATTCTTTCCCACTGTCTGTGAGGTGAAGACCACATGTCCCGGGATTCTGCGCTCAAACGTGGCGTCATCAAACTACGCCTTTGTTTTGAGCAGACGACCTCTAGTGGACGGAAAAGTTACATAGTGCAGCTTTAATGGTTGTGTAATAACTTCTGTATGCTGGCAATAAATATTTTTGTAAGTGTGTCTATAATGTGATATGCTAAACTGATTTTATTTTGGATGCGGGTCGGGTGTCGGTTCTATTTTAAGCGAGTCGGGTGCGGATTTTAATTAGTGCTGCTGTCAGAAAACGGGTCGGATGCGGTTTTAAGCACTGCGGGTACGGGCAGGTGCAGATTTACAAAATCGGACGCATGCAGGACTCTGCCATCATCAAGCTACGCCTTTGTTTTGAATAGCCGACCTCTATCTGCGAAAAACAACATATTGTGCCTTTAAATAGTTATGCATATAAAACTACACTTTTCACCTCAGCAGTGATGTCCAGGTGCACGACGAAGTGTTTGTTTGGGCTGGGTCTGAACAGCAGGTAGAGGAACCGGCCGGTGAGACCCAGAGACTGGCTGCTGGTTTTGGGAAGCAGGATGTAGTTACTGGCCGGCACGGAGCCACGGATCCGGAACACAGAACATTTCAGCTTCTTGTCCTATACATACATACAAACAACATATATTGAATGCTAATGAGAATCCTATGCAGCAACAACATTATATTATAGTTCAAAGAGAAAGGAATAAACCTCCTACCATGTATGTGGTGACGTCTCCCTCTTTGCTGACTTTCTTCCATTCTTCTATCTTCATGTGTTTGAAGATGTTTACGTACGGCTGCTGCCACAGAGCTGATGGAGAGACACACACACACACACACACACACACACACACACACACACAAAATCATCACTGCAAGTGTGCTGTACATTTAAAAGCATTGGGAGTTTTCAAACTGGGGGCCGCAAGGGAGAGCTAGGGGTCCATTGAAAAGTTTAGAGAACAGTGTAAAAAATAAATAATTAAAATATTTGGTTAAAATTATATTCAATTGTAAAATACTTTTTCTTAAAATAAATGTTTAAATAAATAAATAATAAAGTAAAAAAAGCTAACAGTACAGTAATGCAGTGAGTAGAAAAAAAATATGTTTAACTAAATATGTTTCTAATATATTTTACACATTTATAATGACTTTTTTATTTATTTTATAATATAAACTGGATATTTACACATGTAAATAAAGCTGGCTTTTACATTTCAGGATGGGGTGGTTATGGTATCTAAAAGATTGAAACACCCTGATATGGTATATAATGTGCACTTTATTGCACGGTATATTTTAAATTGTATCATATTGCATTGGACATGCTCTGCTGTACTGTATATTGTGCTATACTGTATCTTTCGTCTTTTAAAGAATAAATAACTCAGTCCAGATCCATATTACTCAGTGAAGTGATAAATAGGTAAAGTAATCTTACCTTTGGAAGACATTGTTTACTTCTCAGATCTCATTCACCTGTTGACAGCTAACGAACTGTAGCTCACAAACTACCAAAAAAAATCAGATGTCCAGAAAGGTTTGATTCACCCCTGCACCGTAGTTCATCTTCGTACAGATATTAATGTATGATTTTGTACATGTTGTGAGGGTTTTGCAGGTCTGCGAGTGTGTTTTGTTGTTGATGAACCGCTCGCGCCGCAGAGACCGCCACGACGCGTTCGAACGGCATGACGTGAGCCTACGTCATCAAGCCTAAAACTGTGAATCGCGGAGATAAAATATATTTTTATTTTATTTATAAGCATGTTTTAACAGTTATGGTAACATTTCATGTACATATACAGAAATCTAAAGGCGATGTTTGTAAAAAAAAATATATATATATATATTTTATTATTATTTTCTAAATAAATAAAAAAATCATTTAAAATTATCCATTTATGAGATCATTTTGAGATCATTATTATTATGATATACCAGACGTAAATAGTTCTACTTTAATTTCGCGAGACTGAACAGCCTCAGAAAACGCGTTTCCCATGTGTGATTTGTCCTTATTGGGCTTCCATAGGTGCGTTTGGCTGCTATAGTGACGAACACAGCAAACGACGCTTTGTGCAAGGCAAGAATTCCGCTTTTAAGCTAATTATCTCTATTTTTTTTTACATGATTTACGACTAAAACGGTAACAGTTTTGTTATAGTCCTCGATTGTCAGCATTTGTACATTAATTTGAGAGTGAAGAGTTAAAAGCCGACGACCAAGCTGTTATATGTTGAAATTAGTATATTTGCCCTTTACCAACATCTATCTATCTATCTATCTATCTATCTATCTATCTATCTATCTATCTATCTATCTATCTATCTATCTATCTATCTATCTATCTATCTATCTATCTATCTATCTATCTATCTATCTATCTATCTATCTATCTATCTATGTGTACATTAACAATAAAAGTGTATTGCTTTTAGTGGAATGTGTAATTTTCTTCTTGTCTAACAGGTGAAAGTCGTGTTTACTGCATTAAAAGACAGCAATCATGTCTTTTAAAGATCTGAGAAGTAAGTGAACCTAAACCTAAGGACTGCTGTGATATTTGTAGTCTGTGGTGTGTATGAGCATTTGTTAAAGACTTCTGATTTTGCAAATGTAGATTTTACAGAGATGATGCGAGCGCTCGGCTACCCTCGTCTCATCTCCATGGAAAACTTCAGATCTCCAAACTTTCCTTTAGTAGCTGAAATTCTCATCTGGCTCGTCAAGAGGTAATGCATATTAACATGTGCGAGGCTGGCAGAGAGAGAAATATGCATGAATATAAAAAAGATTATATTTTTATGTATTTTCCTAGATATGAACCCCTGATGGAAATTCCCAGTGATGTTGAGACCGAGTCAGACAGGGTGTTTTTCATCAAAGCCGTGGCCCAATTTATGGTAAACTACATTATTGTGTTACTAATAATCATGTGTTCATTTCGACTGTTTTGTCTCGTGTGGGGAAAAATGTTTCACGGTATTTGTAGAATTATCTCCATTACGCATATTTCTGAAGTAGGCGTGAGCTATCAAAGTACAGCATATGTTGAAGTCTCTGCATGTTCTCTGTGTTTCTCTAGGCCACCAAGGCTCATGTGAAGTTGAATCTTAAGCGTCTATATCAGGCAGATGGTTACGCTGTGAAAGAGATGCTGAAAATCACCAGCATCCTCTATAATGCCATGAAAACCAAAGAGAACGCCAGTGGTGACCAGAACAATGACGAAAACAGCAAGTTCAAGTTTGATCTGGGGTCAAAGGTAAATTGAGTTAGACGTATATATCATAAATTCTAACACAAGCAGTCTTCAAGAGGAGTTTTGGATGTTTTGTTTATGTGTGTGTGTGTGTGTGTGCAGATAGCTGATTTAAAGGTGGCACGTCAGCTGGGATCTGAAATTACAGCAAAGGGAGCCGCTCTGTTTGACCTGCTGGGGCACGAAGAGGACCTGAGAGAGAGCAGGGCTGCTGCAATAGCCCGACCGCTGGAGGTCACTGAGACCGAGAGAGCCCTGAGAGCGGCTATCAAAGACGTTACGGTAAAACACAGATCCTCGCAGGTTCACAAGATCCTGTTTTTCATGATATGATCGCTTCAGTATGCTTTAGATCGCTTTTGAATATTGCCAAAACATATATAGTTTATTATATGTAAACTAAGAGTAGTAATATATTAAAATAATTCAATAAAATAATTATAAATCATACCATTCCATCGATAACTGGTTCTTTAATATTCTTTATTTGATTTGATGTTTTTTATTATAATTGTTTTAGTCACAAATCACAATTCCTACCCGATAAAATATCGTACAGCTTGACATAACTAGAAATATTTATATTCATTATAAAAATGAATATATAGTTGTATTCATTTCCATGGCTTTTCCATAAACAATAATCATACTTTTAAAAAATTCCATCATATATCCATGTTTTTACAAGACTGTGGGAATTCTGGTCCTTAAATATAAATGACGGTTGCTGAAGGAATTAATTTAATAAGATATATAATCTTGATTTTTAGCTTATTTTTATCTCTGTCTCATATGAACATCTTTCTGACGCACACCAGAAACATGAACTAAAATACAGCGAATACTGGACACGCCTACTTTAAAAAAATCAACATTTCAATTATTTGACATTAAATGCATTATATAAGTCACTTTGGAATAAATCACAGCATGTTTCTTGATAAAGAAAAACGTGACTTTACAGTCCGGAAAAATACGGTAGGGGTAGGATATAGCAAATTATTTTGCGGACCCCCTGACACTTTGCTGGTCTAAAGGTCTACACAGAAGAAAGCCCTGTCTAGGCTCTGCCCGGTACAGGTTGTGTCGAGCCATTTGTTAGTCTGGTTGTTTGATGAGAAATATGAAATGTAGTTGCAAAACACGCGTTAAGAATCCGTACAGCTGTAGCAGCGCAGGACTATTATTCTGCTGTGTGGAACTGAGGAAGAATTGATGACGAAATAGTTTGATCTTCGGCTGACCAATCAGCAGAAAGGGGCGTATAATTACCGCCCACGTGTATATATCGAATATTCAAACTGTTTATTAATTTTTCTACCACTGAACGAAAAACAAAAAATCAAGCCGAAATCTCATTTTTCGTTTTTCTGGAAAAAAAACGATTCGTTTTTTTCGTTTTCTGTTTTTAATTAAAAGTGGATTTGGAATGAACAAAAAAGTACACGGACCTCTACCCAATAAAATATCGTACAGCTTGACATAACTAGAAATATTTATATTCATTATAAAAATGCCCTTTAAAGCTACACTGTGTGATATTTTCTCCCATCTGGCGGTGAAAAGGTATATGACCATCCAGTGTATTTTAGTTTCTGTTCCTCTCAATTCCGATTTCGTTTTAACTCCTACGATGGCTAAAATAGGTTAAAACCGGTAAAAACGCGAAAGGCGAAGCTTGAATTTACGGGTATGTCCCTCTTTGGCTAATGTACTTTCAAGATGGAGGGGCAACATGGCGACCACCGTTAGATCCCATTACCTTATGTATTTTCAATGGCATATTATAAACTTACGAGAATACTTTATTACTTGAAAGAAGTAAATATACATTAATGAGCACATATATTTTTGAAAGAACTAAGTGTTTTTAGCTAAGAATAAACTACAAAAGTTACACAGTGTAGCTTTAAGTTGTATACATTTCCATGGCTTTTCCATAAACAGAAACCACACTTTTTAAATATTCCATCATATATCCATGTTTTCCAAGACTGTGGGAATTCTGGTCCTTAAATATAAATGACTGTTGCTGAGGGAATTCATTTACAGTTTTTCTCAGTCGCTTTGGTACATTTCTCAGATCAGAATTGAAATTCTCAAAGCTACCTGTTCAATCTTCACATCATTGTGTCACTTGTGCACATCAAAAAAGCAGTTTCTCATTTCTTTGAACAAGTTGCAAATGCTTGTGTGCATCCATGCAAATGATTATGTACAATTCTCTGCTGTTTCCTACATTATCAGTTGCTTATGTCATGTTGATCAAAATGTATTATAATGGGTCTCTGTTGAATAGTCTCGCCCCCCACAACATTTAGGCATTAGTTCATAGCATAAGTATTTAAATGCAAAATGGTTGAACAAGTTGTCATAAAATGTCAAGCATATTTCTATACATTTCCATTAGACGTTCACATTTCTACTTTTGTTTTTCTGTTTTTTTTTTCTCTTTGTGCTA
Organism: Gobio gobio; assembly: GCF_949357685.1. Lineage (NCBI taxonomy): Eukaryota > Metazoa > Chordata > Actinopteri > Cypriniformes > Gobionidae > Gobio > Gobio gobio. The sequence continues at coordinate 38,605,055 of NC_137119.1, read as the reverse complement.
TGCAGTGCTTTCTTTTCCTTTCTGTATCGCAATGACATGGTCTGTCAACAAATTACAGTACAAACAGTAAAAGTGTAAATGTGAATCTTGTCCAGTCTCTTGCATTCAAACTCCCACATACACTAAGGTGTAACGTACAATTTACAATAATTGTCATCAAAATTTTAGCCATATTTACATCAGAACATCCCTCCAGAGTACAGTTATATTGACAACATGACTAAGCAATTTGACTGTCTTATCCGTACACAATGACACAAGGACTTGTCATTCTGATGGCACTGACATGTTCATTGACACAGATATGTACTTTTGAGAGATGAACTAAGGATTTTGAGGAAGAGACTGGCTTTTGCAGGTAATCCATGGTGTTTTGCTATTTGTACAAATTGTTTTGAGAAATGCACTTACTGTTTTGCAAATGTCGAGGATGATTCGAGAAATGTACCAAAGCGACTGAGAAAAACTGTAATAAGAAATATAATGTAACTTTACATCTTGATTTTTATGTTTTTTTAAACTGCCTGTACTGAGATATAACCTGAGGAAATCGTCCATAAATGTTCTTTGAAGGTTTGTTATGTCTCTAGAGGGCTACAAGAACTCAAAATCACTTTCTGTGTCAGGTCAGTTCTTGAAAAGCATGATTTGAGTGCATTCATTGAGGAGCGTGCTTGAATTATTTACCAAGCAGAAGAGCAGGAGGAACATCTTTGGAGAATTGTGATGGTATTTTGTGTACTGAATGCTTGTTTGTCTGTGTTCAGGAGAGCATCCAAACGACGAAGGATCTGCTCAATAACGTATCGTCAGATGAGGCCAGTCTGGAGGCCAAAATCGAGAAGAAGAAACAGGACCTGGAGAGAAACCAGAAGCGTTTACAAACTCTACAGAGCGTGCGGTGAGCTGCTACTCTGGCATTTCACTATCATTGATATACTATTATCATTTTTTGTTCATATTTTGAATTACATTTATTTGAATATTTTCTGCTTCTATTTATTTATATTTTAATTTAAGTTAGTTTTAGTATTTTTTTTATTTTTTTTTATTTTTATTAGTTTAAAAAATATATATATGTTTATATAATTTTTATAAAGTTTTTAAGGGTTAGTTCACCCTAAAATTAAAATTCTCCCATGAATTACTTGCCCTCGAGTCATCTTAGGTGTATATGACATTCTTCTTTCAGATGAACACAATCAGAGTTATATTAAAAATGTCCTGACTCTTCCAAGCTTTGTAATGGCAGTGAATGGTTGCTTCATTTTTAAAGTCCATAAAAGTGCATCCATCCATCATATAACTGCTCCACACGGCCCCGGGAGGTTAAGGGGATAAAGGCCTTCTGAAGCTTCCACCAGATCGACTTCCGTATTCAATTTACGGAAAAAGTGTAGTGCCTCTCGCAGTTCAAAACGCTTACGCCAGTTACGCTTTTTTCCGATCTGGCAGAAGCTAGTCATTCTAGTCTATAAAGTTTTAAATATGGATATTTTTCTTACACAAACCCATCGCTTCGCTTCAGAAGGCCTTTATTAATTAGGATGACTTGAGGGCGAGTAAATCATGGGATCATTTTCATTTTTGGGTAAACTAACCCTTTAAGTTTGAGTTATTTTAGTACTTCAACTGCAACTTTTTTAATGGTTTTAGTTTTAGTTAATAATCCTTGCTGCACAAAATATACTCAGACAAATGCACAAACTCTCTCTATCACTGTGTTTCAATATGTAGTCCAGCGTTTATGGATGAATACGAGAAGATCGAGGAGGACTTGCAGAAACAGTACCAGACGTATGTGGAGAAATTCCGTAACCTCAGCTTCCTGGAGCAGCAGCTAGACGACTTTCACAGAGCCGAGCAGGAGCGCTTCGAGGTACAATCAGTGGAAGTTACGGGTGTAATGGCACACAGAAGTCACGCTTCGGTATACATACCTCGGTTTAGTGGTCACGGTTCCATTGTTGGGGTAACGCATTACAAGTAACTTGAGTTACGTAATAATATTACTTTTTCCTAGAAACTAGTAAAGTAACGCATTACTTTTCAAATTTACAACAAAATGTCTGAGTTACTTTTTCACATTCATTTGACTGACAGCTCTCCTGCCCCCATGTTGAGAAAAATAAGTGCAGAGGCGTTGTGTGTGAACATGATGGTTATTGTAGTTCTATTATAGTGAGCATTTATTTATCTCACTTGCGCAATAAAGATTCTGTACTCCTCAAAATGAATAAAATCAGTCAAATGCAAAATCAAAGTACTATGCAAACCTCCAATAATTAAATGTTAAATAAAACAACTATTTTTATGCATAATGTACCTTTATATTTAATTAACCAATGTCTTGCTGCTGAAAAATTTATGAAAATTCCTAGTTTTTTTGTTTTTATTGGTAAAACTTTTTTCTCCTGCATCCTATTCTACCATTATCCAGAATGGCAGCAGAGCTGCGCCCTCTACTGTTCATGCGTGAATTAGCATTTTTACTTCAGCCTGATGCTGCGTTCACACCAAACGCGAATAGAGCGTCAAAATCGCGTCTAGTTTCACGCGTGAACATTTTGAATGCATTTGCGCGTCCGCGGCGAATTGGATGCGCGTAGAAATCGAGCGCTGGAAGCGGAATTGACGCGCGTTCAAGGCACTCCAGGAGAAATGTGTCATAAAACACCACTCTGCCTATTTTCATTTTCATTAAAAATATATATTAAGCATTAATAGCCACACAAATGTGGTCCAGGCAACTCCTACATTATCTTCACTACATGATTATTTAAATATCCTTAAAATATAAAGTTATTAAACTTCTCTTTGCCCTCAGTCAAAACGATTTGGCAGAAAACAAATGATAGATTCATGAGAGCAAAGCTCGGCCGTTAGATCCACACAAGACGAACCACTACAGCACATCAGAGCCAGCGGCAGACGGCAGAAGGACTGGCCAAGGAAAGGCTGCTCTCGCCGAGGTTATGAGCGGTGATCGCCTGGATCTCACAACTCCAAAAACACAAGATAATTTTTTTAAATAGGCGCTCTTTATAAATAAACCACAGATTTGAGCTTTAAACAACTACATTCTCACCTGAAAAAGTCTTTAAAACTACATTTTGTGACACAAGTACTATTTTTAAATTATGCAGGGTTTCTCATGATGTCACTTTACCACGTGACCGCAGCGAGCAAGCCCCATGATTGGTTAACGCGGCGCGAATTGACGCCAAAGTTCAAATTTTTCAACTCTGGCGTCAGACGCGAATTCGCTTCAAACGCGTGAATGCACAAAAGCACCATTCGCGTGTAACGCGCAAGACGCTCAATTTCGCGTTTGGTGTGAACGCAGCATCAGGCATATTTTTTTTCAATTTTGGTATGAAGAGACAAAAATATAACTTTTGCACAAAAATATAACTTTTTTGTTATAAAAAAACAAAAAAAACAAAAAAATGAGCCCAGCCCCAGGTGAGAAAAAGTAACACAAAAGTAACGTAACGCATTACTTTTCTTAAAAAGTAACTAAGTAACTCAATTAGTTGCTTTTTAAGGGAGTAACGCAATATTGTAATGCATTACTTTTCAAAGTAACTTTCCTGCAACACTGCACGGTTCGATACGAGTTCAGTACAATAGACCCTTTTACAGCCCACGTGATCAAATAGTTGCGCGCGCATTTTGGCAACGGAAGTGGTGTTGTTCCCCAGTGGTTCTAACGTGTTAGCAACTCCGAAAGTTTATCAAAGCGGTTTCCCAGCATCAAAATGTGTGGCTGTTGCGTTTTCGGTTGCACTAATCGATATTCTACCAATGGGCTTACGTTTTATAGGATTCCGACAGGATCACGGCCGTTTCAGACATAATAAAAACTGCTCGCGTTATGCTGTGAGGACGTAGTTCTCTCGTTGGTTGATTATTATGGCGTTCCGAAGGGTTCTTTAATATGACTTTCGGCAGACCCAGACGACACGTTTATTGAGACGAGTGCATGTTGCAAAGTCATATTAAAGAACCCTTCGGAACGCCATACACAATTGACTTTCTCTTCACTCATTCCTCTCAATGAACGTGACATTCAGGGTTGCCAGGTTTTCACAACAAAACCCGCCCAATTGCTACTCAAAACAACTGGGGGGGGGGGGGGGGGGGGGGGGTTAAATATGTGTTTTTTTTGGCATGGTTGCCTACTAAAATTCGCATTCCCGGGGCTAAATATCATATAATTGGGGTCGCTTCAACCCGCGGACATGAAAAACAGCTCGTGGCAACAGTGATGAAGTAGCCCAATACCGAGGGAAAACCGAGGACTTGGCAACACTGTATTTGCGTCTGTCTTATGCCGTGACATCTGCGTCTGTGATTTTATTTGAGTGTGTAAATGCGTGTGTGAATTATTGTTTAATCCCACAAAGATAATATTTGGCGCCTATTTATATATATATTATTGGGGTTGTTATTGTAAATAACCCAAGCCTCATACATCGTTGTCTTGTGTCCTTGTCTTTGACTAGGGAGAATTTCTGACACAAAACTCCGAGTCTATGTCATGGTGACGTTCTGTACATGCCCACAGACAACGTATTCATAAGCATCCAGTGATTTATATGCTCGTGATTTCTCTCGGGTGTACACGTTCGGTTTCTCAACTAAATACGTGTATATATCCGGCCATGTATATTTGGCCATCTGCTAACGTCTTCTATCCACTCCACTATAGTACACGGATCTGGTAGCTGAATACCATTTGATAAAATCAACTTTTTAAAATAACTTTCTCTGTCTGTGTTGCTTAATCCGCTCGCGTAGCTTGACAAGCTGCTGATTCTCGCCATAGTTTGTTGCCAAAATGCGCGCGCATACGTTGCTACGTCATCATTGTGTACAAACAGTAAAAGGGTCTATAGGATAAAGCAACAAATCCTCAATGCTAGGTTTTTTTTCATTTATTTCAAACAGGCAGTAGTGCGAATTACAGTTTGTTACACCTAGCGGCATTTAGTCACCTAGTTGGTACAGTACAGACTTCTAACAGTACACATAATGCATTGGTCGTATTTTTTTGAAGGGCTGATAAAAAAGGTATTTGGACACAATAAGCTACAAAACTGAAAAGCATCTCTTGTGTTATAAAACACACAATAAATAGAATTATGAAAAATGAAAGAGAAGGAGAAAAGGAGCCTATTTCACCTTTCAGACAGCGAGTGAAGCGGCACCTGAGGCTTCCCATTTCCAGGACACGCATATTTCATGAATATTTAATTTCATGACTGTAGCAGTGAGACTTCCACGATGCAAATCGGCACAATGCCAAATGATGATGTCTCATTATAACAGTGGAAACAACTTAAAATACACTGTCACTTATGGTCATATCATACAGATTAGAGTAAGACATAATTCGAAAATGTGTACACTATGTGTAAACAAAACATAGTGCTTTTGTGAAATAAAGAAAACAGACAGGATGCCGCTTTCTGCCTTCTTGGTTCCTTTCCGTGAAGTTAGTGGAGCACGTCACAAAAATGAATCGAAACTCAGCGTATAGGCTACTATCAAGCTCTTGCGTGCCATCTGAACACTTGTTTTGGGTTGGTGCGTTGATCTTCTTCTTCTGCTCTTTTTCCTGTTGTGCCGGTTAGCAAACAGCATTGCATTACCGCACACGCCCCCTTCTGGATTGGAGTGTGGATCGCCTGTGACTGCCTGTATTCATTAGGCCCTATTTCAACGATCTGAGCGCATGGTCTGAAGCGCATGGCGCTGGTGCACTTAGGGCCCGTCTGAATCCACTTTTGCTAGTTTAATGATGGAAAAGATGGTAGACGCGCCAGACGCATGGTCCAAACGGGTTGTACCTAGGCTGAATCCAAAATCGCCTCCTAAACCCTCAATCACTATTCCCTACTTTAGTCCACTAATACAGTTCACTTGAAGGAGTGAATGAAAACGAGTGAGTGAATTCGGACAGTCGCTGTGTGTAAACACGTTATTGCGGTGCATTGTAGTGCTGAATGAGTGCACTCAATAACGTCCACTATGGTTTCGGACACCACTACAAATGGCTGTCCCTTCAAATAGTGCCCTATTTAAGGGTAAAGGGGATGATTCAACCCTAGTCTTGGGTGTGTTTTGGGTGTAACGTGCAATAAACCAATCAGAGTCTCATCTCCCATTTCCTTTATAAGCCAGTTGCGCTCGCACCATGGCGGATTCGCTGTTTACATGGAGGAATTTGCGAGCGGAAAGACTGAACGCTTCTCCAGAGAGGAATCCTTTTATTTTTAATATTTAAACATGTTTGTGTGCTGCTGTGTGTGTAATAAGCAGAGTGTACGTGCATTGTGCACCCGCCTATAGGCGCATATTACTAACACGCCCTTTAAATAACACAAATCATACTGCACTGTTGCAGTGTACAATACTGTTGGTCAATGGCGCAGTCTTTTTCGGTTCCTCAAAATAGCAACGTGCCAACAATGCGCCTGAACACACCCTGTTTTTAGACCAGCACACCCAGGGGTGAACAGATGGGTGTGAGTGCATTTCTGTTTAAACAACGTGGAACTGAATGTGAAAATGATAACTGCTTCGGGCTGAAACTAGCGAGAAACACTTGCGTATGATAGGGCCTATCGTCTGACTGTATGCACTGAACCGTGACAGTTCGGGATGAACATGTACCGTTACACCCCTAGTGGAGGGGTATCTTAACTTCTCTTTGGTGCTCATATGATATGAGGCTTGTACCTAAACCTCATCATTTCATTTGTCCAGCTAAATATACAAATAATAAAGGACAACAATGACCGAAACTGATGAAACCTCAAGAACATGTCATATTTCACCCAAATTCACTTCAAAAAGTCAATGCTGATGATTCCCTAATTAATCCTTTGGCCGTTTTCTTCCAGGAAGCAGAAATGACTATGAAAATGAGACAAAACAAATTAAAAGAAGAGGAGAAGAGACTCATGAGGAGTGGAGGTGGGTCACGCACACTCAAACACACACATTTGAACTTGATGCAGAAACTGATTTCGTCAATTATAACATTCCATTCAACCAGTCAGGGACAAGGGACAAGTTTAGGCTTACAACCAGGGTTAGGTGCTTCTACGTCAGTGTTATTCACCATCATTTCCCTCTGATTTTAGGGATAAATTATGGGAAGGGTTAGGTTTAGGGGTAGGGAAATGGTTAAGACTAAATTTTCAGACAGGAATGCTGTTCCAGGATTAACAAAATGTTGCCATGTTGACCCAGGAAAGCGTCCAACTTTGCAAAATCAGGACCTGTGTCAAAGATCTCACAGGTTCTCTTCCTCTGTAGCGAAAGATGAAGACTCAGATGTGGACATACCAGAGGATGAAGGATCTGACAGCGACATAGATGACGGACAGCAGCCCAGACCACACCTCGCACGACACGCCCAGATATCAGGTGAAGGAAGACGTTCAGCATATAATCTGCTGCCCCACACACACACACAGTATTTCTGATTGTACTTGATCTATGTTTGTGTGTGTCTGCAGGTCGAGGTGGCGCGCGGTTCGTTGGCAGTATGAGGGGAGAAGAAAGTGAAGAGGTGAGAACACACACATTCACATACATAATACATCATACCGACCAAAACAATGCTATTTTAGTATTATTTTTTTTTTTATAATTTATTAATATTTTTTTAATTAGCTTTAGTTTTAAAAATGTTATTTTATGTGCATTTGTCAGTTTTTTGGTAACACTTTACAATAATGTTCCATTTGTTAACATGGAACTAACAATGAAACTTAATTTCTTAATCTTAGTTCATCTTAAAGTCAACATTTACTAATAGTTGTATATGTTAATATTATGTAATGGACCTGAGTGAACATGAACCGAGATTAAGAAAGATGAATAAAATCTGTAACAAATGTCTTGCTCATTGTTAGTTAATTTTAGTTTAAAGGGACACGCCACTATTTTTGAAAATAGAATAGGATTTGAAAATCCCCTAGAGTTAAACAGTTGAGTTTTACCTTTTTTGAATCCATTCAGCCGATCTCCGGATCTGGCGGTAGCACTTTTAGCATAGCTTAGCATAGATCATTGAATCTGATTAGACCGTTAGCATCTCGCTCAAAAAATGACCAAAGAGTTTCAATATTTTTCCTATTTAAAACTTGACTCTTCTGTAGTTACATCGTGTATTAAGACCGACGGAAAATGAAAAGTTGCATAAAATCATTGCGCCGCTGCACTCATGGTACAGCACAAAGTTCCTTGATTATTACGCAGGAATGAGAGAATAGTTCATAGCCATATCGGCCAAGAAAATCACAACTTTTCATTTTCCGTCGGTCTTAGTACACAATGTAACTACAGAAGAGTCAAGTTTTAAATAGGAAAAATATCGAAAGTCTTTGGTCATTTTTTGAGTGAGATGCTAACGGTCTAATCAGATTCAATGATCTATGCTAAGCTATGCTAAAAGTGCTACTGCCAGATCCGCAGATCGGCTGAATGGATTCAAAAAAGGTAAAACTCAACTGTTTAACTCTAGGGGAGCTGGAAAATTTTCAAAAATAGTGGCGTCCCTTTAATGCATTAACTGGCGTTAACTAATGGAACCTGATTTTAAAGTGTTACCTTTTTTGCTTTCATTGATTTCGGTTTTAGTAATTTAAATACCTCAAACTATTTCAGTTAGTTGCCAAGGCAACATTTTTTAAGTTAAAGTTTTTAATTTACGCTTAATTTTTTTTCTCCAGCTTTATTTCAGTTACTGAAAACGATTTTCAATAGTTTTAGTTAAAGGGTTAGTTCACCCAAAAATGAAAATTCTGTCATTAATTACTTACCCTCATGTCGTTCGACACCCGTAAGACCTCCGTTCATATTCGGAACACAAATGAAGATATTTTAGTTGAAAGCTGATGGCTGAGAAAGGCTTCAGATAGGCAGGCCTTCATTGGCATTCAGTACATTAATACTCCCAAGACGCATAAAAGGCACTCAAAACATCGTTACAAAGCCCATCTCACCACAGTGACTCTACAATAATTTTACGATGCGACGACAATAGTTTTTGTGCGCAAAAAAAAAATCAAAATAACGGCTTTATCCAACTTGTTCTTGTCTTCCGTGTGTGCCTCCACGACGCATGCGCGAGAATATGACGCAGATCCGGCGTTCGGACACATGACCCAGAAGCCATTTGTTTACAAGCAGAGGAAGACGCGCGTGTCTAAGCTGTTGAATTCTACATTGATCCTGCTTTAGGTCTCGGCGTAGTTCTCAAAATGGGACTAAAGTGCGCATTTCATGGATTCCCGAACGCCGGATCTACGTCATATTCTCGCGCATGCGTCGTGGAGGCACACACGGAAGACAAGAACAAGTTGGATAAAGGTGTTATTTTGATTTTTTTTTTTGCGCACAAAAACTATTGTCGTCGCATCGTAAAATTATTGTAGAGCCACTGTGGTGAGATGGACTTTGTAACGACGTTTTAAGTGCCTTTTATGGGTCTTGGGAGTGTAAATGTACTGAATGCCAATGGAGGCCTATCTGAAGCCTTTCTCAGCATCAGCTTTCAACTAAAATATCTTCATTTGTGTTCCGAATATGAACGGAGGTCTTACGGGTGTCGAACGACATGAGGGTGAGTGATTAATGACAGAATTTGTATTTTTGGGTGAACTAACCCTTTAACAATAGCAACACTGAACCAACTTTTTCCTCGTTTATTCTGTTATATTCTTCAGAGTTTTCAGATTATTTAGCCAATCATGGTTTCCAAGCTCTGTGGCTTTCTTGTCTTTTTTTTCACATTTCCCTGTTTTTCCTCCATGATCTTACACAACTTCTCTACACTGTATAAGCCACAAGCTCTCATTTCATTCACTTCCTTTTCACTCCATCTCTCTTTCTCTTCCTCTGCACTCGTTCTTCAAGCCCAGAGTAAAGGAACGAGCTCGTCTATCCGGCAGCGGCCGGAAGCAAAAGAGAAAGGTGGTGTGTGTGTGTTTGATTGTGTGTATGCGCCAGTGTTATTTATATACTATTATAGGGATAGTTCACCCAAAAATGAAAATTCTGTCATCATTTACTCACTCACATGTCGTTCCAAACCCATAAGACTTTCGTTCATCTTCAGAACACAAATAAAGATCTTTTTGATTTCTGTCCATCCATTGACAGTTACGTAACTACCACAAAAAACATAATTTACCACTTTATTTACTAAATATTAATCTCCAGCGCACGTTCAGATTTCATCAAAAATATCTTCATTTGTGTTCTGAAGATGAACGGAAGTCTTACATGTTTGGAACGACATGAGGGTGAGTAATTAATGACAGAATTATAGTTTTGGGTGAACTAACCCTTTAAGGCCTGTTCACACCAAAGACAATAACTATAACAATAACGATGAAGATAAAAATCTTTCTAAATATAGTCCACACTATAACGATAATGACAACAATATCATAGAAATCACTTTCACAACGATTTTTTCCTGTCGATGAACTATAAAAACATGACAGCCAATCAGAATCTACCACCTTTATAGAGCTCGAGCATTTAAAGCGGCAGACGACAAAACTGCAGATATTGTGCATTGGTGTGGATGCTAATATAGTTATCATTCTTTGTGTTGTGTACTGGCCTTGGTAGTATTTATTAATATTTAGAATTAGCTTTTATTTTTACAATTTCATTTTAAAGGTGCACTATGTAACATTTTTTTTAGTAAAATATCAAAAAAACACTAGGCAGTGTTATATATATTTTGTTCAGTTGAGTGCTTACAATATCCCAAATGTTTCCAACTATTTGTAAATCGTGAGAAATTGCTATTTTAACCAATGAACCGGGACGTGTGAGGGCGTCGCCTGTCGATGGCGTCATATCTGCGTTACCCTCGGTTTACTGTTTTATTTTGCAGAAACGCTTTACTCTCACTGCAGTGTGAACAAGTGTCATAGCAGCCGCAGAGAGAACGCACAGAGTAACGTCATAACATAATTTTCAACAACCTCAGATGTGTCTAATATGATAATCAGAGCTGCGTTACCTCATACTCATGACCGGAAAAGTGGGAATGGTGACTGTGTCATAATAAAAGTCCCGCTGCTCGCGAGGTGTGTGTTGCGTTCATCTTATTAACAATCACTCCAGCAGCCTTGCTCAGCTCCTGCTCTGCTTCATTCTACAGTAACATTAATAATCGCATCCATGAAAACATGATTTCTGCCCAAGTCCTATCCCGATTCTTTCCCACCGGCTGTGAGGAGAAGACCACATGTCCCAAGATTCTGCGCTCAAACGTGGCGTCATCAAACTACGCCTTTGTTTTGAACAGGCGACCTCTAGTGGACGGAAAAGTTACATACTGTAGCTTTAAATTTTGTGATTTTTGTCAGTTTTAGTAATTTTAGTACGCAAACAGTTTCAGTTTTATTTCATTATTTATATTTTATAAAATAGCTTTATTTAATTTGGCAAAATAGTTTTTTTGTTTAATCTATCAACAACAACACTGGCGTGTTTGTGTGCGAGTGTGAACTCCTGGACGTTCTTATAATTGATAATAATAATTCTGAATTGGGGATATTGATTGAGCCTCGTTCCAATTACCATCCACTGACCGCTGGGTGTGTCTTCTGTTATATAATTCACATTGTGCTTTGGTTTGCAGTCAGACGACAGTGAGATTGACGTAGATGATGATGATGAAGATGCTGACGAAGATGAGGAGGGGGAGGAAAACGAGGATCTGGATGAAGATAATGACAGTCTGGAGGGCTCCTCTGCCAAACCCGGGCGGTCAAAGCGATCACTGCACCCACAAATCCTTGAGGAGAGCGACAATGATTTTTAACATATATACGTAAAAACATTAATACGCTAACATGGAAAAATATTGAATTTCTTTTCATGAATCAATTATGTAAACTGCTGCAAACTGAATGTGACAATTTACATATGACATGGAGAAAAGTAAATATATGTAAATACCAAAATGTAATTTCCAATATATGAATATATCTTATGGTTTGTATTCGAGTGTAGCTGCCTGTTCAAATCCCTCTACAATTCTCAGTTATTTGGATTAATTTGAGTGAAAGTTCAACAAAATTGTTGTATTGCGTGTTTTATTAAGGCAACATCTCCGTCAGTGCTGTTTTATAAAATAAGCATTTATTATTACACAACTTTAATACATACATTTATTAATACAACACAAATATTTACATCAATAAGACTCGAAATAAACGTGTTTTTGAACATATGCTTTTGTAGGTGTGCTAGATATCCACCACACAATCTGGTGCACCAGCTTTGATGGCGTCTGAGACGACCTTTGCCCCCGACTCCCCGATGCCGTTACCCTGGAGACTGAAGCAGAAAAACATGACACACGTCAAAGCCCAATCACACTCATCTGAAATGTGCCATTGACTGCAAAATATGAATAATCGCAGCTTCACCCACTGCAAAATATTCACCACTCGTGACACTCTGTGGTTGCACCTCTCACACACAGACGGTGGTTCACACATACACACACACACAGACTGACTTGATGTAGGTGAGCTGATGGTTTCCTCTCAGCGCAGTCGCGATGAAGATCGCTCCGTCCATCCCCAGAGAATTCTCCTGTAGACTACAGACACGTACGCTATTTTAACATTCGAGCAAATGCAGCCTTGATGAGCAGAAGAGACTTCTTTCAAAAACATTCAAAACTCTGAATTACTACAAACTTTTGACCAGTAGTGTATATGTTCTGTAAATGTTAAAAGTTAACCCCAAACAAAAGCATGGGTACTATACTGGATACCAGCCGCAGTTCTGCAAAGCATGAGTTTCACTAACACCTGTCAGATGTGTTTAGATTAGGGTGTAGGAACATAGAGGGGAAATAATGTGCTGTTTGTAGACATACTTCAGACTTCTCAAACCCCTGTTGTTCTTCAGAGAGCTGGAAAACGCCTTCGCTCCTTCCATCCCGATGGAGTTGCCACGCAGACTAAAACAACAACATAAATACTGGATGAATGGTTGGATGGATGGATTAACAGAACAATGGAGGGATGAATTAACAATGGATGGATGAATGGATAAACAGAACAATGGATGGACAGATTAACAGAACGATGCATGGATGAACAGAACAATGGATTGATGGACGAACAGAACAATGTATGAATGGATAAACAGAATAAAGGATGGGTGGATTAACAGATGATGATGGATGGATGGATGAATTAACAACAATGGATGAATGGATGATAAACAGAACAATGGATGGATGGATTTTCAGAATGATGGATGGATGGATGGATTAACATATGGATGGATAGATTAACAGAACAATGGATGGATGGATTAACATATGGATGGATAGATTAACAGAACAATGGATGGATGGATGATAGATAAACAGAACATTGGATGGATAGATGGATTAACAGAACAATGGATGGATAAACAGATGGATGGATAGGTTAAAACAACAATGGATGGATGGATGGATTAACAGAACAATGGATGGATTACCAGATGGATGGATAGGTTAAAACAACAATGGATGGATGGATAGATTAACAGATGGATGGATGATAGATAAACAGAACAATGGATGGATGGATGGATTAACCGAACAATTAATAGATGGATGGATGGATGGATGGATGGATTAACAGAACGATGGATGGATGGATTGAATTAACAGATGGATGGATGATAGATAAACAGAACAATGGATGGATGGATGGATTAACCGAACAATTAATAGATAGATGGATGGATGGATGGATGGATTAACAGAACGATGGATGGATGGATGGATGGATGGATAGATAGATAGATAGATAGATAGATAGATAGATAGATAGATAGATAGATAGATAGATAGATAGATAGATAGATAGATAGATAGATAGATAGATAGATAATAGATGGATGGATGGATGGATGGATGGATGGATGGATGGATGGATGGATGGATGGATGGATGGATGAAGACTCACTCTAGTGTATGAAGGGTTTCATTGATCACCAGAGCGTTGGCTAGTGCAACAGCCCCTGATTTTCCTGCTGATACACCCTGAAGACTATAAAACACACACACACACACACACACACACACACACACACACACACACACACACACACACACACACACACACACACAGGTCAGACACAACCAGCTTCAACAAACAGCCATGAAATATGAAGAAAGCCGGAGTGAGACTCACTAGAGCACAGTGAGAGAAGAGTTTGACTCCAGAGCAGAGGCCAGAGCAATGACCCCATTATCACCGAGAGCGTTCTCCTGCAGACTGAGAGGAAAACACAACACACACACACACACACATCACTACACAACGAGCACTTCTTACAAATAAAGCTTCATCCCAACAAGAAGCAGCGAAGAACATTTAAAAACATCTAAAGAACATTTAGTGCAATGGATGTTAAAGGTTCTTCACGGGACCAAAGATGCAAATAAAGAACCTTTATATTAAAGAATGAATGTAAGGTGCTTCACTATTGAAGAACCTTTTCTTTTTTTAAATGTGGTGTAAATGAGAAGACAAAGAGTTTGTTTGCACAGGATCAGACTGATAGAGGCTGTGAGGGTGTAAATGGATCTTACTCCAGCAGCTGAATGCAGGCGTTGCTCATGAGAGACTGAGCTAAAGCTTTAGCCGCTCCAGCCTTCATGAAGTTCCACTGGAGACTGAAACACACACACACACACACACACACACACACACACACACACAGCATGACCTCACATCCTGACTAAGATGATATCATTTCCTGACTGCCAGTCACAGTTGATCTTTAAGATTGTCATTAGTTGGTCTGTGTTGTGTTAAGGTCAGTTTACTCACTGTAAGGAGGTGATGGCTCTGTTGACCCTCATGGCTTCAGCGATGGCGGTCACTCCCTCATCATGGAGAAGATTAGCGGTCAGACTTTAACACAAACACAGATACACGCTTTGTAACATGTTCAGGTCAATGAAAAGTGTTGCATCATGAAGAAGTGAGTTGTGAGGATAACACAAGCTCAATAGACGGTGACACACAGAATAAAGACTTTCATTTTAAACGACTTTGTGAATCAGATGCTTTAGTTTTGTGCTAAGAAATTATCTATAATCATTTGATTAATGGTCAGCACACATATTTCTTTTTTTTTTACTAAACTCTTAATTGGGGAAAAAACTCTCAAGTTAGATAATCTGACAATATCTCTACATAATTCTCACAAAATAGTGTTTACAAAAATGACTATATGAACTATATACACATTTATAAAGCTAATTACTATTACTGCAGACTATAAAATATTTAATATTATTTAATAAATAAATATTATATATAATATTTATTTATTAAATAAAACATTTTATTAAATACTATATATATATATTTTAACTTATATGAAATATTTTTATTGAAAATTCTATATTTGTATTATAAATAAATGTGTTAAGGGTTTTTATATATATTAATAAATAAATATATACAGTGTATATATATATATATATATATATATATATAGTATATATATATAAAATGTATTTTATTTTACTTAGTAAATATTTATAATAATTTATAATATTTATAATAAATATCTATAATAATTTATAATATTTATAATAATATTTATAATATTAAAATATCTATAATTGATTAAAAATATATATATTTATAATATAATACATATGTATAAATATTCTATATATACTGTATGTGTATATATATACACACACACACACACACACACACACACATACACACACACACACATACATACATACGTATATACAATGTAATCCATTCATACACGCTCTAAAAAATGCTGGGGTTGAAAATAGACTAACCCAGCAATTGGGTTGTTTTAACCCAGTGGTTGGGTTAAATGTTTGCTTAAAACAACCAAATCGCTGGGTTAGTCTATTTTCAACCCAACTTGGGGCATTTTTTAGAGTGTGTATGAATGGATTACATTGTATATATATATATGTATGTGTGTGTGTGTGTGTGTGTGTATATATATAGCAATATATATATATATATATATATATATATATATATATATATATATATATATATATATATATATATATATATATATATATATATATATATATATATATATATATATATATATACATACATATATACACACATACAGTATATATAGAATGGATGCATGTATTTATACATATGTATTATATTATAAATATATTTAATATTTATTATATATTTTAATATTATAAATATTATTATAAATATTATAAATTATTATAGATATTTATTATAAATATGATAAAGTATTATAAATATTTACTAAGTAAAATAAAAGACCATATATATACATATATATATATATATATACATATACATACAATAGTCTTTTACGGTTTAAAAAAATAAATAATTAATAATGACTACATTTATATACAGTGTATATATATACACTGTATATAAAGTCCTCATTTAGACTAATTAAACTGTGTGTGTACTTACTCAAGTTCTCTAAGACAAGTGTTGACTTTTAAGGCTTTGGCGATGTCTTTGGCACCAGAAACTCCTATTGAATTCTCCCTTAGACTGCCAGCAAATATACACACAAAAACAGCATTATTACTTAGCCAGAACATACGTTTAATACTGTGGTGTTTGAAATCGGCATGTATTGACATACTTCAGACAGCTGAGTCCTCGGTTCGACTGAAGAGCGTATGAGAGCGCTTTAATGCCTCTGTCACTCACAGAGTTACTCTGAAGACTAAACCAGAAACAGAGACATTCATTCAGAGAGGTGCGTCTGTAGTGGATTGCTTGAAATGAACTTGCGAACTGATTGTGTTTTACCTGAGTGTGTGGAGAACGTGGTTGACCTTAAGCGCTTGAGCCAGAGCCACTGTTCCCAAATCACCCAGATGATTGCTGGACACACTGCAGAAACATTCACACACACACACACACACACACACACACACACACACACACACACACACACACACACACACACACACACACACACACACACACACACACACACACACACACACACACACACACACACACACACACACACACACACACACAGAATTATTCTCAACAGGGAGTTTCATCTGTCCGTTAATCCTTCAATCGGACACTTGAGGATCTTACTTGAGATCCTGTAGAGTTTGATTCTTTGTGAGTGCGTCTGCGATTTTTTTCACTCCTTCTGGTCCGATGCCGTTCTTCTGAAGACTGCAATGCAAGAAGATTTGTGTTTATGATGCTCTGTTAAAGCACACACACACACACTGAAACACAGACTCACTTGAGTGTGGTGAGCTTTCGGTTTGATTGAAGAACCTCCGCCAGCGCACGAGCACCTTCGTCCTCTATGTGGTTACTCTGCAAACTACATGAATCAACACACACACACACACACACACACACACACACACACACACACACACACACACACACACACACACACACACACACACACACACACACACACACACACACACACACACACACACACACACATGCTCATATATGTGCACAAACACATACAAATAAATACGTAAGGACGTAAATTTACAGTTTTATGACTTTAATTTATTGCATTAAAAATACAACCCCAAATCAGAAAAAGTTGGGACAGTATGGAAAACGCAAATAAATAAAAAAAGAAGTGATTTCTAAATTTACTTTGACTTGTATTTCTTTGCAGACAATATGAACACAAAATATTTCATGTTTTGTCTGGTCAACTTCATGTCATTTGTAAATATGCATCCTTTCCTGTCATTCAGACCTGCAACACATTTAAAAAAAAGTTGGTACAGGAGCAATTTAGGGCTAGTAATGAGGTAAAATGGTTAAATAATGATGTGATTTGAAACAGGTGATGTCAACAGGTGATTGTAATTATGATTTGGTACAAAAGCAGCATCCAAGAAAGGTCTAATCCTTTAGGAGTAAAGATGGGCCGAGGATCGCCAGTTTGCCAACAAATACGTGACAAAATTATTGAAATGTTTAAAAACAATGTTCCTCAAAGAAAGATAGGAAGAGATTTGGATATTTCACATTCAACAGTTCATAACATAATTAAAAGATTCAAGGAATCTGGAGGAATTTCAGTGCGTAAAGGACAAGGGCGCAAGCCTAAGCTGAACAATCGTGATCTCGGATCCCTCAGGCGGCACTGCATCAAGAATCGTCATTCATCTATAAGCGATATCACCACATGGGCTCAGGACTACTTTGTCAAACCTTTGTCAAGTACCACAATATGTAGTTACATCCACAAATGCCAGTTAAAACTGTACTGTGCCAAAAGGAAGCCCTATGTTAACAGTGTCCAGAAGCGCCGTCGACTTCGCTGGGCTCGGAGGCATCTGGGATGGACCATCACACAGTGGAAACGTGTACTGTGGTCAGATGAATCAGTATTTGAGGTATTTTTTGGGAGGAATGGACGCTGTGTGCTCCGGACCAAAGAAGAAAAGGATCATCCAGACTGTTACCAGCAACAGGTCCAAAAGCCAGGGTCTGTCATGGTATGGGGTTGTGTCAGTGCCCTTGGCAAAGGTAACTTGCACTTCTGTGAAGGCACCATTAATGCTGAAAAGTATATAGAGATTTTGGAGCATAATATACTGCCATCTTTTCCAGGGACGTCCATGCATATTTCAACAAGACAATGCAAAACCACATTCTGCACACATTACAAAGTCCTGGCTGCGGAGGAAGAGGGTACGGGTACTTGACTGGCCTGTCTGCAGTCCCGACCTGTCTCCAATAGAGAATTTGTGGCGCATTTTGAAGCGCAAAATGCGACAACGAAGACCCTGTACTGTTGCCCACCTTAAGACTTGTTTGCAGGAAGAATGGGACAAAATTACACCTGAAACACTTCATCAATTGGTGTCTTCAGTCCCTAAACGTCTTTTAAGTGTTGTGAAAAGGAAAGGCAACATTACAAAGTGGTAAATGCTTTACTGTCCCAACTTTTTTTGAAATATGTTGCAGGTCTGAATGACAGGAAAGGATGCATATTTACAAATGACATGAAGTTGACCAGACAAAACATGAAATATTTTGTGTTCATATTGTCTGCAATGAAATACAAGTCAAAGTAAATTTAGAAATCACTTCTTTTTTTTTTGCGTTTTCCATACTGTCCCAACTTTTTCTGATTTGGGGTTTATACAAATTTTATTTTATAAATATATATTATATTAATAAATTAATTGTATTTATTATAAATATTATAATATAATAAAAATACAGCTGTAACAACTGGTTTATCAGTATTCAATTGACTGACACAAGGACCTCATAAATTTTTTTTATTTCATTTATTAAATTATAAATGTAACATCTTTTTAAAATTATAAATATTATATTATATTATATTTAGTGCTGTCAAATCGATTCATTACATCTAACATAAGTTTGTAAATATATATATTATTTACAATTAGATACGATTATTATTAGATACAATTAATCATGATTTATCAATTTGACAGCACTAATTATATTATATTATATTATATTATATTATATTATATTATATTATATTATATTATATTATATTATTATATTATATTATATTATATTATATTATATTATATTATATTATATTATATTATATTATATTATTATATTATATTATATTATATTATATTATATTATATTATATTATATTATATTATTATTATATTATATTATATTATTATTATATTATATTATATTATATTATATTATATTATATTATATTATATTATATTATATTATATTATATTATATTATATTATATTATATTATAGCGGTCACAATTCTATAATGTTTTATTAGTACTCACTTGACTGACACAAGGACCTGATTCATTTTTAGTGCCTCGCTCAACGTCTTTGCTCCCTTGGCGCCGATGTTGTTGCCACGGAGGCTAAGAGAAAAAACATTTATTTTATTTAACATCCTTAATTTCCCTTGTTGATTCAGCTTATAAGGACTTACAGTTTACAAGGGCACAGGAAAGGACATGTCACATTAGTTTGATTATTCGCTGTGTTCACATTATATTATTCACTGATACAATACAATGTCAAATAGTCAAAATACAATATTGAAAATACAATGTACAAAAATACAATATACAAATACAAAAAAGTCACTGACTCCAGGGCCGTGAGGGTTCGGTTGACGAGTAGAGCTCGACTGAGGGGTTTAATTCCTTTACTGCTGATTAAATTGTCAGCCAGACTAGAAAACAGAGAGAAAGAGAGTTAAACAAGTTAATACGATTTATGTGTGAATGTGTGTGTACCTCACAGAGTTATTATAAGTAAATAAAATTAATAAATTAATCAAATTAACACCTTTTTGTTGCTTTAAATAAAATATTAAAATGTATCATTTTCATTAAGAGTAACTTGAAGTAGTAAAACAAGTAAAAAAACTGAAATAAAACAAATATTTACCCTAGTGAAAAATAATTATAACAAAATGTATTTGTAATACGTTTATTTTATGCTAAATATACTACAAATACCGTTATATATTTCTATACTTAAAATTGTACATGTGTTGTACAAACAAACCAAAAACAGTTCAAAGTATTAATAGCACATGTACATCAATAATGGTACCTCAGCGTCTGAATATGGCACTCTTTGGCACTCAACAGACTTCCCAACAGATCCATGGCGCCTTCCTTAAATTCATTGTTTTCCATCCTGCAATACAAACAATACACAATAGATTTTCAGTGAAAAAGGTTTTGTTTATTACTCCCACAAATCTAAAGAACTGTTGAAATATATCACTCAAATTGTACAGGCTACTTTGTCTTTTATATAATTCTTTCGCCGCCATTGATGGAAATGTCCTGCTTTCTGTGTTTTCACTGTTATACGGTAGGGGGCGCTGTGACATCTTCTGAATCTCCTGTTCAAAACACATGCGAAGAAGAAGCAGAAAAAGTCCTGGGCTGTACGATGCATCGTTTAAGAAATCAACTAGCTACTGACGACTGTTTCTCGAAACGAATTGTCGCAAATTTGTTGTTCAATCACGTTGGTTAATGATGTCACACAGGTGGTGGAGTAATAACTTCTTTTAATGGATCTGTTTAAGGTTGAATTAATGCTATACATTATGAACATGGCATCTGATATAGATTGTACTGAATGTCAGCTTGCTTATTTGGCTTAAGATAAGGATTTATTAAGTCCACATGTTATGCAAACAAGAAACTGTGCTTCTAACCACACGTCGAGAGCTGTCGTTCCAACCACGCAACTTTGCGATGCTGTTTGCGAACGTTTGTTCGAACTATGGTTTCGGGAAACACCGACTCGTTGAACTATGCTGATAACGACGGAACTTGCCACCATAGTTGGGTAACGACGCTTTCGGGAAACGCACACCTGGGCTGCGTCCCACTCCCCTTTTAGAAGTTCCCTAAGCAGTTCCCCTCGGGGGAATCCTTGCCGCCATTTTGAAGTGCATTCCACTTTGTGAAGTGGAAGAGGGAAGTTTATATGGACAGACCCTCGCTCCCTGTCCCAAATGGCACCCTGTGGCGAGCAGCGAGGCTGAGGGACCGTGAGAGCGGGACGAGGCCGCGGTCATTATTATGATGATGAGCGCCAGCTGCGTGCTGCATTGGCCTCGTCTCTCGCGGAGGAGTGACGGGAGTATAAAGGAGGAGCGACGACAGTGAAGGACGAGAGAGGACCAGGCCTGGACTTTAATTTATATTTTGTTTACGTTTTGTTTATGTATGTGCGCGGCAGTCGTCCGTGAGGGGCTGCCGCTTTTACTTTCATTTTGTGTTCATTTATTGTATTAAAAGTTTGTTGTATTTTTCGCCGGTTCCCGCCTCCTTCTTCCCACACGAACATACCTCATTACACACCCTAAACCCTCACGGTCTTCCTCTGAGTCCGCACTTTCACGATGTAATGCCGCTTTGACTGCCGGGTAGAAGTCCTCTGCGTAGCTCGTGAACTTGCGGGCTCAGCTGAAGTGCGCATCGAGAGTGCATAGCAGCCGCAAAGGGGGCGCTCACGAGACCCTTCTTTAAAGGTCCCGTTTTTCGTGTTTTTTTGAAGCTTTGATTGTGTTTACAGTGTGCAATATAACATGTGTTCATGTTTCGCGTGTAAAAAAACACAGTATTTTTCACATAATTTACTTATCTGTATACTGCTGTTTTCACTGTCCTCAAAACGGCTTGAAAGATTTCCCTGTTCTATGAAGTCCCTCCTTCAGAAACACGTAACGAGTTCTGATTGTGCCAGCGGTTCCCGTGTTGTGATTCGACAGCAGCTTAGCGCACGCAGAGCGCACGTTACCGGAAAGGTCACGCCTCTCACCATAACGGGGATGCATGCGCTCAATGATCTCTAAGTACAGCGTCCCTGGGAAAGCCAAACAAAGGTGACTTGACTCCGGGATGAAAATAACAGCGTCTCGACGACATGGCGACAAACAAACTATACAAACGCAACCGAACGCAACACTTCCTCTACTCCACGCGGGAGCAACAAGACCACGTCCCCTTTTTCGAGTACTCTTGTGGGCGGAGGTTAGTCGACAAACTGCTCTACTGACGTAATTAAAGCAGGATGTACAGAGATGTAGTCCCAACCGGCCGTTCGCTGTAGGCTTTGAAAGGGAACTTCTGTTAAATAAAATATCTCGCTTGGCATTGAACTTTGAGCTTTATAATTTTACAGGTATTATAAATGCTCTAACAGCAACATTACACACTAACTAAAGTTTGAAAAATGGGATCACGAAGAACAGGACCTTTAAGCTTAAATGAGGAATGGGACACCCTACGGTCTTGTGGACTTAACGGGCATGCGCACACAGCAGCCATTGCAAGTCCACAAGACTGAAAGTTCACATGAAGTGTGCCATTTAGGACAGGGACTACTTCATATGTACACTTCAGGCAGCTTCATATCCCACAATACAACACCATTGTGACATCACCGCATATCATGTTTAATTTACCCCACCACAAACAACTCTATGATCATTTTTTTAAAACATTTAAAACAACCCAAACACACCTATATACATACAGAATGCTGCATTAAACAATTTCGTATGGGAAAAATGGATTCCAAGTGATCAAGGGCTTAGGACGTTCCAGTTCAGCCCATTGCAAAGGTTCCGCCAGTAGTGGGCACTCATGCAACGTAAGCAATGACGCACATCCGAGTGAAGAGACGGAGGGAAGTTAGCGAGTTAAGGGCATAATAAAAACCAACTGGAACGCAGCACTGGGTGTTTCTCAAAAGGAAAGCTGCATCCTACGAAGGCTGCATATCTCGGCTGCCACGTCATCAAACGTTGCAGAAGGCCATCTCAATCTGAAGGACCCTTGGAAGGCAGCCTTCGATTTAAAAGATGCATCGGATGTATCCTTCGTGGCCTTAAATAACCTACAATCCTTTGCACACATTTAAATTCACATACATAAACTGATGGAAAACGAGTCGGTACTGAGCTTGTCTGAGTTTATTATGAAATGTAAGACAAAAACAATGTTTTCGGACATGAAAGCAGAGAGGTTATCTTTTGTTTTGCTGTAAATGAATCACTTAACACTAAACTGCCAATAATGTAAGCCACTGGGAGTCCATAGGCAGCTGTCATTCACTGTATTGCGTTAATAGAAAGCCAGTTAATATAAATATTTGTAATACAAAGTATTTTTCCTTTAATAGTATTTTCGTGACGTGACAGCGGGGGCCAGAACATGTGTGACGTGGCCATGCGCACTTACTAGTCCGTCTCATTCTAGTGTTTAATTACTGAGGAGGAATCTAGCCTACAAGCCTCAGAAGGACTGGACTAGGAAGGACTGGAGGTAAAACAGAACTTTCCCCAGGAACTAGGAACTTTGGGGTGGTACTCGTGTGTTTCGACTGCAGGAACCAGGGTCTAAATGAAGTTCCGGGTAAATATGTGAGGTAGTACTTTTTCAATGTTCGGGAACTTTCGGGGGTGGGACTTGGGCGCTGGACATGCTGATTGGTTAACTCCATGCAGCATTTTATTTCAACCGGCATTTTTTAAAGTCTTTTGCGAGGTTCGTTCTGCGTTCACTAAATAAATATCTGTCTTGCTCTTTCTGTCCGATGGCGCGCATTGTCTCAGCAATCTCACGTTCAATGTCCGTAATAGCTGATCATAACATACGTTGTCTTATTTTAAATCTAGCTTTACGAGCTTTCAAAATACGCTTTAGTATCAGTGCTCGTCTCTTTTCCGCCGTTTTGTTAATGACCTCTTTAGTAAACCAATACATAACTAGAAAAAGCAGCGCTGCTTGAATCTCCTCCATACGTGTTATTGTTGCAGACTGTGTCGCACAAAAATGATTACTGTCCGTTGCTGACTGGGAGGAACAGTCGCGCGCAGTCCCACGTCTCTGGACTAATTTGCCTAATCTTCATGGTACTTTAGACCGCAGTGGAAAAGCAGACAGTAGAAGGTCTGGGGGGAAAAAAGTTAATTTTGGGTAATTTTGGTGGAAACGGGGCTGCGTAATATCATTGTGCCGCTGCACTCATGGTACGGCTCAAAGTTCCTTGATTATTACGCAGGAATGAGAGTATAGTTCCTAGCCATATCGGTCTGGATAGAAAATCGAAACCTTTAATTTTCATTCGGTCTTAGTACACGATGTAACTATACACATCACAACATGTAAATGGGAAAATGTTGGCGTTATTTTGTCACTTATTGAGCAGTAGGCTAGCTGGAGCCGTTTACCTCCAGTCTTTGTGCTAAGCTAGGCTAGCGGTGAATGCATCAGACAGCGTTATGGCACGCACGGAGATGAGAATGGGATGTAAGGACTTATCTAACTCTCGGGGATACGGTGAATAAGCTAAAGTCCCAAAAAGTCGGCGTGTTCCTTTAACATTAAACAGCATATAATTAAAAACTGCCTATTGTTACCGGATAAAATGTTGACCCATGACGAGTTTTAGGACTGTGACGTTTTGGGTGTGTTGATGGACTCGATCTACTCCATCTGTGTTTTGATCATCGTTCTGAATCCGATCCAGATGTAGTCTTGAGCATGATTTTCCCCGCTTTTTGCTCAAAATGATGCTTTGATACGGTGCATATTCAAATATTCATACGACAAAATGCTGGCGGGGAAAGAGTTAATAATTTGTGCTTGCATTTGCTAGTGTAAATTGTAGTACGTGTATGTGTTTTTCATGACAAATATCTAAGAATATGTGTATAAACATGCCTGTTTTACCTCAGATTACTGCAGTACAGCAGCTGTGGGAGGAGCCTCTTCAGGGAGGAGGAGTCTAGGCAATTAGAGAGTTGCGTTTCTTCTGTACATGCATCTGACACTTGCAATAAGTAAGCTAGCACAGAACAAACTCCGCCCTTCAGCTTCCCCCGCAGGCCGCAGTTCATGAGATCCTCCTCTACTGACCGTAGCCACTCCCCATGTTGCAGCTCCGCCAGACACGTTACCATTGTGATGCTGCGCATACTTACGGCGTCGCCTCCTGTCCCGGACACCGCATTCTGAAGCAAGGTTGTCGCCGTGGTGCGCTGGTTCACCTGCTCCTCGCGGGAAACGCCCAGAGGAACACTTAGCAAAGCGGTGGCCGCCGGAGACAGCAGCCCTGACAGGAAGCGCATGAAGAGGTCGAGGTTGCCTTGCGCTGCGGCGTCCGATTGGTTGGTTTTCTGCAGCGCAGCGCGGTAGTGGTTGTGGAAGCCGATGCGAGGCCAGCAAACACTACTTTCGGAGAACAGATCAAACATCCCACGCCTTGACGAAACGTAGTAGAAAAGAGCTCCCAGGAATTCCTGCACAGACGTGTGCGTGAACTGCCACACCACGTTCTCATATGAGCAGCTTTGCTTGTGCTGGAGGATGCGGTGGGCGAGAGTCCCGACCTGAGGTGGTACGTCGACACCGTAAGTTCGCAATTCGTTCTCGCTGAACGTATGCCGTCGCCGTAAGAGGCTGTAAAACGCAAGACGACCCAGAGTGCTCAGAGGCTTCCTGATGCCCCCACTGGCCGGGTCTGATCCAGAGAGGTGTGGCCAACAGTAGTGGGCGTAGACTTCTGTTAGAGTCCGGGGAAGGGGCGTGGAATCTGACTCCAACTTTATAAGGCGCGATATCGTAGTCACGATAATGTGGCAGACCGCGGGGACGGAGGACAAAATGAGCAATGGTTTCTGAGAATTCAGGTAAGTCCACACATGGGCGGAGACATCCTCAGGTGTGTACGATTGAGACGACGAGCTCTCTTGTGATAAAGAGTACACATCTAACGTGTTCGTAATACAGTGATTAATATAATCCTTTATTTGCGTTCGGGAAAGAGGCGGGGCTTCGGTCACGCGATCGACCAATCCCGCCGGAACTTTCGCCCCAACGCCAGGCCTTGACAAAAGCCAGAGTGTTGCCCATGGCAAAAGGTTCCCTCGTACGATATTCGCAATGAGGTCCGACACGGGAATTTCGCGACGAGGGTCGCTAGTGGGCGGGGCATCTGCGAAATCCAGCGATTGGCGAAATTCTTCCAATCCATCCAAGATGAGCAATATTTTGCAGGACTCGTTAAAAATAATTAGGTCCACGTTATCATACGGAACGAACAACCGCAGCATGCGCTCGACCGATAGCCGATCGAAACTGCTCAGTTCCCAGCATGCAATGGGGATGGCAAGACTCAGCTCTGGATAGATCTGACCGCTACTCCAAAGTTGGACAAAATGGTGGACCATTCGGCTCTTCCCGTTGCCAGCCACGCCCACGGTCAGCGTCACACGTGGGGCGGTGCTAACCCTCGTCAAAGGCGCGATCAGCTTGTCCAATCCCAGGGCTCGACCGTGAAGAGGCCCCGCCCCTCTGTTGACTGACACCTGTACGAGGTCATGTTCTCGCTGCTGTAGGTCAGATACACACTCTATAAGGAGGAAAGTGGAACCGTGTGAGCTACCGCCGGCTTGCACGAATGAATTTTCATCTTCTTTGAGTCGCTGAAGGAGAGCGTCTTTATGTGGTTGAACAACAGAGTCTGCGGAGAGAAAGAGGCAGAAGTGAGGAACTCAGGGATAACGTTTTTTTGGGGGGAAAACTACAAATAAAATCACGCATACCATGTACAGTTATCAGGTTGTACTCAGTCAGGTGTGAACTTTGAAGATACATTTGAAGGGCGGCGCCCTGTGGATCAGTGACAGACAGGTACTCAACCAATAAATGCACTTTATCCTTCAAAGACCCCATTTCCTGGATATGCCCCACCTCCTGTGTATTGAGCAGGTCTGCTTTTCTCATGTGATGGACCACATTTACCAAGATGGAGGTGGATAAGAACCTTTGCAACAATGCCTGGTGTCTGTGTAACCACCCGGGATCTGAGGATCAAACATACACAAAGAACATGTAGCATAAACTTTTAGAAATAAGGATGCACAGATACAGAATTCCTGTCCAGTACTGATAATTAATCCGGTAACACTTTACAATAAGGCCTCATTAGAGCAATACATTACAGTAATTAGTAATCTTAACATTAGTTATTAAAACTACAACTATTCGTTTTACCCTCATGTCCGTTAAATACTATTAATAGATGCAACTTTTGATTTTAATAGTGTATTAGTAATGTTGAAATTTGACTAACTAAGATTAATAAATGTTTTTTTCAGTGTTAGTTTATGCTAAGTAATGTAATTTATCATAGTTATTTGAAATATTTGTTAAATGTATACATTTTAATATTTAATATTAATAGCTGATATGATTATAACCAAATCGTCAGTATTAACTACGTTTTTAATTCAAAATATGAAATACAAATATATTTATAAATACATAAAAATATTACAACATTACAAACTACATTAAAATAATTGTTTTCTGCACAGGCATGCATGGATCTGCTAAGGTTGCATGTTTATTTTAATATTTAATATTAATGGTTGAGGTTGATGACTGAGAAATTGTCAGTATTATACATTTATACCACTTCATTTTATGTATAAAATATTCAATACAAATATGAAATACAAATATATTTATATATACAATAAATAAAATAGTAAATGTCATTTTTATGCATAGACACTCTAGATAATGCAAATAATTAACTCTTAAAAGGATCCTTGCCATAATCTATTCCTTTTATGTTTATCTAAATGGTAAAATAGACAGGATTTGGTGATAAATATCCAATATTGACTGTAAAAAAAAAAATTATAATAATAAAAATTATATTATATAAAAATATATATATATTAGGGCTGTCAAAAGATTAATCGCGATTAATCGCATCCAAAATAAAAGTTTGTGTTTACATAATATATGTGTGTGTACTCTGTTAATTATTATTTATATATAAATACACACACATTCATGTATATATTTAAGAAATATTTGCATGTATATACTGTATATCCATTTATATAATATATAATATATATAAATATAAATGTTTTATATATAAAAATAGTATTTTTTTCTTAAATATATACATGCTTGTGTGTGTATTTATATATAAATAATAATTAACAGAGTACACACACATATATTATGTAAACACAAACTTTTATTTTGGATGCGATTAATCGCGATTAATCTTTTGACAGCCCTAATATATATATATATATATATATATATATATAATGAATTTATGCTATAGTTGGAGTGGTGCCAATATAACCAATTTAATGTGAAATGCAGAATATAAATGAAATGTGCTGTGTTTTTTGGGCTCTCTATCTTTACCTTCCATCCTTTTGCTAGTCTCTTGTTTTTGAGCACTGGACTTCAGATCCAGGTAACAGTATTCCTGCCATGGGATATGGTCATGTCTAGCCATCCCAGCAGAGCACTGAAGGAAAGCGTGTTTGTGTGTGGGTGTGTGTGCTGGGTATCAGACCCTCAGTGTGATTCAGTTGGATCCATTCCCCTGTAACACAGACAGACAATGCAATAATCATCAAGACACAAACACACCACACAACGATTGAATGGATACGGTCAGCAGTGTAGCTTTAGATTTGCAGACAGTAATGCACACATTTTACATGGACATGGTTTCTAGCGATGTTACAAGTCAACTAGCAGGGGGTATTCCAGCACACATCAGTACTGTGGAAACCAAGACTTGACCTCATTACCCACATGCATCAACAAACACTGTGTTACTATGGTTACAGCACGACAGCTGTCCGATACAGATGTGAGGCGCAGGTTAGAAGCCCGTAGCATTAAGAAAACTATGAAAATTGTATGCCGCAATACGATATTTCAATTGACAAAACAATCTGCATAGCATGTGGACTCAAAATGAGAAAAAAATATCAAGCACAGGAGTTCAGGTGAGGTAGAAACTGCAACCTTGAACTTCTCCTCCAACGTATAATGAGTCCCATATGACAGACACACAAGAAAGAAAGGGCAAAGTCAGCAGAACGTTCTCAAGCGTTTGCTTCTGCAGACATTGTGCATCAGCTGCCGAGGTTCATGCAGAAACCCCTGAAGAACAAACTGAAAACCTCGCGGCTGAGCCAAAGTAGCCTGTCCTCCTGGGCGCCACTGTCCTGTACGAGGACATTATATTTTAGTGAATTTCTCTGACACCATACAAGTCACGGTTTTAATGTCCTGTAAAGAGCACATTCAGGGCTTTCAGAAATACCATTTGTTTTGAGGTTTCACCAGGACTACAACTTCTCCTTGGTCTTTAAAAAGGATCAAATTTAGCACTCTTATGGAAATATTATTTTGTAATAATCATTTAAATCTGACTAATTTTCAAAGTGTTTGTTATAAACCAACATCTCAGGAAAATGTTAAGGGGTTTCCAATCAAAATATGACTTTCTGTTACAAAACAGGGCATTGATTTCATATATGAGCTCAATAGAGGACACCAAAATCATGTTTTTCAGGCATTCTGGGAGACACAACAAGTGATTAGGGAAAGAAAATACATATCAATGTTCCTATACAATATTAGATATTATTATGAAAATGTTGCCAACTATTACTCCCATTATTACACTTCTTTTCTCATTACATGTTGCTCCAAGAACACATTAATATACAAAATAGATCCAGTGAATAAATGCATTGCACTGAATGGGAAAACCCATGTATGGCCATTTTACCCACATATTGCATGAAGTAAAATGGTATATCAATTAATTCCGTTATATCTTGCGTAACATATTTGAGAATCATCTTTAAACAAAGTTTGGTTAAAAAATCCTGAAACCTGAAAATTGATTGGTGAATAAAAAACAAACAAACATTGTTTTTGCCTATAGATGTCATTTTACTTTTTAAACACCTGAGTCCCGGTGTCTGTCCACTTACGAGGACATAGCATTACATATGAATAAAATATCATTTTTCAAAAAAATAAAATCCATTTGTTTCTTATGCTCTAAACCAGTGTTTCCCAACCTTTTTTCAGTCATGGCGCCCTTTGAAAATGTTCTCCATTTTGTGGCACCCCCTTGCATACGTTAAGCTAGGGGTGTAACCGGACAGATTGCTCACGGTTCGGTTTGTGTCACGGTTTTAGGTTCACGGTTTCGGTGCGGTTCAGTATTTGCTATGGTCAGGGAAAAAAGGACTACAGTCAAATAAAAATAAAGAAAATAATAAGAACAAATAATTTAAATACAAGCAGCAGCACAAATAAATGAGATACTATTAAGGTTTTCAGGTTTTTCAGGTCCGTCAATAGTTTTCAGGTACAGAAATTGATCAAATGTAAAATAACATTGCATATTTGACTGTATAAATTAAAGATTAATCCTATTAAACTTACACAAGCTATTCAATCAAGAGCAGTGAGTGAGTGATGTCCTTGTCTTTTGTTGTTTGACATTAAACAGACAGCAGTAAAGGCTACTGCCCCTTTAAGACCTAAAGCACGGATATGTATCGTCTTTCTCGACTGTATAAAGTTTACTTAAGGCATATACAGACTATGTCTGCTAGAATACTCATCAAGATGGACATGTTGACATACTTTTTGTGTGAGTTTGTCCGTTCAAGAGCAAGACTTGAAAGAGAACTCAATATTTGCGCGCTGTGAGACGTGTGCGCGCTTTCGGATGAGTGCACAGAGACAAATTTTCTCACAGCGCGCGAGTCTTCTCATTCGCGTCTTCTGGCACTTCACCCGGGTGATGAAGGCGAAAATGACTGGTCATATTCGAACATACGAGTCACGACAGCACTCGCATGCATTGAACATAGTTTACAAAGAGAGAATTATTTGAAACGTGAGAAAAAAAATATATATATAAATATTTGAAGGACTTTTACACGGCACCCCTGCTCTCGTCAGGCGGCACCCCGGTTGGGAAACACTGCTCTAAACAATGTAATGACATGAAAAAATATTACATTTAAAGGGCTTTGTTATCCTGGGTCTTAGGAGGCTATTGATTATGAAGAGTTGCATCAAGTGATGCTCAAGTACATCAGTCATAGCTATTGATAATGTGGCTTCCATTAAAGTTATACAGACCTTCAAATTAAAGGCAGTGTAGGCAATTTGTTTCATAAACACTTTTTGTAATAAGGGCCTATACTGTTTGAAACTTTCCTCACATCCTGAGAGCGATCAATAATAGACGTGGTCTAAATATTAAAACGTGTACATAACTTCTGTGGAAGGCCCAGGACTACTAGTGTAGCTACGGATGGGCCTGGATGAATTGACAGCTTGCCCAAATACATTTTTATTTTAATTTTAAATAATACTATTTTCTGACATTTAACAATTATTTTAAATGTGATTTATTTTGTCATGCATTAGAATTATATTCTAATATTAATAAAAATTTAAATAAGCTAATTCGTCTCTTCAGCTACATCAGGCCAGAAGTGATGTTATGTTCTTCTTCACCAAAATCCGGATTTCAACTAGCAGCCCACTTTTTGTGTTATTAAAAAAATGCCTGACACATTTAAGAAAGAAATGTGTGTTTTTTTGGGGGGTAAAAATAAATAAAGACTTCAATTACAAAAAGAATGTACATATATTTCAGGATGTGGTGCATCATTGAGGACAATAACTTTGGATCTGAAATAACTTGTTTCAGAAATATAGCTTTTGGGAAAAAAAGTGGTCTCGTGGCACAACTTGCCCCTGGTGAGGGGTAAGTTGTGCCTTTGGGGAGAATACGTTGGGGTAAATTGTCCCAGTGATTTCTGAAGTAAAACAAAACATTTTAACCCGTCACGTAATACCCGGAGCTGTTCACCTCCTCAGACTCGGATTTAAGCGTTTCTATGGCAGCGCTAACAACCCCGAAATAAATGTGCAGCAGTCAGGTGGTACAAGTAAGAGCTCTGTAAGTTGTTTTTTATTGTAATGTTATGTGATTTGAGACATGAGGTTATTTAACGGCGATAATATTATATTCATATTCAAAATATTACCAAATAAAGCGCAAAAAAAACATAACTGAGTCCACCGCCTCTTCCCGGTCCGCCTCGTCAATCTCCCCTGCCGAGCTTGAACTGCGTCCGAAATATAACGCGCGATCATTTTAAAGTTTAGGGGAATTTGTTGTGTCGCGTCGCCTCTCGCCGCATCTAAAGCAGACAGCTTTGCTTTCATTTTGTAGGGTGCTTGACCGCTCGCGCCAGGTGTAGACACAGTGAAAGTTGCCTGATTATTTATGACGGATGGCCGGTTTGTAGTGTCAAAAAGGGACATACCTGTAAATTCAAGCTTCGCCTTTCGCGTTTTAACACTCGATGGCACCCTGTCGAATGTGGACGAGGTCGAACTGGAAGCCATGTTAATCTTGGACTAAATCGGCCATCGTAGGAGTTAAAACAAAATCGGAAATTGAGAGGAACAGAAACTAATATTCACTGGATGGTCATATACCTGTTCACCACTAGATGGGGGAAAATATCACACAGTGTAGCTTTAAAATAGCAACATTTGATTTAAATTTCACATTAAATATCTACATTTCTCAGTTTAATTCATGGTGAAAACATGAATGTGCGTAGTTAAGTGGAAGATTGCTGCCATCTACTGGAAAACAAACACTTTTGCTAGTTCTCAATGAATAGT
The DNA here is from genome assembly GCF_949357685.1 of Gobio gobio. Classification (NCBI taxonomy): domain Eukaryota; kingdom Metazoa; phylum Chordata; class Actinopteri; order Cypriniformes; family Gobionidae; genus Gobio; species Gobio gobio. The sequence goes on along the minus strand of NC_137119.1, from coordinate 38,571,893 downwards.
TTGTGCATGAATGTTAGATGCTATTACTCTTGCTATTTGTGTTTGGGCTGTAATGTGGCGTAGGTGCTATTTTTGTATAGTTTAACTATCATCAGCCTTTTCAAAAATAAAATAATAATAATAATATCATGAACATAATGACGGGGTAGAATGGACAGGACAACATATAAAACAACAACATTAAAAATAAAAACATTAATGCATTACAAAAATGAAACAGTAGTAATTCCACAACTTAGACTGATAACATGTAGTGCTAAACCTTACAAGGGGCACCAAGTAAAATCTTGCCTAGGGCAGCAAATTGGTCAGGGCCGGCCCTGGTGCGCGTTCATGTGTTTTGGGGGAGGCGTGGCTTTGGAGTCGCTCTGAAGGGAGGGTGGAATATTTGTATTTTTAAAGCTAACTTGCTATTGCTAGCTTATTATATAAATACATAAATCGCTTATGCTCAAGACTGCATTTATTTGATGCAGTAAAAACTGTAATGTGGAATATTATTTCAATTTATAATAACTGTTTTCTATGTGAGTATATTGTAAACTGTCATTTAGTCCTGCGATCAAAGCTGAATTTTCAGCATCATTACTCCAGTCTTCAGTGTCACATGATCCTTCAGAAATCATTCTGATATGATGATTTGCTGCTCAAAAAACATTTCTGATTATTATTATCAACGTTGAAAATAGCTGTGCTGCTTAATTTTTTTTTGGGGAACTGTGATACATTGTTGTTTTCAGGATACATTTATGAATAGAAAGTTCAATAGAACAGCATTCATTTGAAATCAAAATGGTTTGTAACATTATTAATGTTTTATTAATTCATTAACCCCTTAACTGTCACCCCCCTTTTTGAGAATTGACACGAAAATGCACTATCCAAACTTAAAGGGCTGTAATTCAAGAATGATTTGGAATATGGACCTAAGTTTGGTCTTGTTTCAAAGAAGACACTCGGCTAAAGGGAAAGCAATTCAAAATATGAAAGTATGAAAAAGTTATGAAAGTTTAAATTTACTGTAAATGAAAAATACTGTACTAAATATTTTTTATTTTACATAAAATAGATATTTTACAAAATAAATACTAAAAAATTACGGTAACACTTTACAATAAGGTTCATTTGTTAACTAATGAACTAATAATGAACTGCACTTATAAAGCATTTATTTATCTTTGTTAATTTTAATTTCAACATTTACTAATGCATTATTAATATCTTGTTAACATTAGTTAATGCACTGTGAACTAACAGAAAATGGGCAAAGAGGCGGGACGTGGGCGGAGCTGAAGTGACGCGATGACTAACAGACTGCAGACAAACGGCAATCCACCTGTCACTCAAAGTGGCCACGCCCTTAATTATGCAGAACTTTAAGGAACTTAAAAAAAAATTCACCCCCTCACAGTCGTCATGAAGGGCAAAATTAGCCGTATAGACCAAAACCACAATTTGTACCAGACTGTAAACATATTTTATTCTGCTGTAAAGTTGGGCATTTTAACATGGGGCTCAATGAGATTCTGCTCCTTCTGGAGCCTGTCCCTAGCGGCCAGTCGATGAATTGCAGTTTAAGTCACTTGCCATTCAAGAGAAACCGTGGGAGGTTGCCGCTTGGTCTAACCAAGTTGTGTGCCAAATTTGAAGTTGATATCACAAAAATGTAAGTTCCCATGAGATTTTGTTTGGGCATAATACCAAAAATAGCCAAGGGAGTCATCCACCTTCCATTGATTGTTTTTGTGATGTATTTTCCTGAAATTTCTGTCCAAATATCACTTCCATCGAAAAACAGTCACCAAATATGGAACCTTGGGACTCAGACCTTTCCGACGATATTTGTTTTGTTAAGATTAGACAAGATTTTGATTATAAAGTAGTAGTTCAAATAAATGTTGTAATATGAAACATGACACCGCCCACTAGGGGAGGAGCCCGCCAGAAGAATTTAGAGTACCGTTTCCATGGTAACGCAACAGCCGATTTCAAAACGGCTTTCACAGGATGAATTTTGAGTTTGTAAGCTTTCGAATGATACGAAAATAATATATGATACTAAAAAAAAGGGGTTAAGATGTGTGAAATGTGCAGATGAGTTCAGATAGTAGCAGAACAGTAGTGTTAATACCGCGGAACACTTTCACTCGAGGCTTAAACTGGCCTAAACGTTCTCACACATTTTGTAGTATGTAACTTCCTTTGTAACATTTTAATAAAACATATATAGCACATATTATTTTTTTTCCCATGACTGGGTTTTGAGTAGTTTCTGAACAATCTCAAAACAAACAAGGTGTGTG
>NC_137119.1:38559590-38562090 GCF_949357685.1 Gobio gobio | reverse complement strand
ATGTTCTATATAGTATGAATGTGTGTAGTATGAATGTAATCCAGATTACATTTGCCATATTGTCAAAGACTGTATATACTGTAGGAAGACGGTGCACTTTGATTACTTATGAATGGGAGAAAGTGCAACGCCCAATATGGCGAATAAGCCCCGCCTTCTAAATGAAAGAGCCAATTGGTGATTAGTAAAGTCACGCGTCACTGCGGCTGCAGTTAGAAGCTCCGGTTGCTACAGAAACAGGCACGTTTAGCTTTGTCCAGGCTGAAAAATGCAGTTTTTTGTCATGATTTGAGCGTTTAGAAATAAAATTTATGGGACAGTTGTTGTCAGATTTCATTGGTGATTTCAAATATGACCTACTATGTAGTAGGGAAGTATGTGATTTCGGACGCAGCCATGATCTTTATGGTGGAATAAAATGTTTTAATTTAGATTTTTTATTTTTTTTTACTAAGTTATTACAATGTTGTACCTTGAGTGACATCATGATGCATGAAGTTTTTGTATCACGCTAATTTGTGTCATGTTTGCAACAACTATTTTTGTTTGTTGGGTACGGCCTTTTCTACCAACCGACAGGTGTGTACAATACACATAAAAAATAAACCTGCATTCAATAAAAGACTGTTTTTTTGGAACATTTGTTAAAACACTGAAGCAATGAAACATCCTGTACACTTTGATAAAATCTTGAGAATATCAACATTGCATAATCAAAGCCTGTGAGATGTTGATAGATCTGTGAGCCTGCATTCATCTCTAGCAAAAACACATTCATATTTATAAAAAAAACGTCATCCACACTCACATGCACACTCATGCAAACACACTACAGTTCGAGGGGCGTCTCGGCCTGTTCGCTCAACTGCATGGAGAGGTAGTCAGCAGGACGCCTGCGAAAAAACAACACATAATGAGTTGAAACATGTTTTATGGAATGAATAAATTAAATAAATATCAATAAGATAAATGCAAAAATATTTACTATTTTAAAATGAAATAGAAAAAAGTTTAACTGCTTTTAAAATGTTATTTGATATCAATTAAATTAATCAATTGATATAAATAAAATGTATTAATACTTGAAAATAAAATGTTTGAACTATAACATGATTATTATTATTATTATTGTACATTTAAATGAAAAAAGTTTAACTACTTTTAATTTAAAAATTGCCCTTTTTTTAAATATTAAATATTTTTATGTATACCAATTAATAAATAATTTTTTTTTAAACAGCATATTGATATTAATTCAGTTTATTAATTGACATAAATTAATAACTTGACAATGTTAAACTACTTTTAACCTATATTTTGATATTATTTAAATTGGCATATAATTTCAATAATATTTATAATATATTAATTGTCCTATAATGCTAAATTTGAATAATTATACATGATTATATTATATATAATAATACAAATTTTAATTGAAATTTTTTATATTAAATACTTTTCATTTTTTACCACTTAATTAATGTAATTAATATCTATATACATTTTAATCCAATTTTATTTGGCATAAATAAAAAATATTTAGTATTAGAAAAAAGCTGAACTACTTTTAAACTCTATATTAAAATGAATTAAATTGGCAAATAATTTTGATCATATTTATAATCCATATTAATCTGCCTTTATTTCTATTGGCTTGATTTTTACAAATAATTTAATCAATTGACAGCCCTTATACCGAGCATCACCACAGTAACCTTCCTACAAAACACACACACACACACACACTGATCTGTCCTCACCTTTTTTTGTACAAGTAGACAAACAGTGCAGCACCCAGTGCGAACAGCAGAAGTGCTGCGAGCACCAGCCCGACCTGCAGACCGACCGGCGGCCCCACTGGACATACAAAAGGACGGTTACTTCTTTAGGCCAGTGTAAACTCTGGACTTCCATAAGAGAAAAATCTAGCAGTTATCTGGCATTAACATCTGTGTGTGTGTGTGTGTGTCCTGTACCTCCATGAACCTGTCGCTCCTGTGCAGCTGAACATGAGAGCTTTTTGTTGTTCAGTGATTCGGTGATTTGCCTCCTCTGTTCGTCAGAAACAGCGAGAATAGACCCCTGTGCGTACAATGTATTCGCCTCGCAGGACACATTCACACCTAACATGGGGTAAAGACAGGAAATAACCGTCATTATCAGCTCAATTCAGGTACATTTGAACACCATGAATGTGTGTTTTACCTTTAACATGCAAGCTTTCAAAGGTCCCACAGGTACACAACTCCTCTAACAACTGAGCAAATTCCTTCTGGTCACAATCTAGGAGAGTGAGAGAGGAGAGGAGGAGGAGGAGGGAGAGGAGAGTGAGAGAGGAGAGGAGAGGAGAGGAGAGGAGAGGAGAGGAGAGGAGGAGAGGAGAGTGAGAGAGGAGAGTGAGAGAGGAGAGTGAGAGAGGAGGAGAGGAGAGTGAGAGAGGAGGAGAGGAGAGTGAGAGAGGAGGAGAGGAGAGGAGAGGAGAGGAGAGGAGAGGAGA